>NC_045791.1:39026618-39397868 GCF_009873245.2 Balaenoptera musculus | reverse complement strand
ATACTAATTAAACCTCTAAATACTGCAGGTTTTTACGACATTTTCTGTCTTAGAAAGGCTTATTTTTGGAACCAAATTTCTTTTTACATTGTTTCATTATTCAAACTCTTTTGTAAATTATTATGGATGATCATTAGAAATTAACCAAATTAATACCCAAACCTTCACATGGAGGGGAAGTCAGACTCCAACAAGCTGGACTCTGTCAATGTTGTCATTTTAATGTATCCTCCGACCAAGGAAAATTTGAGACTTCTCAGCCCTACTAAAGTTGTTATTGAAGTTATTTTATTTACTGCTACTTGATACCATTATTCAAAGTTAAAAACATTTTGTTGTACACGTTCCTTTGATTTTCAAGGTGCCGTTGAATCTGTTTGGTTATGGATGTGTCCTCAACCAAAGTGATGGTGAGACAGGATCAGTATTGTTTGATTAGATGATCATCAGAGGAATCTTGATTGCCAAGAAGTGTCTGTCATTGAGATTATTAGGCCACAGTGGGGCTGCCTTGATTAACACTTTGTTTGCGACTTCAGACCAGTGATTTTGGCAGATGTTTCACAAATCTTGACATGAAGCTTTTATTAAGGATCTTCTGAGCAGGAGAAGTTGACAGTTGAAACTTCTGCTCTGACTTCCTTGTTTGCATCTAAAGTCTTTGTAGAATACCTTAAGGTAATACCTTAGGTGGTGATAAAGTGGAAGGGAGGAAATTAATGGTGATTTTTTTTTTCCCCTGATTGTTACAGAGGTTACTACTAGGAGCCAAAAGCTCTTCTAACCACTCCAGTGCTAGAATAATCAAATAATATATGAATGATAGCATGAGGTTTGGCAACCTTTTCTAAAACAAGGATAATAACCTAATGTTTCCTTAAAACAAATTTGTTTCTAAAATAACAAAGAATAATTATAGCACTTAAATCATGTATGCATTTAAGCACACTACTTATTGTTCTTTTTACTGAACATGGAGATGTTCAAATGGTAGTGCAGGTCACCCAAAAGGTCAAGGATACAGTTATTGGCCTATAAAATACATAATTAATACGTTTTCCCTCTAAATGGGAAAAAAAGAGTATTCTCTTCCACTTAGGCCTTTCTTCTGATGAAATACCATCTTTGCTCAATTTTTTAAAACCTTGAAAATGATTTAAAGGAGTTTACACAAGGTGACTACTATGTCATGGATAGATTTCTCTTCTTAATTTAAAAATTAAAGACACTATATAAAATATAAAACAATTTATGTAAAGATATGTATGGTTACATCTTTCATTGACATATATGAAAGAAAAATAAGTCCATTTCTGCAAATTAATATTTGCCCATCTTTCAAATGATGAAAGAGTAATTTCTCTAGCTATTAGAGCACAAACAGTTTTATCTTTAGACCTATTTTTTCATACGTCCTGGCACCTTTTTTTTTCAACCAGTAGGATTTCCTGATTGAAATAAGCTGAGGGATGATGTGACTAGTTGACCAAGGTTTGATATCAGATGGTTATCAGATCAAGGAAAAGTTAGACTCTGTTTGAAGCAAATGAAAGACAAGCACTAGATGAAAAAGGAAGCAATAATGATGCAAAGGACAACTGAAGAGATGCTCTGCATTTCCAGCAACCTCAAGCAACAATGGCAGAACCTGACTGCTGAGAGAAGTCTGAAACAGTGACCCCAAATATATCACATAAAAATAATATTGCAACCTTGACACCTGCTACTAATAATCAAAACCAAATGACCTGGTCAGTCATAACACCTCACTGAACCTCACTTCATTCATATAAGTAAGAGAGTTAGAATAAATAATTTCTTTTATTTCCTAAATTTGATATTAAAAGTTATAAAATGCAGAGGAAAAAAAAACAAGTGTAAAGAAAGCTTATCCAGAAGCACAAAAATCTGTATACCAAAGACAGAAAAAATTTTGACAAGTTGCATCGGTCTCTTTTCACATCATCCATGAGAATTTGGTTGAGGTGAAATGAAAATAATAACGAAATCAGAAGCTCTTTTCTAAAACATCACTGTTTTCTCTCTATATGGGCAGTCCAAACTAGGCTATAGCCATTTAAAGTTTTTTGTTGTTTTGTTTGTTTGATTTTTTTCCTCCTGGTAGTGGTACAAGCAACATCTATCTCTCTCTTTTAAGTTTTGTGATAAGAAGAAGTATATATGTCTGGTTCTTAGTTATATATTTCCAGAAATTAGGGTAGTATCTAGTGCTTAATGGATACATAATAAATACTTGTTGAATGAGTAGAATAAATGAATCACAGTGACAAACTTAAATATATCTTTTTTTCCTAATCTGGTAAAAAACGGTGTCAAGTGGAGGTCCTGGGAAATTATAATGTCCAGTAACTTATTAGAGTAGTTTGAAATATAGTTATCTTGATTTACATTGAGTTTTTGTCATCCTATTTTACTTCTGTTTTTCTTACATGTACCTGAGTTTGAAGATAATTTGGGGAATTGAAAAATTCCATTCAGCCAGGGCTGAGTTCCTCAAAAATTTACCAATTACATTTTTGCTAACTAAAAATAAAGATGTTCTAATATTTGAATAGTTGTATGACCTCAAATACATAATATCATATACATAACACATAATATGTAATATGTATCAAATATGGCAGAATTTGTAACTGCTAAAAAAAAGTCACCTGCTTAGGTAAGTTTTAATGTTTCAAATATATAAAAATGTTTGGCTTTATTCTTCATTAAATTTTATAAGACACTAATTTAAACTTCCCATAATCAAAGTTCATCTCATTTAAAGTCACCTCAGTTGAAAACTATGTCCCAGTTAAAGTAGATAAGTAACCTGTCACAATGAAAAGCACAAATCCAAAATGCAAAATCTTAGCTGATGAAACACTAAATAGCCCCCAGGAGCAGTAGAAATCAGCAATATTAAGGTCCACATTACAATATTCAACTTAGCCTTGCCATATGAAGGTAACCGTTTTCCTCTAATGCATTGGTTGTTAAAAGCAGGAATTAAGCAATCTAGTTTTAAACTGGCTTAAACCAAAACTTAAAGTGAATGAGGTCTCAGTTCTTGTCCCAGTTATTACATAACCATTATGCATTTCTACTTAGAAAAATAGGCCAAATATGTATAAATATGAAAGAAAATCCTTATTCAAATAAATATGAAAATTTTCCATTCTTTGTCGGGAGACTTTGTTTATATTTTGGCTTTCCTCTGTGCCATTTTGACTCTATAAAAAATTTAAACTGGGAAAGTTACGGAAAAAAGCCTTAGCATAATGTTGTAACCAAAACATTTCTGCCAGAGAGAAAAGCAAGGAACATGGCAGGGCAGATCTGTGTAGGCAACTTTTCTAAGAACGTAGATTTGTAAAAGAGTGGTTATTCTCACTTACTGATCACAAGGGTGAACACTTCATATTCTCTTTCTGGGTTTAAGCCAGTCCATTTAATCAACATCCAATGCACAAACAATTGTATAGTTTTTTTTTTAGATTAAGCTATATACTAAGTAGTATTTGGGATAACCTGATGTATAATTTCTAGCATCAAAAAACTAAAATATTAGTACAGAAAATAGACCTAGAACCAAGTAAGAGTTCAAAGCAGAAAGCTGTAAATGTTGACTTTAGGAGGATTTTTAAATACCAAAGGGTTATTAAATATTATATTATTAAAGAAATTCTTTTTGTTAAGAAAAATGTTCCAGATATAAACAAAGCAGACTAAAAATTAGAATTCTACTATGTTACTTTTGCATACAAATATGCATGGGAAAGTACTGCAAATACGTATCTCTCAAATGTTAAACAGTATTTTCTTTGAAAAGTTTTTGGTCTTACCCATTGTTTTTCTGTATTTTCTAGAAATACTGTGTTGGACATAAATTACTCTTTTAATTGGGGGGAGATGTTAAGAGCTACAGAAAATTCAACAGATGACAGAATATTTGGAAAATTTGATAGTTGGAGAAGAAAAAAGAAGAAATATGATTTGATCTGAACTTTGATATCTAGTGAAAGTTTTCTGGGAGCAGGGAAGAGCATAAATGGCACACAGGCGGAAAGTAGCAGCACAGAGTTCAGGTTGCTAGCACATGGGCTGCTTAAGGGAGAAGTGTGAGATGGCACTGTGGAAAGTTGGTTTGGAGTCAGGTTATGGGTAGTCTTCAAAGCCATGCGAAGGGCTCTACTTGACTAGGGTGACAGAGGGGCAGGGGCAGAGAATACTGACAGCCCATGAGCAACGGACTCTCATAAGCATAGCAATTTGGACAAGGGTCTCCTTATGGTAGCTTATGATGCTAATTGGAAGCAGGGAAATTTCTCAGAAAGTTTTTGCAAAGTTCCCTTGAGAGGTTTTTTTGGTTCTAAGAAGGGTTAGGCTAGGGAGCAAGAGATCTGAAGCCTTTTCAGAGTCAAAGTTACAAGGATTTGCTACCTGACTGGCTCTAAAGACATCTCGTGAGGGTGGGCTCTAGGAAGACTACTAGGGTTTAACAGCTCATTGATCAGAAGAGGAGTCAATGGCAGAGCCTGACCTCAGCCCACTAGTTAAAACATATTAGGGGGCTTCCCTGGTGGTGCAGTGGTTGAGAATCTGCCTGCTAATGCAGGGGACACGGGTTCGAGCCCTGGTCTGGGAAGATCCCACATGCCGCGGAGCAACTGGGCCCGTGAGCCACAACTACTGAGCCTGCGCGTCTGGAGCCTGTGCTCCGCAACAAGAGAGGCCGCGATAGTGAGAGGCCCGCGCACCACGATGAAGAGTGGCCCCCGCTTGCCACAACTAGAGAAAGCCCTCACACAGAAACGAAGACCCAACCCAGCCAAAAATAAATAAATTTTAAAAAAAAAAGTAACAAATGTTCAAGTACAATTGGTGTCTTTAAAAAAAAAACAAAGAGTATCTTGGAATTCTTTAAAAACAAACAAAAAAAACATCATATTAATGCTCTGACTTGAGAATGTGAAAGAACTGAGTTTGCTCAAGTATGCAGGGCAGAAATATAAATCTAAGGACAAAATTCTGGAGAATTTCTTATTTCAGGGGCAAGAGGAGAAAGACAAGCCCTTGAGGAAGCAGAAGGAAGTTCAAATACAACCAAGAAGTTTCATCTCACAGGAGACAAGAAGGGAGAATATTTCAAAAGGGAAATAAACAGCAGCACAGTCAAGATGTTCCCAAGGGGTTGGGAAAGAATGTTGAGGGTTTCAGCTTCACTCCTGACTCCCTGTTTGTGCCCCTCCCAGCCTTTGAAGCTGTAACACTGTCCCCAAAACACCCCCTATACAGATGAATGTGTTAGAGGAGAGAAAGAATAAAGCAACAAAAACCTGACCTGAGATCCGTTTAGCTCAGAAACATTGGGTTTTAAACCTAGAAGGATTTCAAGGTCAGTTAGTGTAAACTTTGATTTCACAGACCGAAAATGTGAGGCTGCCGCCAGACTATGTGACTTGCTCCAAAATCTCAGACCCCTGGAAGTACTTTAGTGCTTGTCTAGTCCACATCTCCACTGACACCAATCTTAGCTAGTTTCTTCTAAAAATGTTAGAACCACAGGGAACATCACTTTACTTATGAGGAAGAATTCTGAGTCATTCTCTTTTAGGCCTTTTGTCTGGATCTAAGGCCTTACTATTCCTTGAAGTCGGCTTATTCTTAGTAAAGACTGCCCCCTTGTCCACCATAATTAGTATCCAGGTTTTATTTTGATTTGTTTTGCTTGTTTTACAGTTCACAGGTAAAATGAACATAGGAAATAATATTTTTCTTTAAAAGAAAAGCTAAATAGACAAGAAGGAGTACCGGGAAGGAGAAAATGGGGTACGGTGTGAGTACATATCAGAAACATCTGACACACAACTAGCTGAACTGTGAGAAGCGAAACATGAAGGAAAATGGAGGAAAAGAGCAGCCTTAAGGGCTCTCCATCTTCTCCCGCCACACGAAGGAAAAGATATAAGAACCTGATTGAGAAGAAGATCAGGTGGTCACAGTGTCCCCAGCAGTCAGTAGGGAGGGCCCTGTACCCAGGACAGTGGAGATGATCTCTGGAGAGAAGGGGTGGATGGAAGTTGGAAGCAGCCTCCATGTTAGTTGGAGGAAAAAAGTAGTGTGCAAACGGTCACTCTTATACAATTGACCAAGATGTAACTACTTTGGAGAGCAGCTGTTTTGTGAAAATTGAGGTGATATTATGTTATGGACTGAGGGTTTGTGTCCCCTCAAAATGTGTATGTTAAAGCTCTAACCATCAATGTGTCTGTATTTGGAGATGGGGACTCTAAGGAAATAATAAATGTTAAAAGTGGTCATAAGAACGGGGCCCTGGCGGGACCTGACGGCGTTCGGCGACCCGTGCCAGTTCGCTGTGCTGCCCTCCATCTCAGACCACTGCATGCAGTACCCCCGCGCCTTCACTACTCCCTGACGCCCGTCATGTCCGGCATCTTTGGCATCAGAAGGCTGGCCACGCGCTACCACACGTACCTGCCCTACCCAGGCTCGTCGCAGGCTCCGGGAGGTCCGTTCCAGGCCAGCTCGCTGTCCAAACACCTCGACTAGGGCGCATCGACTGGCTCCTACCAGTTCTCCATGGTGGGCCGCACATCCTGCCACGCAGCACCAACGCCTCCACCGGCTACGCGGGTCTCAACCCCAGCCTCGTGAACCAGAGCGACATGGTAGAGACCCAGGGCAGCCACAGCAACTCCCGCACCAACACAAGACCTCGCCCCGGGAGGAGGCCAGGTGTCTGCCCTTCTGAGGCTGCGCGCGCCCCTCCCCGCCGGGCCCGGAGTTGCGCAGGCGGCGCAGCGGAACTCCGCCCGGAAGTGCCTCTTTCCCCGCCCAGCCTTCCGTTCCGGAGAAACCCGCGTGGGCTCGGCTACCGGCCTCGGAGGAGCGCGTCCGTGTGAAGGGTGATCGCTGATCTCACTCCGGGCCGAGGCCGCCCGGCCGCCTGTGCTTCTGAGGTCCGTGCAGTTCGCAGTTGCTATTGGTCCATCTCAGATTTTTCAAACCTGACGCAACTTGAGGGTGTCTACTTCACCACCACGTGGACACGTTGTAAGGCAAATGGGAAGATTCCCAGGGGGAAACTGTGAGTGCTTCTGATTTAGCAATGCTGTGGATAAAAGAAAGGGTTTATACCCTTAAAAAAAAAAAAAAGACTGGGGTCCTGAGCTCATAGGGGTAGTGTCCTTATAAGAAGACACCAAGGAGCTTCCTCTCTTTCCATGCAGACACAGAGGTCATGTGAGCACACAGTAAGAAAGCAGCCATCTGCAACCCAAGAGGTGAACTCTCGCCAGACACCTTGGTCAACCCTGCCAATGCCTTGATCTTGTTTTTCCTGTCTTCAAAACTGTGAGTAAACAAACATATTGTTTAAGCCATTCAGTCTGTAGTATTTTGTTTTGGCAGCCGGAGATGACTAATATAGTTCCCTCTCTGTAAAGTGAGACAATAGAAGTACCTACTCATTGGCTAATGTGAGGATGGATTGAAATATATAATGTATGTAAAGTGACTGGTACAAAACTAAGTACTCAATAAATATTAATTAAAAATAATAAAGGAACAAGGTTATTTAACCTACCACGGTTATTTATAAAATAAGCTACCATGAGCTCTAAAATAATTATGATGTCACTTTTAACATTTCTAGTTTGTATCTCATTTGGATAACAAAAATCCAAATTTAGAAATTAATTTCTAGTGATATTATAGAGGGATCAGAAATTGAAAGCTCCAAAGATACTGAATTTAGATACTTTCATCATATCAGAGTGTCACAGAGTGAGTTGCTTTTATTCCTGCTCTTACTTCAATGAATTCTAACAGTCTCAGACCTTGAGACAGTCCTCATGACATCGTCATACCACAATGAAGCCCTTAAATCTACTTCAGTATGCAACGTAATTTGGACATTTCCCTACCTCTTTCATGTAGTTCTTTGATAAATAGCTCTATACCTTATGACTTGCGGTCATTTAAAAATACATTTCACCTTCAGTCAACTTCCTCTTCTAATCTTCAGATTAAAAAAGCATTGAATCTGGTTGCTTTTGCACAGCTGTCCTATTTTCCTGGAATTGTCATAAATGATGTGCATGTTAAAAGGCATGGACTCAACGTCAACATTCTTTCTACCCACATGTCTTAATCAGAGGAGGCTTTATTATAGGCTAGTGAAGACTCAGCACCCTTCAGTTATGTGGGCCCCTCCCAAGGATCTGGCAGAAGCTCTGGGAATTTTGTATTCATAATTCTGTATTACATTTTTTAAGAGGGCCTTCCAAATTATATACAATTCCCCAAACCAGGATCAGGCCTTCCTGTTGCTATATCCTGTGAGCTTTCAAAATCTTTAATATTTAAAGTAACATTTAAAATTTGAAAGCAATTCCAGTTTAAAAGAAATCAAGCTATGGAGAGTAGTCTGTAACAAAATAACTGTTTATAGCTCTTAGCCTCAAAATTGAACCAAAACAGATATTTCTGTACATACTGATAGGTCCCAACTTTATTTTAGCACCAGAAGTCTTTTATCAAATGCAGTTTTATGAAGTGGAACTTCTCTAGCCAAAGAAAATCAAGAAGAGCTTGCTCACTTACCACACCTTCACCGTAACCACGGAAGCACCTCTAGAGAACTGGATGGGTTCTCTCCCCACAGCAGTTTGAAAACCACTAGTCTAGACACCAATACACAATGGAAATATAATTGGAGACAGGGAATGGATGGCTCACATGATTTTTTTTGCAGTGTTTAAGTGCTTTATAGTAGAAGAATCTACCAAGTAAGACTGTAATTCACCCATCCCCGTAGAATGAACGACCATCTCTTTGATGGGTGAGATACATTTATTCCTAGAGTCATAGGAGGACTGTGCAAGATGAATTTTCAAGGCTTTTTCTTTTCAGTTGATTCTTAGGATAAGACAGGAATAACTTCTTTCAGAGACATTTATATTCTAAATTGTCAAAGATTAATGTTGACAGCTACGAGGTATAGGAAATACATAGAAGCATAGTTGATGTTTTAGCAGGTGAATTCTTTTTTTTCTTTATGGGACCCTAAAAACCTATGTCTTTTAAAAAGACCTTGAATCCAAGTGCAAAACACCCAAGAAAATACCCTCTATGTTCCACGTATCACTAAGACTTTCTTCTAATTATATTTTTAATTTCACCCCCTTTGAAAACATTTCCTGATCCAACTGAATGAGATTTCAAAGGTATCTTCTTGGCTCTAGCTCTTCTAAACATTCAGTGAACTTGATTTTCTTTAGGAAACAGGCTGCATTAGTCACATTGCTCTCCTTTTTATGTATGGAATATAAACTATCAATTCTTTAATCATGTCATTTGTTACATTGTTTAATTCTTCTTTGCTAGTCTTAACCTTCAATCATTCCTCCAATCATCCAGTACAAATTTATTGTGTCTATCTGCCAGATTCTCTATGAGAAACTAGGAGTACAAAGAGAAATAGGATTAGAACTTGTCCTTGAAAGAACTAGATTCTAGAGGCCAGTGATCATGCTGGTTGATTCATCTCTGGAATCTTCTAATGTAGCTAGGTATTTAATAAATGTATTCTATTGCCTTGGAGTAATCATCTAAGCAAGATGCATAAACATTGCATTTGGTGGAAATTTCTTATTTCCATGAATGCTCAGAAATAGATTCTGTAGTTCATTTACTAATCATTTGCTTCTTTTATATGTGTGTTGTTACTGAGCTTCTCTTCTCATTGGTTTCCTTTCTCCCTTAGTAACATTTGCATCACTGATTATACCTCCAAAGGGGATTCCATCTGGTAATCAGAGCCCCTAATCCATTAACACCTCACACTTACCTTTCTTTTATTTAAAACATTCGTTAAGTTCAAAAAATTTTTAGCCAGCAAGGCCTAGGGGTTATCTCTTACTAGCTTTTTTGCTAGCCTAGAAGGGAAGTAAGCAGTAGAGGAGCCTTATTTATCTGTTCGGAAAACGCCTGGTCTGGGGAGAATACCCACTTTCTATTTATTTTACTTGATGACCCCCACTTTTACTTTCATCAACCTACACTTCATATACTTTCTGATGTACCCAAGTGCAGCCTGTCGTGGTTACCAATGACTGATATTATTAAATATACAAAATCATTTTACCAGATGATAAAAGAAACTACAGTGTCTAAAAATTTCATATATCTAACGTGTTGTATAAACAGCCTAAATCCCTATACATTTTATAACTTCAGCAGTCTAAAGGTTAAAGCCTGTCAGTTGAATTTCACGAATTCCAGGAAGAAATGGGGAAGTAGCACCAACTCTTCATTGTATACCAGTGATCAAACATCTCCTCATTACACTTCAATATTGTTGCCTCTAAAGGTCACCATTGCTGAACATAATCACACAAAATCAAAACTGCAAACTTTATATATCATGGAGGTAGTAAATAGCTTGGAGGTTTATTTTCTGGTTCCTGAACAACATTCTGAACCCATTTATAAATTCTTGGGAACTGTGGCAGGAACCAAACATATTTGCAATGCTTGGCAATAGCTTCAATTAAATCAATTTCCTGTAAAAAAAATTTTTTTTCAGTCATTTCAAGTGAAAAACACAACACAACTCCTACTCATAAAGTAGAAGACGTCTTTTTAATTGGTCTGTTTAAAATGGATTTTTCCTTCTCTTGTCTTCCTGTAAAAACAAGTTTGATAATTATTTGTAAATCACCCTCAGGATGGAATACCTAAAAGTTGAACTCCAAGGGAAGTCATGAAGTTCATTTAGTAAAGCCCAATAAATGGTATGCCCAAGAAATCACATATGTTCTTTACTTTTTCCATGCATTGATGTTTCTGTGTGTTATTTGGGCAGTCTGCCACCTTGTATGATCTATGGCCTAGCTTAATCCAAGCCACCATCAGCTCTTGCCTGGATTGCTACGCCAGCCCAACTGCTTCCACTCTTACTCCCCTGCATTCCTTCTCTGTTCTACAGTCAATATTATCTTTTGAACATACAGCTTATGTAATTTCATTTCTAAGGAAGGGAACCCTTCATTGGCTTCTGATTACATGTAAAATAAAATTCAGATTCCTTACCTCGGTCTACAAAGCCCTGAATAAACTGACCCCTGCTTCTCATTCTGATCACAACTCCTACCATTCTGTTTCCTTACTCAGCTCTAGCAGCTCTGTACTCGTTTGTGTTGAATATGCCAAGTAATTTGTGCCTAGAGATTTGCACTTTTATTATTCACCTGTGCAGGTGAGCATCCTGTCCCCAAATCTTGACATGGCCGTTTGTTTTAATTTTTTCCCTTCCTGTCTCTTCTGGAATGCTCTCTGAAAAACTCTCTTTCTACCCATCCAAACTGACTACCTCCCCCTCCTGCACACTCTCTATCCCATGCCCCTTCATTGTTTCTTTCATGGAATTTACAATCTGAATTTATAATCTGTCTTATTCAGATAATTTGTTTGCTGGTTTGTTTTCTGTCTCTGCCTTTACTAGTAAACAAATTGTACTTAGTCTGTCTTATTCAGTGGCATGTAGTAGAAACTCAATGATAATTTATATAAATATAAATATATGACTAAAGCCCTGGAATATTTTTCTTGTTAAAAATGTCTTTATGCCATTAAAGCAAGTTTGCAGACAGACTTAATTCAGAAAAAAATAACATAACAGTTTGACATGCATAGATGCAGCAAGAGTGTAAAGTATACATTTATATGTTGCACTATTTTACATCGTCATTTATAATTTTTGTTACTGTAGCATGGTAAATTCAATATGATTTTTTAGCATGTTATAATGAAAAATGATTTTTACTTAGAGTCCTGATTCCTAATACGGTTTTTACTAAAAAAAGATGATAAAGTGTTTGTCTTCCAGTATGCAACAACCACCATGGAGTATTTTTTAAATGTCTTCCCGTATTTAAATCAGACCATTCAGTACTGCAGGAGCAGGGGGCCAACTGGTGATAAAATAGTGCCCTTTGTTCCGACTTCTTGCCTTGGTGATAAAGAACTTAAGATGGTCAGTTGCTTGTTTTCATATTAGAACATTAAGTTGCCCACTTAAGAATTCAGAAGAGAACAATTCAAAAAGGAAATTAAGAAATCCCATTTTCTATAGCATCAAAAAAGTTCAAATACTTAGGAATATACTTAACCACGGAGGTGAAAGACTTGTACACTGAAAACTACAAAATGTTGCTGGAAGAAATCGAAGAAGATACAAATAAATGAGAAGACATTCTGTGCTTATGGATTAAGAGTTACTATTGTTGAAATATCCATATTGCCCAAAGCGATCTACAGATTCAGTGTAATCCCTATCAAAATCATAATGGCATTTTTTGCAGAAATAGGAAAAAAGTCTAAAATTCATAAGGAGCCCCAAGGGGCCTTGAATAGCCAAACAATCTTGGAAAAGAACAAAGTTAGAAGCTTCATATTTACTAATTTTAAAACATAACTACAAAGCAACAGTAATCAAGATGGTGTGGTATTGGCATAAAGCCAGATATATAGACCAATGGAACAGAATGGAGACCCCAGAAATAAACCCTTGTATATATGGCCAAATGATTTTTGACAAGGATGCCAAAATTTAGGGAAAGGACAATCTCTTCAACAAATGGTATTGGGAAAACTGGGTATCCACATACAAAAGAATGAATGTGGACCCTCATCTTACATCTTATACAAAAATTAACTCACAATGGATTAAAGATCTAAATGTGAGACCTAAAACTGTAAAACTCCTGAAGAAAACGGAGGGGAAAAGGTTCAAGACATTGGACTTAGCAATGATTTTTTGGATATGACACCAAAAGTGAGGGCAACAAAAGCACAAATAGACAAGTGAGACTACATCAAACTTAAAACTTCTGCACATCAAAGGAAACAATCAAGAGAGTGAAAAGACAACCTTTGGAATGAGAGAAAATATTTGCAGGACATCGGGGGGTTAATATCTAGTGTATATAAGGAATTTCTACAACTCAACAACAATAACAACAAAAACCTGATTGAAAAATGGGCAAAGATTTGAATAGACATTTCTCCAAAAAAGATATACAAATAACCAACAAGCATATGAAAAGATGCTCAACATAGCTAGTCATAAGAGAAATGCAAATCAAAGCCACGAGATATTATCTCACATCCATTAGGATGGCCACTATCAAAAGAACAGAAATAACAAGTGTCGGTGAGGATGTGGAGAGATTGGAACCCTTGTGCACTGTTGGTGGGAATGTAAAATGGTGCATTTATTATGGAAAACAGCATGGCAGTTCTTCAAAAAATTAAAAATAGAATTACCATATGATCTTGCCATCCCACTTCTGGGTATACATCCAAAAGGATTCAAAGTAGAATCTTGAAAAGATGTTTGCACACCCATGTTCATCACAGCATTATTCACAATAGCCAAGAGGTGTAAGCAACTCAAATATCCATCAACAGATGAATGGATAAAGAAAATGTATTATGCACATACAAAGGAATATTATGAAGCCTTAAAAAAAAGAAACCCAATTACATGCTACAACATGGATGAACCTCAAGAACACTAATGCCAAGTGAGATAAGCCAGTTACAAAGGACAAATATGGTATGATTCCACTCACATGAAGTATTTAAAGCAATCAAAATCATAGAAACAGAAAATAGAAAGTTGTTGCCAAGGGCTAGGAGGAGTTAGTGTTTAATGGGTATACAGTTTCAGTTTTGCAAGATGAAAGCATTCTAGAGATCTGTTGCACAACAATGTGGATATGCTTAACACTACTGACCTGTACACTTAAAAATAGTTAAGCTGATTAATGTAATGTGTTTTTTACCATAATAGAGAAAGAATTCAGAGTAGAGCTTTCTAGTGTTATCTCCTATAGTTTATAACAAAAACATGCTTACTTCATGAAATAATTGCTTCTGTTTAATTTTCTGCACTCTGCTTGTTGATAAAAGTTAGGTAAAATTAGAGACTGAGAGCCACTAAAAAGAACTTTTGTCAAGGCAATCTATCAGATAGAAATTACAAGGAAGCAAAAATGGAAAAAAAAAAAAAAAAAGGTAAAATTGATTCCCACATTAAGATGCTACTTCCCACAGCCATATCCACTGGTTTATCTGTAAATTTAATGTACGTGTTACAGTGTGTGAACACTTAACGTCAATGACAGAAATAAGGGTGACTATCTAGAGATTTCATGAAAAAAAAAAGCCCATGAACTGAATTATTCAGATATTTCTGTCCGTTTTGTATTTCATATAGCATGCTTTAATTACATTATTTATGATTAATTCCCAAGTATCTTCAAAAGGACTTTAGAAACGTCTTATTGTGGGAAATCAAGTAATAAATTTCTGTCAACATATGCAAAACAATTGTCAACTCTATTCTTTTGATTGTAACATTAGATTCAATTACCACTTGAGAGAAGTCTAAAAAACTGTTTTTCTGAGTACAGCCTGGTTTTCATTTCACATTTCTTAGAATATATGTGTGTTGTTGTTATCACTGTTTAAATCTTTACTGGATGTAGATCCACACCTGTGTGTGCCCTACTCCATTCCAAAGAACTTTGTTTCCCTTAGTTTTTCCATCATCTCATCACCTCACATTGCTAACAGTGATTCGAATGCAAACTCCTTATGAGGCAGGGATTCCCTCTGAGAAGTGGGACTGGTGCATTTCTCAGTCTTTGGTATCAACCATGGCATCCAGGACATGTGCAGTTTGCTACTTCTTAGGAAGACAGGCCTCTCAATGCAGGGATGAAAGAGAATTACAGATAGAGACAGATAATTGGTTTCTTATAACTTTTGACTTCATGCACTGATTCTGTTCAACCTAATGACTTAATGCTGAACCATTACATTTCCCACTGCTGCTGAACATTATTTCATGGAGTTATGTAGTTTTATGTTTCTTCTCTTATTTATGTTTGTTTGGGGAATTTGTGAAATGCTTTTTGATCTGCAATAAGATGAGGGTTTTTTATATTGCAAAATAATGGGACTACATGCTGCATGAACTACCTTATCCTTTGTTCATTTTGCCCATTTTATTATACCCATTGGTAGCCAATAAATATGTCAACATGCTCTCATGTGAAACCTGTCAGACCTGTGAAGCATGACTCCCCATCATTGGATAGAAGTCTGAAAACAAATTTATCCCTGTAAAGAAATGAATGATAGGTTAAAGTATTTAAATCAGCCAGGAAATGGTAGCAACAATTTTCTTAAATGGCCATATTTAAACAAAGAACACTTTCTTTTTCTACTTTGGAATTATTAAGAAGTCTCAGTCTAAAAGGAAATCTGCAAAGTAAATGCTACTAGCAGCAAAGTAAATTGGCTGCTACCATCATCTTCTAGAGTTTAAAGTCCTGTTACCTTAATCTTATCATCTCTTTAAATCATTAAAAACAATGACACATTAACATCAGTAGTCACAAGCTGCACTATTCGATACAGTAGCCACTAGCTACATATTTAAATATAAATTTAATTAAAATCACACTAGCCACATTTCAAGGGCTCAATAACCACATGTAGCTACCACATTGGACAGTGTAGATAGAAATTATTTCCTTCATCACAGAAAGCTCAATTGGATAGCACTCTCTAAAGCATCATGTAGACACATTTGCCATCATTTTTAGCCTTGGAAAATGTGCTCCACAGTCAAATTGCTAAATGCCACTTGTCTCAACCTGCACCTGTCCAATTTTACAAAGAATTTTAAGAAATCTCTAACTTGAGGTAAATAACCAGTGCGTGGCTGCCTTGTGAAACGTAAGAGCCACTTTCACGGTTTAAGAATTCCCAAATATCCTTTATAAAACATCTAATAATCCCTTTTAGACAATTGTTAGATACTCTTGTCTTTGCTTTTCTGAATTTCAATGAATTTAGCGAGTAAGCAGTAAACTTGTTTTCATATTAAATATTCAGAAGGACTTTAAACATTACTAAAATCTTTAGTCGTAAGGAACTAAAATACCATGCTCCATTCAATTACTACCATATCTTAATTATTTGAATGTAAGGTCCATTTCTCAATCTGAAAACCACCTCTTAAACAGTAATTCATCCTCTTTATTAAATGCAGAACCCCTTTCTTTCATCAAGGAAGTGGATTTTTATCAATCCAAAATGAAATGGTGAGGAGATTGGTGATTAGGAAAGGGATTATTTTAATTCAGGGACAATGGAAGAATATGAAGGGAAATAAGACTTTCTAATCATAGAGTAAATCTACTTGCACATCACCCAAAGGTAGCCATTTCTCTCAAGGCATATTCATAGCTGTGGTTCCCAATCTACTGCTCTGTCTCCTTCCACTCTAAGGCTCACACAGCCACACGTATAAACTGTAGGTAGTGGGATTATTAACTCCCCGTCACAGTGCAGCCAGATATTTAAGTGCAAAGAGCTATGAATAGTGGCTTAGGCCATCTACTTCGTGAGTCACATCAAAGATTAGAGGAAGGCTCTACTCAGGACAACATACACAGGTAGGACAGTGCATACCCTCTAGCTCTTCAGCTCTGCTTGTCTTAGAATATACCTGACAGTGGCCCTGAAGTGGAAACTGACATTTAAAGAATCTAATTTTAAAGATGAGGCAACTTTGATCTTGACTTGGATAGTTAGTTGATATTTGTTTTTTTTCAGACATTTGTGTGAGTATTTTCACTCCTGTTAACTTTTGCCATTGCTTAGCAATTTAACTTTTATTATGACTGTGAGGTGTGGTGGAGTCACATGCATTTGGATAAAAACCTTAATCCCTGCCAATGAATGGCTTGATGATCTTGGGTAAATCTCTCAACCCCTCTGAAACTCAGCTTTCCCCTCTGGAAAAGGTGAGCTCTTTGACCTCAAATGAGGTCCACAAGCAGTAAATCAAACTGCATATGTTGCAAATGCAATATGTACAATTTGTACTAAAAACAAGTTAATTTTTTCAGTTATTTGCTCAGTGCTTCAAAGTTATAGATAATATTCTTCCTCTTTCCTTCAAGCACTACTACTTTTGATCACTCACCACATATCCAGCACTTGCTGAGTCATTTACAAATATTAAGTTTATTTATTATACATGTTTTCAGATGAGGAAACTGAGGCAGAGCAAGAGTCAGTAATATGCCTGCACGGAACTTGCCCAACACAGAGTTTTATATGTTGAAACGTGGAATTTGAACCCAACTTTCTAATTCCAAAACCATGGTTTATGCAACTTCCTAGTAGATGGAAATATAGTATTTAGTTTAGCCAACGTGTAAGCAAAATCTCAGGAAAGTGTTCCCTTGTCTCCAGCAAGGTAGAAAGTATATTAACAATTAATATTCGCTTCTGATTAGTCACAGGGAGCTTGACTAGAGATTGAAGGCATGGGAGTATGTCTTATTCATACCTATTCCTTCACCAGTTAGCATGGTGCCTTTTGGGCCACTGTAGTTGGCTCTCATTAAATGTCTCTTTAGTTGACATAAAAATGTTTTCCACTGATGCTTCAGGGATGATTACTGAAACACATGGATATGTGTAGTGTCTTATTCTTCCAAAATATGGAATTTTCTCTCAGGATTGTTTAAAAAATTAAATGTTAAATAATGAAGTATATATATACATACACATGCACACACATGTACATTTCCATCATATAGTCATGCATTTTAATTCTTTAACAAGTATGGAGAGAAATAGAAGAATTTCCATTTTGGTTAACAGTACACTAATTAAAAAAATTTTTTGAAGTTTCAATTTCTGATTTGTTTCCATATCAGCAGTTTCCTTTTTTTATTTCTTGAAGAAGTATTGGGTTGGTGGTAAATCAACAACAAAATTAAAATTTAGCCACTACCTACCAAAATTCTCACTCTGCAACACAAAGATTCAAAGGCGATGAAAAACTCAAAGTTAATAAGATTATCACCATTCTCTCTCTCTCTCTCTCTCTCTCTTTTTGTATTGTGTATCAAAATCTGTGCCTCCCGGCCTTTCTTCAGTGAGCAGAAGATTGTAATCATTGCTAAAGTCTCAGGTTTTCGCTTCTCTGCACAAAAATGAAATCAGTGGTGTGTAGCTGAATGCATTCCAGATAGCAATAGCATATCATTAGCATATCAGTGACAGCAACAAAAAATACATGACAACAAAAACATTGCATACAAATGGAGATGTGTAAGAGTTTTCTACAAAAGAGAAGCTGTTTTCCTTGTTGCCTTTGGAATGAGTCTTTACATTATGGTATGACAGAGCCAAAGCTTTCAAAACCTGGAAATTCTAGGAAATAAAATTGGAAACTCTAACTGAGAAATCCAGATACCATCCCTACTAAGTCACACTGTGTTCCAAAGCAAATCATAATCTCCCAGTGCTCCAAATTTCATCATCTGTCTGACCAAAGCTAACATTGGTTTTCATAAAGCACCTAACAAGGAACCCTCAGTGAAACCTACAGTGTGCTGTATAAGCAAGCACTTGGTACAGTCCAACCTATAAGGATTATTTTTTTTTTTAATAAATTAAGATATAAGAAAATTATTATAACCAGATGTAGTAGGATAGGCTAATATTGAAAATTATAGAAACATATATAAATAAACACATATAAATAATAATATTAAAATAAATATATAAAATAAAGATAAATATATTTGTATACAATTATAAATAAATATGTATGTATATGTCTCATTCCCTAATAGACAAAAACACAAATGTTCTTTATCAACAAGGGGTTGTCCTCCCCATGGTGATTCACTTAACAATAATCATTCCCTCCTCTGGAGCCACCTCTGTCTCCTAGAGTCATCTACATCTACATCATCATCTACATGCAGTAGGCAGAAGGCAAAAGAACATGGAGGAGCCCATAGGGAAGGTTTTATCGGCCTTACTTGGAGACACCATTCATATTCCATTGGTTAGATGGAGTCAAAGGCCCACATCTAACTGCAAGTCAGTCTGGGAAATGTACTAGCTGTGTGTCCAGGAAGAAGAGGAAACAGATTTTGGTGAACAGCTAGCAATATCTACCATATCAGGATTCTCTATATCCTGTCTGTCATAAATTATCACAATTCTCTTCTAGCATTATCTCCAGCATAGAAAGTTACACTTTTCTCAGTGGAAGACACTCAACTGAAAAATTAAATGTGACTCATGTAATTTACTACTCCTTTAGAACCATAGCAAGTCATCCTGGCCTTCTGTGGTTTGATCTCCACACAACCTTCTCTAAAAGAATTTTAAATGTCATATTTTCAGTGACTTTACAATCTCACTTTATACAGGACTTATTTCAGAAGTAACGTCAGAGAAGTTGGAATCTGTTTTTGAAAAATTTTGTGTTAGCCAAAAAGTTAGATTGGGTTTTTCTGTAAGATGTTATGGAAAAAACCTGGACAAACTTTTTGGCCAACCCAATATAAGGCTCATCTGTCTGTACTTCTGACTAATAAACAAAGACTGAGAAAATATTGATCATGTCATATGAAAGCCATAAAAGAAAAGCCTTTCTCCAAATGACATATACAGTTCATGACAAACCTTTAACCTGAAACTAAATACATCTTTATAAATTAGTAGTGTTTTCTAGGTGTGAGCATGACCCATTTTAATCAGCACACAGAAGAAATTTTTATGAAGTCAGAATGCTTTTGTGCTAGTACATTCCCCTTTAGTTAATTAGACTTTATTTCTGAACCTATGACGCATGCTCTAAAAATTCTAAACTGTTCATAAAATATATTTGAAGAACAGATTGCAGTTTCATTATTTACAACTCAGTCAAGATACCAGACTGGCTAGATTGTAAACCTGCTGATACAGTAGCTTTTCTTCATCACTCTTTGAATTGTTGCTACTCAAGTTTCTAATTTATGTGCAAATTGAATTTGCCTAATGCATATAGTAAGCTCTTTTCTCTTTCTATTTTTTAAGCAGTTCCCTATACAGTGTGGTTTAAAGCACTCTTTCTGCATCTTACAAAAAGATAATTGTAACTAATAGATTTATTTATTTTCTTTGTTTTTTCTGTTACTTTCTACACACTCCAACCAGAGACTGGAGTGATTTCCTTTCATGAACTAACTATTCATCTAGAAGCAGTCTCCTATGCTCTGATCAGATTTAACTCAACTGAGAAACAAATGCACAACTGCTTTTGCGCATGTGTTGAGAGCACAGAAATCAAGACATCAGGATTCTGTTTTCGATATTATTTCCAATCTTCTCAGTCAGATGATTTGCCATTGCATCCATTTACATTATTTGAAAGGAATACATAATTCCTTCAGTGTGGATTCACTTAATTTCACTGAACCTTCACTTTATTAGGCACTATATGAAGAACTGAGAGTCAAAGACAAAATTTTTACTGTTCTAGGGGAGTGAACAGTTTAGCAGATAAGATGGGCATGACAACAAATCACTCGTATTTATGCCAATAGTTATCAACCTCTCAGTGTTCGAGAAATAATTTCAAATACTATAGTCATTGATGGGATACTTGAAAAGATTAAAAGACTCAAAACATGTCAAAAATAATTTTCAAAGTGTCATTCCTACTGAATAACAATTTTGTAGGACTCTAGGCAATATTTGATTCTCTATTTGCTTGGTAACTACAGCATTCTGTTGCTGTTTAAATAGACTGCCCTGACCGTATTCTCTTACATATTCACTAAAAAAAGCAAACATTGCAGCAAGCATGGAAGTCTTTCATGGGACTGAGCCACCTACCTACCAGAAAAATGTGCCCTGGATGGTGGTGACCATGACAAGTACATTTTCATTATGTTTGAGCTATTGTAAATTTGGGGATCAGTTTGTAACCACTGCCTAAACTGCTCTAATACAACAATATAACTCCTTATACCTACAAATTTGCTACTTTATTCATCCTTACTCAAGCAAGGGAGCAAGCGCTAAGGGGTCATAAGAAAGAGGCTAAATAATATTCACAAAATAGTTTCTTCTCTAGCTGATCATTAAGAGCCTTTTTCATAGAAACATCCACGTACTTCTTCTTCACACTTTCTTAACAGAAACTTCCTCATCTAGAAGTCTTATTCATTTGAAGTCCCTGACCCTCTAGACAAACTGTTAGCCACTGTCTGTCCACAAATCTGTATAATCCATACCTCTTATCCACGTAGTTTCCAAAAAAAAAAAAAAAGGACAACTACAAGTACGACTTTAACTCTGGACCTTAGAGGCTTTCCCTCCCCAACTGCCCTTCGAGGCAATCCTGTGTGGGGCTGTAATGTTACCATAGTCCACTCTGGATGGTACCATCTTTAAGCTAGGCTAAGTGTTTCTCTTTTTTTTTCATTGTACTTTTTGAGGGCCTAGGATTTATTTGAGGGAGAGGACACAGTGCAGCATGAGTACGTGCAATGTGTCTGAGCAACCTATTCTCTCAGTTTGCTTGTGCTTTGAGGTTCTTCTTGAGCTGCTGATACGCAGCCATAGCCCAGGGAGATCAGCCAGCCTAAAGGCAATGTTATTAAACTGGACTCATCCAAAGGAAGTTATTTACCTTTCCTAGAAGAAACATTCCCAAATAAGATTTTTCTTTGACTACGCACAATTCTTCTGAGTTCATTTCCATCAACCTACTTACTGAATGCCTCATTCTCTGCCAAATATATTTTACAATATTATTTTGACTAATAATTCATTTCATAGTAAAAGAAGTAAGATAGTGGGCATATATTGATAGATTTCACTACATGTAACATGTACCTCATTGTCCAGAGCTGTTGGCTTTATAAACTGTTGGAATAGCCAGGGGGTAAAGTTTTGTGAAGTTGGGGATTTATTCTACATAGAGTTCTCAGATAAAATATAGGACACCCAGTTAAATTTGAATATCAGATGACAAATAAGTTTTTTAGTATAAGTATACACCAAATGTTGCATGGGACAAGCTTATGTTAAGAAGAATTCTTTGTTTATGTGAAATTCAAATTTAATTGGGCATCCTATATTTTTAACTGCTAAATCTGGCAACTCTAGTTCCGTAAGATGCAACTCATATTTTGTGCCATCAACAAATAGATGATGCCTTTCTTACATTACCAGGGTACATGAGCCCAATAACCAAAGGGTGGAAGTAGGAGTAGCACTGATTACACCAAATAGTACACTAGAAAACAATTGGCTTCCTATCTCTAAGCTTTGTTGCTGTTAGTTTAGAAGTCATCGTTACCATGGAAGGAATGTTTCCACCAGAATGCATAATAATGGTTACATTGAACTGAAAGCTGAGACTCCTCGTGCCAAGCAATCAACTGGCAAAGAACAGGGTTGCTATATTTCCTGGTGCTTGGGTTACGTATTACAGTGTAATGTCACTCCAAAATTAGTGAATGGAAGAAACAATAATATCCCATTTGCTCAAAAGCCTTCAATTGTTCAGGCTCAGTGGAGGCATTTTATCTCTGCTCCACTCAGAGATGTTCCAAGTTTGGGGGCTGGAATCACCTGAAAGCTCAATCACTCATATGTCTGGTGGTGGATGCTGGCTGTGGGCTGGTACCTCAGCTGGGTCTGGGATTAGAATATCTCTATGTGGCTTTTCCATGTTTTTGCTTGGCTTTCTCACAGCTTGATGGCAGGGTTTCAACAGGTTAGATATCCGGAGAGAACACCCGGTGAAAACTGTATTGCCTTTTCTAACCTTGCTTTGGAAAACATGTAAGTTCACTTCTACCACATACTAGTTGTTAAATATAAGTGACTAAGGCTGGCCTAAGTTCAAGAGAAGAATTAGACTCTACCATTTGATGGGAAGACTGTCAGAGAACTTGAGGGCATTTTAAATGATCAAAGGCTACCCTCTCTCCACCAATTATTTACATTCCTCCCACATGCAAAATACATCCATCCCTCCTCAGTTCTCTCCCAAATTTTCATCTTTTATGACATTAAGGCTTGATCTTAGGTCTAGAACTTCATCATCTAAACCAGATCCAGACCCAGATAAGGCTTCTTGCTTGTGGTTCTTCAAGTACAGCTCCTTCAGTACAGTTCTTCTTGATATGAAGACCTGTAAACTAGAGACAAGCTTTCTGCCCTTCACACATCCAATATACAATGGCTGGACATAGATAAGATAGCTTCTATAAACCTTCCTGTTCAAAAAGGAGGGAAGTTAGAGATACTCAAGAGTTTCTAGTCGACAGTAATTCTGGAATCCAGCCAGGCACAGATTTCCATAATTTTGGTTAGATCTCTGTTCCAATGACTGGGAATGATTCTCCACAGCTAAAAACTCTGCCCTCTGAACTCTCAGTCCACCCTCTGAGCATTGTTCCTTTTCCATAAGAAATTGCCAGTGTTTGTAGCTAAGTAGATTCTCCAACATTTTCCTGTAGTTCAGGGACCAAAGGCTTCTTTTAATTTTGTACTGTCTCAGTCCATGTTGGTCGTGTTTCTACCAAAACAATTTTCTTCAATTCTTCGTGACTTTACTTGAGCCTTATTGACTTCATTCCATTAGTAAAAGTCATACTTTTAAATCTCATGGAGATGAGTCTTTCTTTAAATTGGGCTTGCTATGAGGCTGTTGTGTGACAACACCTTTAAGATTCTTAGAAGTTCCATGTATTATTAGAAAAAAATCTGTGAGGCATGCCTGTAATATTATTAGAGGAACTTTTATCTGTTTGAGGTACCAAATTTAGTCTTTTTCAGTTTATATCAAAGGGTTTTAAACTCATGCCCTAGTCTTAAATCTTAGACTATACTCCTAACAGGAACCTGGATTTCATATCTACCCAGAAGTTAATTTTTTTAATTTAGCATTGTTTGCCATCTGTAAAGACTGGCAATAAAAAACAGTTTGTTTTTGATATTCAAATGAGGCAAATTTTGGCTCCTTAACATTTCTTTTTTCAGCTTATCTCTCCTTCTTCCAATGTTTTACTATAGGCAGGTAGAAGAAGCCAGGAAACACCTTAAATGCTATGCCTAAAATTATCCTTAGTTAAAGGTAGCCATTTCATTGAGCATTTTTTCTATTTTCCATATTACTGCAAGTGACAGTGTTGCTAAACTTTCTACCATCACAGAGAAAGAGACTCCTTTTTTCCAGCCTGCAATAACGTTCTCCTCACTTTCTGTTAAGCCTTCACCAACAGACCTTTCACAGGCCATCAGTCTTCTGCTAACAATCTCTTCAAGGTGCTTAAGCTTTCACTAACATTACCCTCCTGGTCCTTCCAGATCCCACTCATAATCCAATTCCAAAGCCACTGCCACATATTTTTAATTTGTGTTATGGCAGCAACCTACTTGCAAGTACCAAAATATGTCCTCTGTTACTGAGTAATAAACCATCCCAAAATTTAGTAGTATAAAAACAACAACATTTATTTTGCTTACAAATCTGAAATTTGAGCAGGGCTCAGCTGGGACATCTGTCTCTGCTCTACTCAATATCAGCTAATATGGCTCAAAGACTCAGAGCTGAAATTCAGGTGGAAGCTGTATTACACTTCAAATCTGTATGTCATTTGTGCAACATTCTATTCATAAAAGTGGGCCACTAAAGCCAGCCGGTTAGACAGAATTAGACTCCACCATTTAGAGGAAGAATTTGCAGACACTTAAAAACCACCACAGATGGGAAGACTGATTTTGATTTTCAAGGGGAAATCTAGCAGTTGCTACACAGTGGGGCAGAAAGGAGTATATCATGAACCCAGGGGTTTCTCTGGGGTATCTACTGATAGTCATCAAGGAAATTAATGGATGTTTACAGTAATCCAATACTGGGACTACCTTTAATGGCAAAGACATTTCCAGAGTAAATGGTTAGGTAAAACCATCAGGTCAAGAATGTAAATCAGCTGAGGTATTGGCTGAAAGCAAAGAAAGCATGAAGAAGAGGAGGAATAAAGTTTTAAATACTAACTATGGCCCCATGAGTAATTGCAGAATGAGAATGATGATAATGGGTTCTTTCTTATAAATGTATTTGTATGTATTTAAGTTTTCCTCTCCCTTCAACTCTCCCTTTCCCATACTATTTTATACAAGGTGCATAGGGGCTGGTTATCTTTATACTTTAGTTTTTAGGTCACAGGATATTAATGTGTAATTGTAATTGAACTAGAAGAATTAATACTATTACTGATACACTCCGTTTGAAAGGATCAGTGTCATTGGTAAACCTCTAGCCATGCTAACCAAGAAAAAAATTAATAATTACTAATATCAAATTACCAATACCACAAATGAAAGAGGAGCCACCA
This sequence comes from Balaenoptera musculus, assembly GCF_009873245.2. Classification (NCBI taxonomy): domain Eukaryota; kingdom Metazoa; phylum Chordata; class Mammalia; order Artiodactyla; family Balaenopteridae; genus Balaenoptera; species Balaenoptera musculus. Next base: position 39,372,552 of record NC_045791.1, on the reverse strand, counting down.
CTACTGATTCCATGGACATTAAAAGGAAAATAAAGGGGGGACTTCCCTGGCTGTCCAGTGGTTAAGACTCCATGCTTCCACCGCAGGGGTCAAGGGTTTGATCCCTGGTTGGAGAACTAAGATCCTGCATGCCACAAGGTGTGGCCAAAATAAATAAATAAATAAATAAATAATAAAGGACGGTTATGAACAAGTCTATGTCCACAAATTTGACAACTTAGAGGAAATGGAAAAATTCCTTAAAAAACAAAATCTAGAAAAATTCATACAAAGATAAATAGGTAACCTGAATAGGCTTATATTTATTAAAGAAATTGAATTAACAATTATTAACCTTCCAAAACAGAAAGCACTAGGCCCAGGTGGTTTCACAGAGAATTCTACCAAATAGTTAAAGAAGAAATGATGCCAATTCTCTATAATCTCTTCCAGGAAATTGAAGCAGAGGGAACACTCTTAATGCATTACCCTAATATAAAAGGCAGACAGATAATATAAGAAAGGAAAATTACAGACTAATATCTCTCATGAACATAGATGCAGAAATCCTTTATAAAAACTGGATCCAACAATGTACAAAAAAAACCCAAAAATAGACACCACAACCAAGTGGGATTTATTCCAGGTATGTAAGAGTGGTTCAGCATTCAATTGATGTAATCCATTACAATGAGAGACTAGAAAAGAAAAATTATATGATCATATCAATAGATGTAGATAAAGCATTTGGTATTCTCCAACACCCATTCATGGTAAAATCCCTCAGCTAACTAGAAATAGAGGAGTACTTCCTCAACTTGTTAAATAATATCTACCAAAAAATCTCCAGCTAACATCATACTTAATGATGAGAAATTATATGCATTCTTCCTAAGGTCAAGAACAAGACAAGGATATGTCTTCTCACCACTTGTATTCAACATCATACTGGAAGTTCTTGCTAATGCAGTAAGATGAGAAAAGGAACTAAAAGGTATACAAAATGAGATGGAAGAATAAAACCATTCTGTTTGCAGATGATATGATTGTCTATGTAGAAAACACCAAAGACCCAACCAAAAACTCTTGGAACTAATAAGCAGTTATTGTAAATTTTCAGAATGCAAGGTTAATATACAAAAATCAATTATTTTACTTATGCCAGCAATGAGCAGTTGTAATTTGAAATTAAAACACAATAGCAGTTACATTAGCATCCCCCAAAATGAAATACTTAGGTATAAATCTAACAAAATATGTATCAGATCTATGAGAAAAACTACAAAACTCTGATAAAAGCAATCAAAGAAACTCTAACTAAATGGAGAGATATTCCATATTCATGGATAGGAAAACTCAAATTTATTAAATGTTATTTATTCCCAACTCAATCTATAGATTCAGTGCAATCACAATAAAAATCTCATGCATCTATTTCATAGATATTGACAAACTAATTCTAGAGTTTATGCAGAAGGACAAAACACTCAAAATTGCCAACGTAAGAGTGAAGAAGAGAAAGTGGGAAGATTGACATTACTCCACTTCAAGTCTTACTATAAAAGCTGCAGTGACCAAGACACTGTGGTATTGGTGAAAGAATAGATAAATAGATTAATGGAACAGAAGAAAGCCCAGAAATAGACTCACACAAATACTGCCAATTATTCTTTGGCAAGGAGCAAAGGCATTTCAGTGGAGAAAAGATAGTCTTTTAAGCAAATGGTGCTGGAACATATTATACGATTCCAATGATATAACATTCTGGAAAAAGCAAAACCATGAAGACAGTAAAAAGATCCATGGTTGCCAAGAATTCAGGGTTAGAGAGGAGAGGAGGAATAAATAGGTGGAGCACATGGCATTATTAGAACAGTGAAATTATTCTGTATGATACTATAGTGGTAGGTGCATGATATTATGCATTTGTCAAAACCCATAGAATGTACAACACAAAGAGTGAACCCTAATGTAAACTATACACTTTAGTTTGTGTCAATACTGGTTCATCAACTGTAACAAATTTACCACAATAGAGCAAGATATTAATAATAGGGGAAACTGTGTTGGTGGAGGTGAGGTATATAGCAACTCGGTATTTTCGTGCTATTTTTCTATAAAACTAAAACCACTCCAAAAAAATAGTCTTAAAAATAGTGCAAGTCAAGCACAATTTACGAGATGATATTTGCATCTCATAACTGACAAAAGATTAACATCCAAAATATTTAGAAAACCATAACAAATTTATGAGAAAAATGAACTTTTAAAGAAGGGAAGGGAGATAAACAGGAAATTCACAGAAAAGAAATAAAAATGGCCAATCTACCTACTGAACTCAACTGCAGTACTTAAAACAACAGTAAAATTGACAGTTCTCATTGACCAAAATCTAAAATTTGGACAATTTTAAGTGGTGGTGAGACCATAGAGCACAAGGAACTCTTGGACACTGTTTTTAGGTGTGTAGATCAGAATATTTGCTCTGGAAGGATCTAGTTGGCTACAGTTTGTGCTTATCATTCAACACAGCAACTGCACCCACTGAATACATCCAAGAGAAACTCTAACACACACACAAAATGAGACACCACCAATACAAGAAAGTTGGTAATATTGAAACTATGTAAATAACTTAAGAAAAAAATGGATAATGAAATATATACAATGAGATAGTACATAGTATTTAATATGAATAGCCTTGAGCTATATGCATCAATAGAAATAAATCCCCAGAACAATACTGAGCGAAAAAAGCAGAATTATATGTCGAGATGTTTGAAAACATGTGAAGTTTTTATTTGAGATACATACATATGTAGTAATAGAATAAAAAGGTGAATGGAAATAAAATATATCAAGTTAGGGGAAAATGATTACCTCTGGGAAGAAAGAAAAAAAAAGGATTGGAGGTTAAGCAAAGAGCTTTACTGTATTTGTAATGTTTTACTTCCTTAAAAATAATTCTGAAGCCAATATTGGGAAAATGTCAAGAGTTTAAGAGTGGGTGGGGGTTACATGACTGTCCTCTTTGTTGCCATGCTCTTCTGTATATTTGAAGTACTTTAATTAGTAAAACAATGTATATATAATAAACAAACTCCACAGTGTTTATCTTGAAGATGAGAAAGAGAAACTGAGTGAAAATTGTTATTGGGATAATGACCTCTTAAGAATTACCTCCATCATAATACAATAAGTTCGGTGGGCTCAGCTCAGGAGACAGTGATGAGACTTATGCTGTCATGAACATATAACAGAGAGAATGATGCCTAAAATTAGCAGCAGTGACAGGGTCAGAAGCCCTTATACCCTAACTATTCCCAGCAAGGAAAGCTGTCCCAAATCACCACTTGTGATGGTCTGATGGGAACAGGAGTTGTCCCTCTATCAGGACTCCCGCTGTTTTCAGAAAACACTATCAGCTGAGCTGTCGTTTTTAACAAAGCCCAAAAGGAGAGCGAAAGCTTTGTTTCTCTCTTTGCCTACCCCTCCAACATTGTTTGATGTACCTATTCAGTTGTTAATAAACTGTTGTGTTGCACAGCTGCACTGTGCTGATATGAAAGTTAGTTGATAGCGCTGTCTGTAATTATGAGGGGGAGTATGGATGTTGTGTGATGTGAAAAGTTTATGTGCATACAGATTGACTGAAGAAGCAAGTAAAAAAACAGCAGAGTTGAGGTTATAGAGATTGTGGATCTTTCTGGGATTTAGGGCTGGGTTTGGCTTTTCTCCAAAGAGGTAACCCATTCATGTCTAAAAATAAAGAAAGAAATGAAAGAGAATACAGCTAAATATGAGAATTTTAAAATATTTTTTAGTCCTTTCTTTCATTATTTCAGTAGATGGAGACCAAATTGAACCAAAAAAGTAACAGTAACAAAAAGTGAGTAGCAATAGCAGATTTTAAAATTGGCCAACATGAAGATCAAATAGGAAGGCCCCCTGGAAATGTAGTAAGATGAGAGTCTGAAAACTGAGCTTGAGACTTAGACCTGACATAAATTACCACTTTTATGAAATTGAGGCATCATGCAATGATGGTTTGGGGCTAGATCAATGTTTCTTAAATGTATTCCTTAGGCCACCTGCATCAGAATCAAGTAAAGGTACTCATGACAAATGCAGATTCCTGGACCACACCACAGACTTAAAGGATTAGCATGCATTGGCCAGGCTAATAAGATATGTTTTAACAACTCCATGAATTTGTGTATACCATTTGAAATCCAGTATTGAGTATACCAGATTTTATTTATTTATTTATTTTTTAAGTGTCTCCAACATCCTTCATTTTTATTTTTATTTTTTTTAATTTTTAAATTTTAGTATGGTTGATTTACAATGTAGTGTAAGTTTCAGGTGTACAACACAGTGATTCAGTTATATATATATATATATATATATGTGTATATATATATCAATACATATATATGTATATATATATATTCTTTTTCAGATTCTTTTCCAAGTTATTACAAAATATTGAGTGTAGTTCCTTGTGCTTTACAGTAAGTTCTTGTTGGTTATCTACTTTATATATAGTAGTGTGTATACCAGATTTTAAATGCTACCTCCAAACCTTTGATGATTGAACATGATTCTATTTGACTATGTCCAGATTTTATGACATTTTCTGCATTCTGTAAGAAAACTAATCTGTTTTCTTAAGTTTTTGGTGTAGTTTTCCAAAAATGCAATGTATGATCTGCCCTTTGAATAAGTGTTCACAATTCCTAGTAAAAACAGCTCTCTAGAAATTTCTGTTGACGATGCTGATGAAAAAATAGATACTTATATTCAGAAGCATTATCATTTAATTCCATACAGTGAAACAGAATAGGATATTTAGAAAAGTTATTTAGCAAGGGAAGGTAAGATCTTTCATAGGAGCTACCCAGGATTAGCTTCCTTAGTTTACTGCTTTCTGTACTCATCTGCAGTATTTCACTGTGTGGATTCTAGTTTAGTTTCTCTAAATTTGCTTTCTACTCTTTTTCTTTCATCAAATATTTGCTAAATCTTCTAAATGCCAGGACTTTTGCTTCATGCATGGGATACTAAGATTGAGAAAAGACAGTCGCTCTCCTCAAAGAACTCACAAGTTTTGGGGGTAAATAGACAATATACACTACCATATTATTATGGAGGTAGTAAAACAGTTATGAATAAAATGATTTAATACCACAGAAAAGGAAGCAACTTGCTCTCATCTGGAGAAATCAAGGATGATTTTACCAAAGAGGTGATATTGGATCTGGGTCTTAGAGATTGTTATGCTAGAGAGGGAAGGTGAATAGAAAAGGCCAGAAGGGATGTGAGGAAAGTTCCAGGAAGAAGGGAAGCCTAAGCAAAGGCATAAAAGTTTAAAATGGTACCATCTGTTTAGGAAATGATACATTATTCTTGGTTTGGGAGAGAAAGACAGTATATAAGTTTGCAAAATAAACTTAGGCTCAAATTGGGAAGGTCTTGAATGCCATGCTAAAACTTAAGTTAATTTTTAATTCAGTGTGATGGCTTGCTGCGATCTATGTTTTGAAAAAGTTCTCTAGAACAAATATAAAAAGTAGAGAATAATCAGTAGCTAATAGACTGGTTAGGAGACTGGTACAGTACAGGTCTAGGTGAGCCCCTGAATTAGTCAAGAAGCGATAGCAATGGAAAGAAAGGGCTAGATTGGAGAGTTATTTCAGGAGCAGAACTTAGCAGATCAGATATGTGGAAAGAAAGGGCCTAGATGAAATGTCAAAGATGTTTTTGTGGTTTCTAGATTTCGGTGACTGAGAAGATGAAGAAACAGTAGAGATAGATCAATTGAGAAGTAAGAGCACAGTGGGTGGATGAGCTTGATTTTTGACATGTGGAGTTTGAAGTACTTGGGATTTGGAGCTCATGAAAATGTGGTCCTGGGCATGGAGAATTGAAAGACATCAGCATAAAGTTCATGGCTGAAATCACTGGAGTCCATAGGCTGCCCAGGGGAAAGTTAGAAAGACAGTATAAGAGAGTTAAGGATAGTAAACTGGAGAACATCTACTTTTAACTCCTGTTGCATACTGGCAGATATCACAATAAATCACCTGTGACAGAATGAGACAGAGAATGTGAGCACCTAGTTAACATGAGAAAGAAAGTGTTAAAGTTATATAAAGACGCAGAACTGCTAAATTGGCAGTGCTTAAAGTAGCAAATGATTGTAACATTTCTTTCTTCAGATTGGACCGCACCAGATGTATAACATGTTAATAAGAGAGGTTTTATAACAATTATGTAAAATGTATTTAATGAAGGGCATCAATATTATAAGATTAAAAGAAAGAGAAGCAGGTGACAGTTTGGTTGCATTGAATGCAAAAATAGTATGCCATTACTTTTTTTGGACCACTAATTAAATCTTTTGTAAGTTTTCTACAGCTTGAGGTTAGGAATTACTTGTGGGGCTTCCCTGGTGGAGCAGTGGTTAAGAATCCGCCTGCCAATTCAGGGGACATGGGTTCAATCCCTGGTCCAGGAAGATCCCACATGCTGTGGAGCAACTAAGCCCATGCACCACAACTACTGAGCCTGTGCTCTAGAGCCAGTGAGCCACAACTACTGAGCCTGCATGCCACAACTACTGAAGTCCGCTTCTCCGCAACAAGAGAAGCCACCGCAATGAGAAGCCCGTGCACCGCAATGAAGAGTAGCCTCCACTCACTGCAACTAGAGAAAGCCCGTGCAGCGATGAAGACCCAATGCAGCCAAAAATAAATAAATAAATAAAATTTATTTAAAAAAAGAAGAATTATTTGTAATAAATTGAAAGGAACAATTATATAAAGAGGAAATATCCAGAAATAAAAGGAAGTGAACAAGTTATGTTTTCATTTTCTTTTAAAGTCTCTCTTATTTTATGACTTTACTGCTAAAATTGATAGAGTGAAGAGAAGAGAATGAACTTAATTCATAACAATAAACACTTTCCCACTAGATAAAGAATTAATTTAGCAATTCAGAGAATGAGAATCTGGCTCATTATTGTAATTAATTCAGTAGGATTTTAATAATTTTTTTTTGAATTTTATTTTATTTTATTTTTTATACAGCAGGTTCTTATTAGTTATCTATTTTATGCATATTAATGTATACATGTCAACCCCAATCTCCCAATTCATCCCCCCCCCCCCCCCCCCCCCCCCTTCCCCCCTTGGTGTCCATACATTTGTTCTCTACATCTTGTGTCTCTATTTCTGCCTTGCAAACCAGTTCATCTGCACCATTTTTCTAGATTCCACATATATGTGTTAATATACGATATGTTTTTTTCTCTTTCTGACTTACTTCACTCTGTATGACAGTCTCTAGGTCCATCCACGTCTCTACAAATGACCCAGTTTTGTTCCTTTATATGGCTGAGTAATATTCCATTGTATATATGTACCACATCTTCTTTATCCATTTGTCTGTCGATGGGCATTTAGGTTGCTTCCATGACCTGACTATTGTAAATAGTGCTGCAATGAACATTGGGGTGCATGTGTCTTTTTTTTTTTTTTTTTTTTTTAAGGGAACGTTATTTATTTATTTATTTTTGGCTGTGTTGGGTCTTCGTTTCTGTGCGAGGGCTTTCTCTAGTTGCGGCGAGCGGGGGCCACTCTTCATCGCGGTGCGCAGGCCTCTCACCATCGCGGCCTCTCTTGTTGCGGAGCACAAGCTCCAGACGCGCAGGCTCAGTAGTTGTGGCTCACGGGCCTAGTTGCTCCATGGCATGTGGGATCTTCCCAGACCAGGGCTCAAACCCGTGTCCCCTGCATTGGCAGGCAGACTCTCAACCACTGCGCCACCATGGAAGCCCGCATGTGTCTTTTTGAATTATGGTTTTCTCTGGGTATATGCCCAATAGTGGGATTGCTGGGTCATATGGTAATTCTATTTTTAGTTTTTTAAGGAAGCTCCATACTGTTCTCCGTAGTGACTGTATCAATTTACATTCCCACCAACAGTGCAAGAGAATTCCCTTTTCTCCACATCCTCTCCAGCATTTGTTGTTTGTAGATTTTCTGATGATGTCCATTCTAACTGGTGTGAGGTGATACCTCATTGTAGTTTTGATTTGCATTTCTCTGCTAATTAGTGATGTTGAGCAGCTTTTCATGTGCCTCTTGGCCATCTGTATGTCTTCTTTGGAGAAATGTCTATTTAGGTCTTCTGCCCATTTTTTGATTGGGTTGTTTGTTTTTTAAATATTGAGCTGCATGAGCTGTTTATATATCTTGGAGATTAATCCTTTGTCTGCTGATTCATTTGCAAATATTTTCTCCTATTCTGAGGGTTGTCTTTTTGTCTTGATTATGGTTTCCTTTGCTGTGCAAAAGCCTTTAAGTTTCATTAGGTCCCATTTGTTTATTTTTGTTTTTATTTCCATTACTCTAGGAGGTGGGTCAAAAAAGATCTTGCTGTGATTTATGTCAAAAAGTGTTCTTCCTATGTTTTCCTCTAAGAGTTTTATAGTGTCTGGTCTTTAACAAATTTTTATTGAGTGCTTACCATATGGCAGACACTATTCTAGGTGCTGGGATATACCAGTGAACAAGACAGATGAAAATTCCTGCCTTTGTAAAGCTTATCAAATAAATAACTAATAATTAATCATTGGTAATTGCTAGAGTAAAGGGGAGCAGGAAAAAGGGATAGGATGTATACGGGGGCAGCAGTTGTTGAAACTGCAAAAAGAATGATCGGGAAAAACCTCACTGAGAAAGTAATATTTGAGCCATAGCTTCAAGGAGGGCCATGTAGACATTGGAGGGAGGAGTGGTTCTAGGCAGAGATTGTAGCAAATGCAAAGACAAGAGTAGGAACATGCTAGCTGTATTGGGAATACAGACAGGAGTCCTGAGAGCCTGGACTGGACTGGAGTATCCGGAAGGGAGAGAGGCAGGGCAGAGGTGACAGGCAGCCTTGGCCATCCTGAGAACTTTGCCTTTTCTTCTGAGTAAGATGCCAAAGGAAGTTTTCAAGCAGTGTTGGAAGAATTCTACAGTCTTATGTTACAATGGAATAAGGTACTGGCATAGTTTCTGTGGTTGGCTTTCTTACAGAAAATAAATTTCCCATTTTTTGTATGTACATCTTGTGGTAAGCAGAATTCTAAGGATGGCCTGCAAGAGTCCCATCCCCTAGTTACCCGGTGCTAATTGAGCTACTTCTATGAAAGGATTTTGCAGATGCAATTAAGGCTACTATCAACTGACTTTTAACTAGGGAGATTACCTAGGGTTACCTGAGTAGGTCCAATATAAAAACATGAGCTCTTAAAAGCAGAGGAGAAAGACAGGTGATTTAAGCAGAGGAAGAGATCAGAGAGATTCAAAGCAAGGACTCCACCTGCCATTGCTGGCTTTGAAGATGAAAAGGGGGCTACAAGATAAGGAATGTAGACAACCTGTAGAAGCTGAGAACAATCCGAGGCCAGCAGCCATTTAGGAAGCAGGCACCTTAGTCCTTAGTCCGTAGCTGCAGCCTCACGGAACTGAATTCTACCAATAACTTGAATGAACTTGGATGTGGATTTCTCCCCAGAGCCTTCGGAAAGGAGTACAGACAGCCCTGCCACCTTGACTTCAGCCTGTGAAACCTGGAAAAGAGAACCAGCTGAACTTTGCTTTGTCCAGACTACTGAACGGCAAAACTGAGATAATAAATGGGTGTTATTTTAAGCTGCTGACTTTGTGGTACTTTGTTATGGCAGCAATAGAAAACTAAAACACATCTGAAGGAAAAAACATTTAAATATTCTATCAGCCTAACATTTCATTGAGAACAAAGTCAGTGCCTTGTTCATCTAAGAAAATTCTCTTTATTCTTCTGTATGTGAATGTCCTGGTTCAGACATGACTCAGTATAAGAGGATGAATTAATGAAGTGGAGAAGGAATCATGTGTTGCTTCAGTGGATAAAGAAATCAAAATACTTTACTTTGGGAACTTGATTATTGTATCATTTTCTAAATAATCTCTGTTCTAGTCTGTTCAGAAAGCCTAGAATCCATTAGGAAAAGTTAAAATATATCAGGGGCTGGAGACTAAATAAATAAATAAGGTATTTGGCTGTATTCTTTTTTCATAACTGTACCTTAAAAAGAAAACAATCAGAAAATTTTTCTTAACTACTTAAGAACAAGAAAGCAATAAAATAAAAGACTACCATAATTTCATACTACCATAAGGAATCTCAGAGCTTTGCAGGATTATAGGTATAGAGGACAAACGCTATAGTTCCCCAAAACTGTCCCTAGGTTTGGTTGCACGTATTTGCTATTGTCGTATCTACCATAGAATGGAAGGCAGACTTGTTTCATGATGAGCTTTTTCTTAATTCCACATCAACATAAAAGACAAATGGCCACAGGCTCTCAACCTCCTTGAAACATGAAATATTCTTATAGACCTTCAAGTCTTGCATAACTCACAGGGCTTGCTCTTATCTGAACATCTTGAGCATGGTGTTTCTCTGGCTAGGAGATTTTTTTTTTCTGACGCACTGTGTGCATTTGTGTGAGGGCCAAGTTACTGACGTCAAAACACTGACACTTGCATTTTCCTGTAAAACATCCCAGCCACTTTAAAGCCTATCAAAAAAGACAGTGAAAACTGCCCCCACAAGTTCTAGTCTTTAGTGAAGATGATGAAACACACTCAGAAATAAATGGCGTCATTCAAACTAGAGCTTAAAAACACCAGATTGATCCATTGGTTTCAAACAGGTTTCCAATAACAGCTGACAGCAGTATCCTGTGGAGCTCAAAAGATGGTCTTGTATTATTTGAAAGTGACCCTTTCAAACATAGCCATCATTCGGAACACTTCTGAAAGCCCTTCTTCTCCCTGTATATTTGACTCCATCCCTTTCTCTTCCCCTTGCAAATTTTCCTACAGAATTGATCAACTCAGAAAAAAGGAGGGAAAGCTTACATATATAAATAAATATATATAAAATGTATTTTATATATTCCAGATAATCATTTCTTATCTGATTAAACATAGCAAAATACACACGTATCTCCATCCTAGATTCCCCAGACCACCAAAGATTGTAGCCTCAAATTTTTAAAAATAGATTTCTCTTTTGGATATTTTGAGTTTTATTAGAACTTTTGAGACTATTAAACACCTATGACTGTCCTTTTTCCTTGAGGCGAGGGATATTTTAGAAAGCAAATATCACATTTTGCTATTCTAAAACTGCTTCAATCGTCCATTTTTTCATTCATCTATTTTAAATAATTTTTAGGCTTCTGCTGAATATCTACTATCATGTACCAGGTTCAGTACTTGGCACTGGGGATACATAGATTAATAGGATGCAGTCCCCACCTGTGAAGAATTCATAATCTACTTACTGAACCAATTTCACACACACACCCCCAACGCACACCCACCAACTAATGAACAGATGCCAATTGAAAGCTATGTCTACAATTAAGATGATTCAAGTTCATCTCAGTTGGGGAATGGGAAATTTCTTAATAAATTATGACTTGACCCTTTCACCTACTCTCAAATGGATTTTTATCATCTATTATTTATCAATTGATCTTTGAGGCTGAACTAACTCAATATATTTTGTGCTGTCTTCTTAAAGGCAGTTATGTTTCTCGGAACTGAAGTGTATTAAGGGAATCATCATTGTTATCCTTAAACAATGTTAGTAAATAGTATAAAAATCAGAGACCATTTCTATCAGGTTGAAATAGGTGCCAATAGAGACAAGGGGGTCAAGCAGGGGAGATTAAAAAGTACACCAGTGTCTCATACAGTCCATGAACCTGTGGCAAGAAAACGTTTCATAGCTGGGCATAAAAAAATTAGCAATGGTACCCTTTGTAGGTTGTTCTAATGGTGAGTCAGAGAAACCATCTTTAAACACAATGACATTAAACACAAATTTACTACACATGTGTTTCTTTTCTTTGAGAATTTGATTTTCTTTTAAAATAGGAAATGCTAAATGAGTAAATGAGTGAATGGAAAAAGCAGCAGAGTTTCAGAGAAGAAAAATGAGAATCCCCTTCTTTGACAATCTGTAGCTGAAAGCAGAGGAAACTGAAATATTAGTCCCCCTCAAAATGGGACATCTTGTTGCAGAGAAGATGCAAGGTAGTAACTTCTATAATTGTAATCTCTTTTCCAAGAAACCTTGAAAATCATTAAAATACCCCTCTTTCTTGTGGCCAAGCTTTCATAAGTATGGTGGAATTTGCATAATTTGCATAATTCTACCTTGCCGTATTTTTCCATAACCTAATAAGGTACTTTATTTCAATAAAACAGCAATGAGACCAAACATGATTGTTAGGCTCAATATCAATTGTCCCTCATTAATGTTGCAGAGAAGCTATTAGCATTTTGAGGAAAGCAAGGTGTACTTAGTTAGTGGGACATGACCCTGCTGTCACTAAATTATATCTATGATTAATGATCTTCTCAAGTTTAAAGTTTGAATCACAACAAATAGATTATAAGTGAAAAGATGGGGGTGGGATAGAGTAATGTGGAAAAGACGAACCTTAAGACTTGAGTCAGACCTGCCATTGTTCAATACTGAATTCAGCTCATAGTGCAATTGACCTCAAGGTTGATGCTCAAATTCCAGAGCAGTGGTTTTCAACCCTGGCCACACATAAAAATCACCTGCAGAGCTTTTTTAAAGTCCCAGTGTTCAGGTCCCACCTCAGACTAATTAAATACTCTGGAGGTGAAATCTGGGTACTATGAGGTTTTCAAAGAATAAATGCCATAATATCCACATTTAAGAAATGAAATTGGAGTCAGGGAAAAAAAAAAAAAACCCAGAAAACCAGGAGAACTGTATTTAAACACGTTGTAATAAAAGTCTTTGGTTTGGGTTTTCTATATTACATTAATGGTATGAAAATTATGTTTCTGTGACATACTGGTTAGTCCAGAGCTAAATTTAAAAAATTGCGGTGTTAGTTTCTAGGTATTTATCTCACCAGTGGAAGTATCATCTTATTCTATGAAACACAATTTTATTTCACTTTAACAATCCAACATAATCACAGCCAAATTTGAAAAAGTTGAAACCTACAAAGTTAGAACTTTTTTAGAACTACCTGCAAAAAGCTTTTTCCTATGGGCATGTACATGTATATAAATTCACACACCTACTATACTGTGACTCCCTTTTCAGTAAGTCTGATTTAGGGGCCACTCAATTTGATAACGATAGATTTGTTATCAGAAACACTGAGAAGACTTAACTATTGTAGCATTGTTTAGAATGAGCTATTTCAGGAGGCATCAGAAATAAAGCATAAGATTACATTCAAGAGTTTACAAGCTCTAAACCTTGAAAAGAATATGGTATAGTTCCAAGTGTAATTCAAAGTAGATACAAGATGAAAGGAAGAAAGAAAAAGAAAAGAAAAGAAAAGAAAGAAAGAAAGAAAGAAAGAAAAAGAAAAAGAAAGGTAGAGAGTGAGGGAGGGAGAAAGAAAAGAAAAAGAGAGAGTGAGAAAGAAAAAGAAAGAAAGAAAAAGAAAAAAGAAAGGAAGGAGGAAGGAAAGGAGGGGGGAAGGAAGGAAGGAGTGATAAGGATGGAAACAAACAAAATTTGCTATTCTTTTTCACCCCTAATCCCCTAACCCATTTCTTTTGATCACTTGCCTTCTCCTCTTTCATTCATCCCTCCATCCCTTCTTTTGACATATATTCCTAGCAACTCCCAAAGCTGGTGAATTGCCACCATACTTACTAAAACAGTTTCACAAAGATGGCCAACTAGATTCAGAAATAAATAATTTCTAGTCTTAGTTCTGAGTAACCCTCTTAGACATTGCATAGATCGTCCTGTTGTTCTACTGCCTGCAGTTCTGTTATAGTAACTGATTGAGATACAGTTTTTGAATGTATTCACTTTATTATTTAAGAGAGTCATTTTCACCTTGAGAGTGCCACCTGTTAAATTTAGTATGTTGGTCCTTTCAGTCTAGTTGTTGGAAGGTACTGTATGATACGAATTTTTGTGAATTAGGTCAGTTGAGAGATCCTTTCAGTGCTTATATTGGAGAGTTAATTCTTCATTTTTTTTTCTCAGCTTATAGGGCAGTTAATATGACCCTGAACTCCTTGTGAATGAATTACCAACTTTAGTTAAGTAATTTCAGATCGAGAGGAATCAGTACAGAGATTCAGATTCCTCCCTACATACAAACTACTTCCTTTTACCACGTACCTTAGAAATAGCTAGTAGTCAGAAGAAAATAGAAAAATATCTTTATTTTCTAATAATGTAGTCATCACTCAGAAAAAAGGAGAAGTCTTCTTTTAATTTAGTGAAACCAAAAATTGTACTTAATTATATAATTAGTTGATTCATTACTAACTAATTTTATGTAGTGGCAGAGGCATTTAATCTTGAGTCCTCCACACCCTTGGAATACATTAGCATTGGAAATCATGGATTAAATTCTTGGGCATATTGGAAAGGTAAATATAATGGCGATATGTGTTATATAAATATGTGCATAAATATGTAGGTAGAGATAAGATTTGGAAATGGCTGGACTGGTGTGTTATCGGTTATGAATTTTTTTTAGATGTTTAACTTGCTGCCAAATTTCGTGCTTAGTTGGAGAGTTTCATATGATTTTTTGTATGTTTATTTATGGTATTTTTTTTTCACTAAAAATGCATCATTACCTTAGCAGCTGCTGCACCACATGGAACAGCATGTGTGCTTTTTAAAAGAGATCCAGAGCACCTTCCCCCAGAAACCCGAAGCCAATATGCTTTGGGAAGTCTGCAGCAGGACTCAGATTTCACCAGCAAGATAATATACAATTTAGATATTTTTGCAGACTTTTTTTTCCCTATAATAATTTTCTTTACCATTTCTTCTTTCCTAAGTATTCTATTTAAAAATACCATTTCAAAAAAGGAAAAATATATAAAAGTTAATGCATAACAAGTGAGACCTTAAAATACATTCTCTCTTTTGCTTGGGGCCATTTTGGAAGACGCTTGGGACTGCCTCTAGTTGACAACAAAAATAGGAGAGAAAAGTACAGAAATGGGTAATGGTGTATGTTTCATGAATGAGCCTTTCCTTCTTTATATATTTGAAAGAGTCTGCACCTTATTTCTTATTTCTTCTGTGTGTATGTTTGTGTGGGTACGCGGAGGGAGAGAGGAGAAGGAGAGGGGAGGGGAGAGCAAGTCTGAACAGGAGTCATTCCAAGTCGGTGGTCTTCTTCTGCTTAGGCACTCAAGTTCCTGTCCCCACTTTCATGCATCTCTTGAAAATCTCATTTAAATCCCCAGCCCCAACTCTACATCCTGATTTTTATACTTCTCCCCTTTGGGCGTATTCCAGATTGTCCTTGGGTAACACAACTTCAAGACTACTACTCACGTCAGGCATAGACAAATAGGCAGTGGAACAATGCTGGCAAAGTGATCCACAAATGTAGCACACTGTATATTTTGTGTAAATGATGTTGATTCATTTTCCTGACTTTTTAATGAAATTACATGTTTAAATGCAATGTCTGATTTGTTTTAAATCATGTGGACTTGAGAAGACTTTATCTCATCAAAACACAGTTCAAGATATGCAGTGGACCTTTATCAATCCCCCTGCCAAAATCACTGTCTAAGGGTAATTTGGGAGTAAGTTCCTAACGTCTATTTTTAAAAGAAGAAAAGATACAATTTTGAAGAATGGTATCATAAAGAAAACAATACACATATCAAGATTCCTGATACTGTTTTTTGTTGTTGTTGTTGTAGGACTACTGCCTCAGTTTATTTTTTATTTATTTATTTATTTAAAAAAATTTTTTTAACGTCTTTATTGGAGTGTAATTGCTTTACAATGGTGTGTTAGTTTCTGCTTTATAACAAAGTGAATCAGCTATACATATACATATATCCCCATATCTCCTCCCACTTGCGTCTCCCTCCCACCCTCCCTATCCCACCCCTCTAGGTGGTCACATAGCACTGAGCTGACCTCCCTGTACTATGTGGCTGCTTCCCACTAGCTATCTATTTTACATTCGGTAGTGTATATCTGTTTTTTTATCTATGAAAAAAATCAAGCAAATGAATATATTTGATTTGATGTACCAGGTAAATATTTAATATACGGTATTCATCATTATACTTATTTATTTTAAAGCATGAATCCATAGAGACATGGAAAGTAAGATATATCAGAAAAGAAATAAATAGTCCTGAATGTGAAGCTGGGCAACCAAATCTAATCCTGACTACCAAGGTTGGTACCACATCTGTGGTCCTTCAGTCCCTCCGCGGTAAAACGTGCAGGATGGATGACTTCAGGTGGCTCACATTCAGTAGTTTCAGGGACTCGGCAGGTGATATAAGTGAGTGAAGGGCTGTGATACTGAAGGCAGCCTGAAAAATGGCAACTGACCCTTAGATCCTATGTCAGGGAGAGAGTAGCTGGTGGGGATGCGGAACTACAGTGTGTGTGGCTGGTCTAAAAGAGACCAAAGCCACTCAGCTACAGCTGCTCGTGGCATATGGGAAAATGAGGCTCAATGTGGCATATCTAACTTTAAAGAAACCCTAGAAATCCAGATTTAAACATGAAATCTTAAGACTTTTCTAAAGTGATCATCAATTCAAGTATTGCTTTTTTTTTTTTTTTTTAAGTACGCTGTGCACATCTGTGGGACATATCTGATTCACAGGCTATCTGCATGTGTTAATAGGCTTTAGTCTGGATTATCATGAAGATGCACTAAAATTCTATGGATTTATGACAGTGTGAATTTCAAAGGGCAAAAGGCTAAGAGGCTGGTTTGGCTTAGTCAGAAAAAACTCTGAGCTCCAGGATGGTGGTCATGGATTTGAGATCGGGATCAGCCATGTATAAGCAGAGTGAGCCAGCCCTGCCACCGTCCGTGCCTCAGCACTGCCCAATCATTGCCCCCAAAATATGGCCTTCTCACCTTTCAGGAGAGCGCCTCAATGCTAAATAATTCAGTTTGTTTCTACAGCATACAAGTTCAATCAGTGGCCAGTATAATAGATTAGATTAGACTACCACCAGGCCTGACTTTTGTCCTGCCTGGCCCTCACAAACCTTGGCAAGATTGAATAAGCCACATTCAAGTGAGAGTTGGTACTGGAGAAATAGGAATTGGCTCTTGGTTCAGTCTGTGATCCAAGAGGCTGTGTTGTGAAGGGCAGCAGCAAGGGCCAAAAAACCCGTGGAGCTGTGGAGTAGGGGTGCCAGAGACACAGGCAAGCAAGAGCCAAGGATTGGTGACTTGGAAAGCTGGTGTAATAACTGGAGCTGTGGCTGTAGACCACAGGGTAAGCTGGCTTAATTCTGCTGGATAACCTCTCTGCCCAAGAGCTGCTGTCAGGGGGCCAGGAGTTTTGTGTCCTGGCTCTTTCTTTACCGCATCTTAGTGGTATCTCTCAGCTCACAACTGTTAGAGAGCGTAACCTCCGTATCTGCTGTCTAGCTCTTTATTAAAAAAAAGTTTGCCTGAGACATGTGAAATTGAGGTAGGATTGTCTTAGGGATGTGCTAGCCTACATTCCCTAGGTTGGTACTCCAATTCTGTCCTTGGACTATAGAAAACCACCAGATTTTGGGGATAGTTTAACCTAGGTCCTCAGATTTGCTTGCCCTGTGTTGCATTTTATTATTAAGCCCTCTAATTTTATTAAAGCTAACTAGGTGAGACAGAGATATGATTGTATCCCTGAAAAATGCTTTTGAATATCATTTTCATTAGATCACTGAGAGTTCCTCTGTAAAGTTTTGGAAAATATTTGTATTAAAGTTCAGTGAACTTGTCACTTTTTGGCCAGTCTGTAAAGAAGCTCAAAGCCAAAGATGCACTGTCTTACAAAGCTAGGTTATTCCTTGAGTCTGCATATTTATATTCTACAATTTTCCTTGGTCTTATTTATTTACTCATACACCATCTGGAAAGGGTGAGGGAACAAATCCAATGAACAAGCTAAAACTTTAACAGATATTTCTTTTTTTTTAATACAAAGAAATTAGGAACTACTAAATCTAAAGATATACAAAATTGAAACAGCACAAATTTAGCTACCTCCTATATAGGTATGCACAAGACTCCAATTCAATAATCCAGGAGAAAATACCCTTCTTTCCCAAATCTTCAAACACAGCCATGTGTAGCTTTTTTTTTTTTTTTTAAATTTATTTATTTTTGGTTGCGTTGGGTCTTCATTGCTGCATGCAGGCTTTCTCTGGTTGTGGCGAGCAGGGGCCACTCTTCTTTGCAGTGCGCGGGCTTCTGACGACGGTGGCTTCTACTGTTGTGGAGCACGGGCTCCAGGCATGCGGGCTTCAGCAGTTGTGGCACGTGGGCTTCAGCAGTTGTGGCACGTGGGCTCGGTAGTTGTGGCTCACGGGCTCTAGAGCTCAAGCTCAGCAGCTGTGGCACACAGGCCCAGTTTCTCCGTGCCATGTGGGATCTAACCGGACCAGGGCTCGAACCCATGTCCCCTGCTTTGGCAGGCGGATTCCCAACCACTGCGCCATCAGGGAAGCCCATGCATCATTAACAGTAGCTAGATTCACCCTACTGGACCTTCTTAGAAGTATTTTAATGTTGTTACAATATCAGTTTCCCACATCACTCTACCCAAATCCTGTGCCAAAAACTCCAGCTTCAATTATATTATCTTCTTAGCAATTGTAAGTTTACCTCCTTTTTAATCTTCACCTTAGTAGGCAAACTAGATGGCTTGACCAGAATTTTACCTTTATTTTTACATGCCTTGGACTAAAACAAGAATTGTATAGTATTCCCATCACAAGGAGGAAAAGGGGGAAGAGCAGTCTTCTTTGAAAGGCTGTAAACTTCTAAGACACTACACTATTCCAAAATCTAGGAATCAAAAAACTGTTCTTAATATTTGCATGTCAGCACTGTCCAAGCCAGTGAACCTGGAAGGTTAATTCCTGAGCTTGTGTTTCTTTATCTGTAAAATGGAGATAATATTTCTTTCATTGAGTAGCTGGGAATTTTAAATTACCTGTTGTATGTGAAGTTAATTGGAAAGTCATTATTCAAGGGTGAATTTCCATTTGTTTGTTTTTAGGGGTGGAGCTAAGACTGGAGGATATTGGTGGAATCCTGGACTTGTGTCGTGACTTTGACTCACCCTAGGACCTTAGTCACTTAACTTCCCCAAACCACAGGCTTCCTACTGGAAAATTAAATATCCTGTCTACCTTAGCAGATTGTTGGATATTCACATAAATAGAATGCACTCTTCAAATGAAAATCATTATTAAATCTCTGAAAAATTCTTATTCAAGAAACCATGATTATTTTTATCCAAATATTCCATTTGTATCCATTTCCAATGTACAATATAGCATACTATATTGAAATTAGACATAAAGACATTATCAACAAAAATCTGACATTTTTTAAATTTTTATTTATTTTATTTATTTTTATTTTTGGCTGCATTGGGTCTTCGTTGCTGCACGCGGGCTTTCTTCAGTTGCGGCAAGTGGGGACTGCTCTTCGTTGCAGTGTGTGGGCTTCTCATTGCGGTGGCTTCTCTTGTTGCGGAGCACGGGCTCTAGGCATGTGGGCTTCAGTAGTTGTGGCACGCGAGCTCAGTAGCTGTGGCTCGTGGTCTCTAGAGTGCAGGCTCAGTAGCTGTGACGCTGGGGCTTAGTTGCTCCATGGCATGTGAGATCTTCCCGGACCAGGGCTCGAACCCGTGTCCCCTTCATTGGCAGGTGGATTCTTAACCACTGCGCCACCAGGGAAGCCCAAAATTAGACATTTTTTAAAAGTTAAGATTGTATTCACTGAAAGGGATTCTGGTTGAAGCCTGAAAATTAATGGCTATTAACCAAATCTGCTCTTTTTAGAACAATATATATGACTTAGTATTGCAGTGATTTCTGTAGAATATACAAATACCGTTGTTAAAATTTTTAATAGTAGCCCTCTCTAGAGTTGCCACTGATGTGATAATGGTCTAGAATGATAACATTCCCATTTTTTTTTCAAGTCTGTGACAAGCCTGCAAATTGTATGATACCAAGTTATATAAAGGTTAATAGTTGGTACCCACTAGCCATCAACCCATCATTCAGTCACACGTTCATCCTCACCCCTAATTTTACTTACATGAACACACATCATTCTCTACCCTCTACAGTCAGTATTACCACTATTTTTCATCTTCCTAATAAAAGATTGTGAACATTTACAAAGAAATTCAGAGTATTAAAACACCTATATTGAGACCATCTTAACTATACTCAGCTTTCCCCAAACTCGATGGCCTTCTGATGATTAAGTGTTTGATCTTGATCTATCCTTCAAAGGCTAAGAATTGGTGCCTAAATATTCAAATCTCCTGCACAGATGTCAGTAATTCAAGTTTGTGTGTGTGTAGGTATACGTATATATTAAATACTCTTAAATATTCTTTTAATGTCAGAATATATTACATTTTTGTTTTCTATGTATAATAACTGCTAAAAAGATGCTTCACAAAACCACAACAAGAGGGCAAGAAACTGTACAGTTAGAGCAATAATTAATCAGGTTGAACCAAGGCCAGAATCTTGGTGTCCAGTCCCTTGATCTTATTATTTATCACACAGCATGACCAAAAAAATAGGGGCAGGGGAGGAAGGGAATAAAAGGCCCTCCTGCAAGGACAGACAAAACCAGCCATTGATTGAATTGTATGATTGTTCACTGTCCCGTGCACCTGTGCTGCTTCCCACCCCTTGCAAAATCTCCTTGGTCCTGAGGTTGAACAGTGTTCATCTTGCAAACAATATCCAAATTGAGATTGGAAGAAAGACAAAAGGTAAATTTATCCTGACGCATTCTTCATTCCAAGCTCCCACCTTCCTGTGATGCATCGTCATTTTCAATGAAAAAGAAAAGCTATTTTCAATAATGAAGAATAGATTCCCCTTCCTACCACTAATATCAGTACAACTGCATCCCACAGAAGTGTCACTTATGGAACCACAAACAGGAAGGCAGATGTCTCTGTGTCCTCTCATTTGTGCTTATTTTTCACAGAGCTGTAACAGTAAAGGCAGAAATAAGGGTGCAGGGAAAAGGCTCCAGCCCAACTGGGAACGACCACATAGTGTTTCCTAAGAAAGTATTTTATTTTCATCGCAAAAGAAAAAAGATTTTCAGTGGATTAACTCTGATGATTCTGAAATTGGATCAGTTTCCTATCAGGCAAGAGCCAAAACATTTTCTGGTTTGGCAAAATCATACCCAAGTAGTCACAGCAAATCACTGCCCTTCCTTTGGCTTGAAGGGACTGTTTGGTGGCATTACAGTCATCAAGGTACAATCTTGCATCTAACCAAAGCAAACTAACAAAATCTTCAGTAGCCTATAAATGTGTTTCTAAAATCACATTTGGGAAGTCATTGTATCTGAGCATGAGACTACTTGACCCAAATCTAGAAGGTGCTAGGATATCTTCATATCAGCCTCACACAAAGAAATAAGAAAGTTAACGTTTGTGACTGGGTCATCATCTAACGCCTGTAATAGGAGAATGCGAGTTTGGGGTCAAATATACTTGTGCAAATGGAGATACTGATGGGACATTCTGAAACTCAGTTTTTTCTCTAAAATGTATCAGTATCTGTAAGGACTGGTGGGAACATCAAATGAAATGATAAATATGTTAAATGCCAGGCATACAGGTATTAAACATATTATAGTTTTCATTTTATTATGATTATTATTATTGTTACTAGCATTTTAAGGATTTAGTTTAACTTTGGAATGCTTCCAATACAGACCTCCTGCTACAATAGACTTGATCTTTGAGAAAAATAACTTCAGGAATCAGAAACCAAATATGATGAATAAGAAAGAAGTTATAAAATTGCTGTGCATTGGAGAAAGCTAGATTATTCGAATAGACATAATAATTAAAGCACCAAAGCCTATCATTTCTCCCTGAAAAGACAGAGTGAGAAGAGAAAGAAATAATCAATGATGTGTGAAAAAAAAAATCTCCCCTCTTGGTTACCCCTTATTCAGTCTATTTCATGCAGCCATGCTTGAGGGCATAAAAGGTGACCTGGAGGCTGCTGGTAAAATATGTTTCTGCTCCTCTGAGAAGCTGTTAACTCAACAAGCTGTGAACAGTCTCCCAAGTCCTGGGAGAACCACTGTGCACTTCTGATTGTGTTCTACCCACAGGCCAATGAGAGGACATGCACCCAGAGACTGAGGGTGGTAATGAGCCCAAAGGAAAAATAGGCCCATCCTGCCTGTCCCAGGAACTCTTCCTGCACCAGCCCTTCTTCTCATTTCATTGATCTCATAAAAACAGGCCCCATGCATTTCACTTGATTCAATTTTTAGACTAAACTTAGAGTGTAATGGAGGGGGCTTTGCCATACTGTTAATTCCAGTTTACATATGAGGAATCCTAGACACAGAGAGCTTAAATGCCCTGCCTAGGTACATACCTGGACGGCTGATGATTTGGGGCTTGAGCTCAGGTACACTGGCTACATAGCCTGAATTCTTTCTTTTTTTTTTTAATTGAAGTATAGTTGATTTACAGTGTTGTGTTAGTTTCAGGGGTATAGCAAAGCTATTGAGTTTTATATATATATACACATATATATTCTTTTTCAGATTTTTTTCCATTATAGGTTATTACAAAATATTGAGTATAGTTCCCTGTACTATACAGTAGGTCCTTGTTGGTTATCTGTTTTATATATAGTGGTGTGTATATGTTAATCCTAAACTCCTAATTTATCCCTCAGCCCCCTTTCCCCTTTGGTAACCATAATTTTGTTTTCTATATCTGTGGGTATATTTCTGTTTTGTATATAAGTTCATTTGTATCATTTTTTTTTATATTCCACATATAAGCAATATCATATGATATTTGTCTTTGTCTGGCTTACTTCACTTAGTATGATAATCCCTAGGTCCATCCATGTTGCTGCAAATAGCATTATTTCATTCCCTTTATGGCTGAGTAATATTCCACTGTGTATATGTACCACATCTTCTATATCCATTCATCTGTCGATGGACACTTAGGTTGCTTCCATGTCTTGGCTATCGTAAATAGTGCTGCAATGGACATTGGGGTGCAAGTATCTTTTCAAATTACCGTTTTCTCTGGATATATGCCCAGGAGTGGTGCTGTCCAGTTTTCCCGGCACCACTTATTGATCATGTGGTAGCTCTGTTTTTAGTTTTTTAAGGAACTTCCGTACTGTTCTCCATAGTGACTATACCAATTTACGTTCCCACCAACAGTACTGGAGGGTTCCTCTTTCTCCACACCCTCTCCAAATCTATTATTTGTAGACTTTTTGATGGTGGCCATTCTGACTGGTGTGAGGTGATACTTCATAGTAGTTTTGATTTGCCTTTCTCTAGTAGTTAACAGTGTAGAGCATCTTTTCATGTGCCTTTTGGCCATCTGTATGTCTTCTTTGGAGAAATATCTATTTAGATCTTCTGCCCAGTTTTTGATTGGATTGTTGGGTTTTGTTTTTCTTTTTTGATATTGAGCTGTGTGAGCTGTTTGTATATTTTGGAGATTAATCCCTTGTCAGTTACATCATTTGCAAATATTATCTCCCGTTCTGAGGGTTGTCTTTTCATTGATTTATGTTTCCTTTGCTGTGCAAAAGCTTTTAAGTTTAATTAGGTCCAATTTGTTTATGTTTTTATTTCCATTACTCTAGAAGGCAGATCCAAAAAGGTACTGCTGCGATACATGTCAAAGTTGTTCTGCCTATGTTTTCCTCTAGGAGTTTTATAGTATCCTGTCTTACATTTAGGTCTTTAATCCATTTTGGGTTTATTTTTTTATATGGTATTAGAGAATGTTCTAATTTCATTCTTTTACATGTAGCTGTCCAGTTTTCCCAGCACCACTTATTGAAGAGACTGTCTTTTCTCCATTGTATATTCTTGCCTCCTTTGTCATAGATGAATCGACCATAGGTGTGTGGGTTTATTTCTGTAGCCTAATTCTTAACCTCAGCCACTTGCCTCCTTTGGACAAGGCAGTTCTCAGCAGATGTTGAATCTGAGAGGCAGAACTACAAACAATAGTGAGCCTAAAAATGGTTGCATCTACAAATGCTTTCATGAACTGAGTGTAAAATGAACACGTGGTACAGAGTGTGAATAGGAATGCCCATATTGTAGCATGGCCTCCAATCCTAAGATCACACAGCTATGCTGTAAATCACAAAGATCAGGTCAAGCCACCAGGCCATTATTTTGAATAGATAATAGAATCAACTTCAAGGAAAATATTTCTCCCTTTCAGGGTGAGAATTTGTGGAGCTACATATACATACACACACACACACACACACACACTAAAACCTTAGTAAAACAAAACACCAAACTACAAGCTTCTTGAGGCCAAAGATTCCAGTGAAATATGCTTTTGTCTCCATGACTGAGAGCTTAAAAAGTATTTTTAAATGAATTGAAAGTCTGTAGATAGCTTTGAAGAAAATGATTGACAATATGATTTACATAACTTCTTATTTTGTATTTGCTATGGACTGGAAATTTGTGTCCCCCCAAGATTCATATGTTGAAACCTAATCCTCAATGTGATTGTATTTGAAGATGGGAATTTTCAAAGGTGATTAGGTCATAAGGGTGGAGCTCTCATGAATGGGATTAGTGCCCTTACAAAAGAGACCCCAGAGAGCTTCTTCATCCTCTCCCTCCACAGGAAGTGGGTACCAGACACCACATCTGCTAGTGCCTTGATCTTGGACTTCCCAGTCACCAGAACTGTGAGAAATACATTTCTATTGTTTATAAGCCACCCAGTTTATCATATTTTGTTATAGCAGTTCAAGCTAAGACAGAATTTGATAATTTTATGATTTGGTAGAAAATTTCCCAAAATTTGTCCTAGTTTTCTTTAATATTGTTTCATGCTCTCATTAAGATAGAAAGAACTGGCAGGAGTCTCTTGAGGGTAGCTCTTTTGCAATTTAAATAATTCTTATTAAACAAACCTGGAGAAGAAAGTCTATTTTATTATTTTTTAGAAATAACTGAATCATAGTATTTAATTAGTGACTCATTTTGTCAAACAAATATAAAAAAAGTATTGGGTTACTCAATAGAATACAGTGTCAATTTGTATGACATTATTTAGGATTTTAGAATGATACTGTGCCAAATTAAGGAAACCTCTCTAAGATTTTTCCTCATCATATAGAGAATGACAGTGATGAGAAGAAGGAATTAATATTGTTTTGGAGTTATAAATGGCTTCCTTTTAAAATGCATTTCTTTAACAAGAACCATGATACATATGATAAAAGTCAGAGACTCAGGTCAAAACAACAGGCTAATGTAAACTAGCTGTCAGGAGGACATCTACAGGAGGAGGCATTTCCCACCAGTATCCAGTGGCTAGTTGAAAAGGTTAACATCCTTTTAAAAATACTAGTTAACTATCCACTAGAGAAAAAAAAATCAGAGTTTACCGATAAAATCAATCTCAGCTTAAAAAAGGATTTAATGCTGCATATTAGGAGGAAACTGCATTCGTGATTTTAAAATATTTAGCTAACAGATTGTTTATCTTCAATCACAGATCTGTATCTGCTGTTTAGCTCATGGAACTAAAAATATTCACTTATTTGGCACATTCTTCTGGTGAAATTATTGGCAGAAATTTCAAATTAGATAGAAATCTTATGTTTGAGAATGCAAAGGTGTTCTTTTTTTCTTGGTTTTATGTTTTTTGTTCTTTGTTTCTTCATTACAGGAAGTTTATAATGACACGGGTAAAAGGAAAAGTGTGACTAAGTATTGAGAATAAAGGAAAACTAATTAACTGTCAGGTTAATGAGTCATTTGATGAACTTATGTAAATTTTTTTTTTTTCATTTTAAGAAGCAAGTCCAAACCAAGAGCTCTCTCACCCTTTACACTATTTTTTTTACTAGCCCTTTAACTACTTGACCATCATATGAAATCAAGAAAACGAAAATTACAAAAAGGCATAAATTTTTTCAGTGACTTTCTGGTCTCTGTCACAGATGGGAGCCCACAAAAAAATGATCAGTAAGCTAGTTTCCAAGCCTACTTTCTTAGAGAGAAAGACAAATTCTAAACAAGCCACCTAGTTCACAACAACAAGCAACAGATGACTCGTACCCTGATGGCGAGGGATAGAAACAGCACATGGGCATAGGACGTCTTCCTTAGCAGAATATCTTCACTGCTGAATTCCAGAGTAATGACTCCAGAGAGCCGCTGAGAATCTTTGGGTGCCTCAGCTGCCTGTGGATTATCTCTAGTAAACCTGGAAGACGGATTTGATATTGTGTTGCTACCTAAACAACCAACTTTCTGTACTTCAATTTACGCATTAAGTTGTCCCATCCTTCTCCCTGTATCCATGCTGGCACTGGGTAATGTAATCCTCACAGGACACAATCGTTAGACACATATTAAGTTTATTGTTCCCACACTTTATGGTGTTCCATTTACCAAAGCCATCCTCCTTTAAAAATAGAGCTGTCACCCTACTCTTTGCCCCTCTTTGAGAATCCTTTGTCTTCACCATGGGAACTATTGTGGGAAAGTTAAGCTTTCTTAGAAAATATGTATATTTAGACTTAGAAAAAGAGAAGACATTGTGGAAGATAGAAATAGTATTAGGAAGCTGACCTCATCATAGTTATACTGGTTTCCTCACTACAGAATTTCTCAGCGCCTTTAACAATTAATATGCAAAGTTGTTGTAAAAGGGGCCTCAGGGGAGAATCTGTTCTTAGTGAGTTGTTACGCTCACCTGATAGTTCCCTGTCATAAGTTATATCACCCCCATTTATACTTTACATTATTCCATTGCTGAAGATACACACCTCACCCCCACCCTCCATTATAGTTTTTTTTAGGACACAAGTATCCTCTTTTTAAAACTCAAATACTTCAGGAGGGTAAGGAGATTAGTAAAATTTTGTATCTTAATGGGGTTTAGTTTGAGAAGGTTGCTTTCCCCTTAACATCTAATTATGCTCAGTTACAGTGGTGTTGATTTAGAAGGAAAGGAGGAATATGTTTTCAGAGCATGTGCCATTGAATGGGTACATTTCTGGGTGTAAGGAATAGCAGGGGGAACTGGATAACTGGGAATGGGAGGAGAACTATGTGAGTATTTTTATTTGCCTTGGGTTGGAGTTTGTGGGAGAAGTAATAATAGAGTCAATATAAAACCTAATGATGTCTGTTTCACAGATAGGCATATTTTCCACAAATACATCCATCTTTCTCCCATACAACAAACATTCCTCCTCTCAGAATTTTAGCTAATTAAATTCTGGGACCCCTGAATGCAAAGTTGAGCTACATTTGGGTTAAATATGATAA
The DNA here is from genome assembly GCF_009873245.2 of Balaenoptera musculus. NCBI lineage: Eukaryota > Metazoa > Chordata > Mammalia > Artiodactyla > Balaenopteridae > Balaenoptera > Balaenoptera musculus. Next base: position 39,345,131 of record NC_045791.1, on the reverse strand, counting down.
GAGTAGCTAACTGAGGCCCTACCATCCATTTGTTGAAACTGTTTTTATAATAAAGATTTTTCCGAGTTTCAAAACGTGAACTTATAGGTGTACTTTTTAAATATAACCTGTTGTAATAGGTAGTCTACTTAAGGTTTTTTTCTTCCACTCAAAGTGTTATTTTTCCTAAGTTAGAGTAACAAATCCATACTTCTAAGTGTGGGAATGTAATTACTAGTCATAGAAATATGTGTATTTTGGAGGTTTATATTATCACTTTTCATTTGGAGACCTCAAGTTATTGCCAAAGTTCAAATCACATGCAGCTCCAGAAATATTTAGCATCCTGTCTAGAGAGAGACAAGATTATATAATGATTCCCTGGCTTAAGTAAAAACAAACCAAACTAAAAACTTCATCACAGGCAGTTATAATGTTGATAATCAGAACTGTCTCTTTTAAAGGGCAGCCCTATCCCCCCAAAAAATAAAATGCGTGTTTCTTGATAGAAATATTGTATTAACTACATTTTCTGTATTCTTGATTCTCTGGCATCTGGGGCCTTGTTAACCAGGTTAAGACTGCCTTTCCCATGGCTAGTTAAATATTAATACTTGAGATAACAAATGAACACCCTACAAGCACAACTTTCATATACAAACCAACCAATCAAGATTCCACAATCCCCCCCTCCCCACACTTCTGCTATTGGGCTTTTACATTCCAGATCAATATTTCTCTGTCCTAATCATCTCAAGGCCAGGTACCAGACAATTTGAGAGAGCCCCTACACCCCAGAGCTGCTGAAATTATTCCAACTAACTAATCCTAAGCCTACTTACCCTGCCTCACTCATTTTTTCCCTCAGAGATCACAATAAAGGCTCTTGCCCATGCTTTCCTCTTGCTTCCTCTGCCTCCTGATCAACCCTGGTCCTTCTCCATGTGGCCCCTTTGGGAACTGTAACAAACTATCTTTTCAATGCCAATTATCTCCTGAACCGTTGGTCTCACCATACCTGATTTATAATAAAATCTACATTTTAAAACAAAAACTTTAAATTTGTGTCAATGTGTTGTTTAATATCCAGTTCAAAATGCCTAGAAATAACAGAGGGTTAGTTCTGCATCCATAGATGATGGTCAGATTAGCCCCTTTGTGGTGTTATAACAAGAGATCAGAAGGTATGAAAATTTGGATCCTTTACCAGGTCAGCTCTCCCTGTCTGTGAGGTCTGAGCTTCAGTGTCCTTATTTATAAACTGAGAAATTTGAACTAGATAATCTCTATAAGTCACTCTAGATATATGATATAATTTTTTAGTGTTTCTGCTAATATATTTTTATTAACAAAATTCCTTTAGTATAACTCCCTTAATCTAAACGTCATGGGAATATTATTATTATTTTTTTTTTTACTTATTTATTTTATTTTTATTTTTGGCTGCGTTGGGTCTTCGTTTCTGTGCGAGGGCTTTCTCTAGTTGTGGCAAGTGGGGGCCACTCTTCATCGTGGTGCGCGGGCCTCTCATTATCGCGGCCTCTCCCGTTGCGGAGCACAGGCTCCAGGCGCACAGGCTCAGCAATTGTGGCTCACGGGCCTAGTTGCTCTGCGTCATGTGGGATCCTCCCAGACCAGGGCTCGAACCCGTGTCCCCTGCATTAGCAGGCAGATTCTCAACCACTGCGCCACCAGGGAAGACCCATGGGAATATTATTTTGTCTGTTGCCAATCTTGCCACCAGATGTGAGTCCCCTTATGGCAAGTACTTGTTTAATTAATTTTTCTTTCCTGGCCCCAATCATGGTGTGCATCCAACAGGAGCTCAGCAACTACCACAACAAAGACAACTGTTGACTGAATCAAAGTACAGTGAGCTTCACATTGGGTGGAAAGAGATGGCCATGATAACAAGATTAAGAAAACTGGTATTTTAACTGTAAGCTTGAATAAGAAAATGCTACCTTGAGACAATCCAAACCTTTCCTGCTAATAAATAAATTGGTTATTTGTAAAACGAAAGAATCAGTCACTAGAGATATTCTCAATAACTAGGAGAAGTCAAATGAAAGCTTTTTAGGAATTTTTATTTCAGGTTGCTTTAGGTTTCTTCCTCCCTTTTTTTCTTTAGAATGAATGGTTATTGGTTTGATTATTGGTTTGAAGTATTATTTCAGAGACTGATTTAAATTTTTTTTCTATTCACTAAAAGCAACAATGGGCATTTTTAATTTTATAGAAAAATGAAAAAAAATATTAATCTGCAGCCATGCCAAAAAGGCAAACAAAAAGAGCAGCGTTTAATTAAATCTAAGGGCTAGAAGTCTTGGTACATTTTTTTCATTTCCCTCTTCATTCCTCTCCCAGCCAGTAGCTGAATGTTGCATTGTAACTGTTCCTCATCTGATTTACATTTTTCTCTCTTCAGAAAGAAGAATATTAAAAGTCACAATAGTATATATTTTAGAAGAAAATTTTAATTACTAATTCATAAGAAGTAATATTCATGCACCATGTTACATGATCTAAATTAAAACACTAAGTTGAATTTGCTCTGGGGGATGTTAATACCAGGTAATATAGGTAAAGGGATATGTGGATGTTTTCCATATCCTGTAAAAGAAAATTCTGAGTTTCAACAGGTGAATACATTTCATCTGAGTTAAGGAGCCCTCTGTGATCTTTATTTGGGGGAGAACTATATTCTAGAAATGAGATCTAAATAATTTAATTCACTCTCAGATTGTTCCTAATCCTTGACACCAAAGATTTAGAGGGTACTTCAAACCTCTCTTTCCTGGAAAGACTCTGCTCCTAGTTTATCATCTGGAATTTAGAAACACGAGTTTCTAAATAGTTGGTTAAAACTGAGTCTGCATTATGCCATGATCATGATTCCTGTTGTGTAATTGCTTTGATATCTGAGTCTTCTAGTCACTAAACTCCATTTAGCAATTTTAATAAAGAAGGCAGTTACGGAAACAAGGAGAGATCAATGGTCAGCCCAGCTTTATCAGCACACCATGAAAATTAGAAGTTCTCTGATGAATATTCCTGAGAAGTGCACTCAAGCAACTTGAACAGAATCAGCACCCACAGAAAATCTTTAAGAATGCCACAACTATTTCCATATAAGCAAAGTAGAAAATTAAGAATTTTATTCAAACGACTTATATTTAAATAACTGAAAAATGTATATGGCAAAAATAAATTAGAGAGCATGTGACAAGAATATCTCTATAAAATGAAAGAAGCAATCTCCCTAGTTACAGTCATGTCAGCAACATGATAATTTTCTATAATCAGATAGCAGGCATGCATTGTTCTTTACTATTCCCTAACCCACCTAATGCCTTATACAGAACAAATTTTCAGTAAATATTTTTAAATTCATGTGTTTATTATTCTAATGCAGTAGAGGAAAACCTTTGTGTATAATATACCAACAGGCTGAACCAAAAAAATCATATGATCTGTTCATTACATGCTGAAAAATCCCTTGAAAAATACATTCCTTATTTTGTTCAAGTGTAAAATTGGGGATGGAATGATTGTCCTGTAACATTAAAACATGATTTGAAGCAAAAATTGTCATCATGTTCAATGGAAAATTTCTGGAAGTATTTCTTCTTTAATCTACATTTCCTTAAACAGAACTGGCTTGGGATGATAAAACAAATATGGGACGTATATTTGGTAATAATCACATATTCTGCTTCATCCCAGCCTGTAATGCTTTATGTCATCCTCCATCAAAAGTTCCCATACAGCTTACATCTGAGTGTATGGTATGTGGGCGTTTGGCTTCAGTGGCTATCAGGGTGTCCATGTCCGTTGGTTGCATCCTCTGTGGACCAGTCAGTGGGTTGTGGAGCTCCATCCTATTGCTGGGCCTCCGGCAGTTGCACCTGGAAGTCACTCTCAGTAGGCATGGGCATCGCCTCCATGCTCCATGCTAGGGGCACTGCTGCCTATGGCAGCTCATGACGCCAGATTCACCACCACTGGCAAGTATTGGTACTGCTGCTACCTCAGGTCATAGGGCACCAGCATCACACTGGACAGAAGTTGCAAGAACCCCTCCCTGCAACCTTTTCACCACATCATTAAATTAGTCACACTACCCTGACTTGTACATTCAGCAGATCATAGCACTTTCTGTGAGAAAACATTTTTTTATTAACAGTCAGTTCTCTGTAGGATTAATGGAAATGCAAATAGAAACAAAAATGAGAAGTTTTTTTACCTAATACAGTGATACTCAATGGAATTGTAAATTGGCGCATCCCTTTTGGAGCCCATATATGTTTTAGGAATCACAACATTTTTACTTTTTAAACCAGTAATTCCACTTTGGGGAATTATTCCTGAAGAAATAATGCAATATGTGGGAAAGGTTGTATAATGAGGGTGTTCATTACAGTATTATTTATAATTGTGTAAAGTAAAAACAAAATAAATGCTCAAAAACAGGAGAATGATTATGTTAATTCTGAGTGAAAGATTAAGTTAATTACAGCATAGCCACTAGATAGAAGATAAAGATAAAAAATGCACAAAAGTGATTGAAGAAAATAAATAGCATGTCTTTATTATTGTCCACATGAATATGTAAAAAGCTTAGGAATATATAAAAATTATATTTGTTTTAATGATAGAGTTGTAGGAATAGTTTTTTCTCTAATTTCAGCTTGTCCACTTATGATTTTTTAGTTTAAAAAATTGCATGCCTTTCCACACTGAGACTTAGGCTTGGTAGCCAAAGCTAGTACATTTACCAGCAACTGGCAAATCACCAACTGTTGAAAAAGTTCTAACTGCTTCCAGTGTAGCATCACTGAAGGCTGGCTGAGTGTCTTTCAAGTGCCCTGCTGAATTTCTCAGTGGCACTTCATTCCACAAGATTGGCCAGGGCTCTTGGTCAATAAGGAGACACACAGATCCTCCTCCATGGCCTTTGTCTGATATCTCTGAATCTCAGCCAGAAGGGAACCGTCACTATAATTGTGAATCACTTTCTAAGCTTCTAATGAAAAGTCAGCCTGAAATACTACTGTTGTTAACCATATCATGGAGCTGTTGGAGATTAAAATCACACTACACCAAAGCAAGGAAGGAGTGCAGAAGAAGGAAGCTATAATGTAAAGTTTCAAATGACATCAGGTCATGTCAAGAGGTGATTTGTGGCTTTTGCTTCAGAGCAGCTTCAGCTGAGTCCCAGGAACTGGAAACTGAGGGAAAGATGGCAGGTTCACAAGCAGGAAGCACCAGCCATGGCAGGCATGGGAGGTGAATGGAAAATCAACGAGGACCCTCAGACCCATTCCTGGGGTACTGTGCAGACCCCAGAGTGCTGAGCATACACTAGTAATTGTCCTCAAGAGCTGACACCTTGTGACAAGATTAAGATCAGACCTCTGCAGAGTGTGGACAGCCCCAGAACTAACAATTATTCTGAAGAAGACTAAGGAGACCATGAAAACCTGGGGTGACATCTGCTATCTAAGTCTTCCTTCCTTCCTTCAAGGTTCACCTACTACTTTAGCTTTGTGATTTTGGAGAAAGTCACTTGGCCTTTCTGGGACTCAGTTACCTCACCTTCTAACAGAGGTCTAATACTAGAAAATTTCTAAGATCGTATCCAGCTCCAAAATTCTCAGTCTCTGATTCAAACACTTCACAATCTGGTCACACTATTGCCACCTCCTCTTGAGCCCTCAGAGCACTACCAGCAACTTGCAGCTTACCATGAGACTGATTTTCGCTAACATCTGAATGTTTTCACTTGTCTCTGCTTCCCAGATTGATCAGAAACTTACCCTCGGGGTCATGTGTCTCTTTGTCCAGAGGATGTAATAGTACTTGATAACTGAATGCTCATTTGAGAAATGAATAAATGAATTACGACCTTCTCTTGCATCCATACACACTAAATACTTAAAGATCAAGAAAAGGGAAAATTTCATCTAAAACATTTGCTTCCCCTTTGCCTGATTGGGAAATGTCACTGGGTTCCCCAGGAAGCAGATTCTGAGACAATGATTAGTGTGAAGAAAGCATATCAGTACATGCTCTTGACAATGATTAGTGTGAAGAAAGCCTATCAGTACATTAATACTCTTGGATGAAAGGAAGAAAATAGGATGGGGCAGAGGGAGAAAGAAGAAGGGGTAGTACAGTCACAACAGAGGATTCAGCAAATTCAGGGCAAAGGCCTAGAACTGGGATGATCCCTTAGGGTTGTCCCAAGTGGGGATGAAGAGTTCAAGCATTTATACCCTCCTCCACACCTTCCCACATAGACCTGTCACTGTCGCACGAAGGGGATGTGACCTTGGGTGTGGCTCTCCAAAGGCAATTCCCAGAGAGGGAAGAGAGCTGAGGGTCAGCAGCTGGCAGGCTGAGTGATTTAGTGCTGCGGGGCAGGGTAGATGAGGGCAGGGTAGCACCTACGGCACGAGAGCCCATTCTATACCACACAATGCTTTTTTTGTATGGAATTTTATTGTTTACTAAATGCTTTCACACACCTAACTCCTGTAATCCACATAACAGCCCTGTGAAATGTGAATTATTATCACCCCTAAATATGAGCTGACAGATGAGTTTTGCAAGTATATGGAAGGTGTCCCGGGGGGCTCCCAGAACTAATGAAAGGAATTTGAAGGTCCAAGGGTGTGGATCACAATTATGTGCTGGGTGAGCTAAAGATAACCTGTCAGTAATTACTATTATTGTGATCATTATTGCCCTCAGCCTGTTGTGACCTGGAAAAACTGGATTACAGTAATATTGTGCTCCCTTTTTTTTTTTAATAGCCACTTCACTCTTCTTATTCATTTTAAGTTATGATTATTTAAAGCCCGGGACTTTTACATATGAGTTGCTCTGAAGTTCTGTGTTTATGCAAATCATATTTTTTCTATAATCTACCAGCAGAATGTGTATGTGTGTGTATATATATATATGTGTGTGTGTGTGTGTGTGTGTGTGTGTGTATATATCTATATATATATCCTTTGTTATGGACTGAAAGTCTGTGTTCCCCCCCCAGAAATTCGCATGTTGAAGCCCTAACTCCCAATGTGATGATAGGTGGGGCCACTGGGAGATAATGAGGTTTAGATGAGGTCATGAGGATGAGGCCCTCATGATGGAATTAGTGCTCTTATAAGAAGAGGAAGAGACACCAGAACTATTTCTTGGCCATGTGAAGATGCAGCAAGAAGGCAGCTGACTGCAAGCCAGGAAGACAGCCCACACCAGAAGTCAAATCTACTGGCACCTTGATCTTGAACTTCACAACCTCCAGAACTGTGAGAAATACATGTCTGTTGTTCAAGCCACCCAGTCTATATTATTTTGTTATAAAAGCCTGAGCAGCCTAATACCTCCCCTAAAAATTATCGTGTCTTGGTTTTGGTCTATATTCTCATCTGGTGAGGTCAGGCTTCTCTGACAGTTCTAATATGCAGCCAGAGTTAAGAACCAGTGATCTAGGCCTGGCTTAATTCATTTTAAACAGTTGCATAGTTCCTTTACCATCCGTTCTCTATTCATAAACTTCAATCTCTGTTCTTCATTTTCCCATTGAAGATTCTTCTCCATAATTCAGAAGATAAAAGCAAAATCTGCATTAAGCAGTTTTACTTCCTTTTCATCACTTATTAATCTAAGCCTAAGTGATGGGTGTATGCTTTCCTGGTCCTTTGGTTGAAAACATAACTTAAAACATTTATTAACATTGTTTTCAAATCTCTGCTAAATAAAACAATTCCAACAGATTTTTTTAAAAATCATATGATTTCTCTTTCTCTTTTAACCTCACCCAGTTGCTCTTTGGCATGCTTCCACCTCTGGTTTTATAAATACCGTAAGTTCAGTCACTGTTCAAGCACGATCCAGTGACAATTATGGCATCATCTTTTCCTCCTTGTGTTACAAATCTAAGTTCACTGTGTGTCTGTTCTCTAGCATTGTCACATCAATATCCCACTCCACAAGTATCATTTCTAATTCTCTTAACTGCATTTTCTTTTTAAAAATTGCCAGGTACCACTTGTACTATTGGAAGACTCTATATGACAGTTTGGAATTTTATGAAGTCCACTCATGTATGTGATTCCCTCTGCATTCTGTTTTGTAGGTCCAACTGGTCCATTTTCTACTTCCCCTGGAATTTCATGTTAAATCCTTTTTTACTCAATTATGCACATCATTCTTAGAAATATTCTATTATTTCTCAGGACACCATCAGTCTGGAAATTTTAGCTATAGTCCAGAAAACACCATCCTCTTCTTGACACCATTTAGATAGCCAGCTTTTCTGTTTAAAACCATGACCCCCAAATGAAAGAGCAAAGGACCAAAAATCCTCCCATGCCCAGCAAAGTAAAAAGTTGCAGAGTCCTTAAGAATCTACCTCGATACTCATTGTAGCTTTCTTATTGATTTCCCTGTGAAGGAGCAGAAATAAGTTACGGTTGATTGATTGGATGAGTCTGAGCAGATTTTCTTCCAGGTAGGAAGAAATGCACTTCCTGCTAAGGTATCAGCACTATGAAGTTAGAGTGACCAGCACAATGAGATTCTCAAACTAGTGAGGAGATTCCTTCCTTGGGGGTGACCATCTATCACCCTGACTATTCAGTTAGATTTGGGTTACTGCTTCTTTCTTCTGAAGGGCTGACTTTCCTCCTGGGAAGATTGTCTAACTTGGTACTTAACGTGGTGCCCACATTTTCTTTTTCTTTATTTCTGTTTGTAAACTTGGAGACTCCAGTCTTGATCCACATTTACATCCTCAAAATCCTTTCCATACTGACTTTTTTTCCTTCTTGTCCCCAAGTCCTTCTTTTTCTGTGAAATCCAGAAAGCACAGAACAATTCCTTTAGCGTACCAATCCCTCGGGGCTCCAGAAGAACATCTGTGGTTTCTAGGTAGACTGTGTCCTGCTTACCATCTACCCACTGACTGCCTGCAGTCTTTTATCTCCTGGTGCCTCAGGTCTTTCTGGGAAACGTACTAAATATACCCACACACATTCCTCATCTTGATTTTTAAGAGCTGCTATTCTGAGAATTAGCAAATAGTACAAATTAGTGCCTGTAGTGTGGGGACAGGGCAAGAGCCCAAAGCTCAGGAAGCTGAGGGTTCAGGTCCCACCATTTCTATTAAACTGGGTTACCTTGAGAAAACCATACCAATATCTCTGAGCCTTAGTCTGTACATCTGTGAAATGGGGAGGCAGGTGGAGACTGGACTAGGCTAGGTTTTCAAGTTTTTTTTAATCTTTAGGACCCTTTGCATGAAATCTCATTGAAAAATCTCAAAGTATAAAAGAGAAAATCAGAGGGGACTGAGGTAGAAGTAAGGGTGAGCCTCACGTGCCTGGTTCTGATCTCCCCACCCTACCCTATCCCACTCCCACTCCACCCTACAGCTGTTCGCTGCCATCAAAGAACCTCTCCAGCTGCACATAGAACAGCTGGGAAACAAATCAGAGGTTCTCAAAATTTGGCTGTGCAGAAATCACCTGGGAACTTGCTAAATGAGCAAATTACTGTGTAATTCCCCTCAAAAAAAAAAAAAAGGTAAAATAGACAACTAATGAGAACATACTGTATAGCACTGGGAACTCTACTTAATGCACTGTGGTGACCAAAATAGGAAGGAAATCCAAAAAAGAGGGCATATATGTATATGTATAGCTGACTCATTTTGCTGTACAGTAGAAACTAACACGACATTGTAAAGCAACTATATTCCAATAAAAATTTTTTTAAAAAGCATAGGAATTTGCCTTTTACCGTTTTTATTAAGGATTAGAGATGCAGAATGGTGCAGTGATCACGTCCTGAGAAATACTAAACTGAGTGAATCTGAAGCCTCTTCAGCTCACTTCAGTAGGAAGTCAAGACAATACAGTGCATATGCTGATTCTACACTTTATACCTGCCCTCTGTGACACTGGGCGAGTTATGTAACTTTTTCTGTCTTCACTTGTAAAATGAGGGCATTTATAATAATGCCCACCTCAAAGGATTGTCGCCAGGACTAAGTGATCTAGTTTATGTCCAATACTTAGAACAATGCCTGGAATGTGTTTGAAACTCAACAAATATCAGTGCTTACTGTTCACTAAGCAAAGCGTGACACAAATTGCATATACACACTCATTCAATATGCCAAATATTCCACACATCTCTCTAGCTGCTTCCTTTCCTGCTACATGTTCTATGACCTGCTTCTGCACCACCACTGGTCTCTTGCTTTTTTTTTTTTTTTTTTTTTTTTCACCTTAGTTTTCCCATCTGTAAGATAGCACTAGTATTATTTGATTCAATCTACCCAAGAGAACTGTCAATACAGGGAAAAAAAGTTTGAATGTCACTCGCAGATCTTTAGAAGAAAGATGTTTTGTTATACACCAAGCAGCATTATTTTGATATTTAGTATATTAATATAATTTTCATCAGCATCTTAGAAGGCTGGCTTATTTATGTACACAACTAGTGGAACAGAATGTAGAAAATGGTGGGCAGTGGTAAAACACAGCCCATTTCCCTGAGTGAAAAAAGGCCCATAAGTCAACAGGAGACAGACTGAGATGTGAAGGTCATTCACTTCTTCACAGGAATAAATTATATTATACCATCAAGTAAGTTTTTTCAGCCGGTCATAAAGAAGAATACGCCTAAGTAATTCACTCGCAAATAATGGTTATAAACCACTCACACTCTAACAAATCAAATTACATCATACAAACCCCCTAGTCATCCTCGAAGGGTTACCAAATGGGGGTGGGGCGCAGAGACTCAGCCTCTTCATCGGCTTCTCAATTCTTGCAAAAGACCACACCCAGAGACTTCCCTGTTGGAGCAGTGGTTGGGAATCCGCCTGCCAATGCAGGGGACATGGGTTTGAGCCCTGGTCCGGGAGGATCCCACATGCCGCGGACTGGCTGGGCCCATGTGCCACAACTGCTGAGGCTGTGCTCTGGAGCCCGCGAGGCACAACTACTGAAGCTCGCGTGCCTGGAGCCCGTGCTCCGCAACAATAGAAGCCGCCACAGTGAGAAGCCCACACACTGCAGCGAAGGGTGGCCCCCGCTCGCTGCAACTAGAGAAAGCCTGCGCGCAGCAACCAAGACCCAATGCAGACAAATAAAAAACAAACAAAACAACAACAACAACAAAAAAAGACCACACCCACTCGTGGCTGAAGATGGACACAGAGTAGTTAAATTGTTCTTGCGCCGACTTCGAACTCAGATGAGGTATCAGCAAGGCCTGTGCACAGGCTTTGTGTGTGGCCCTGATGCTCTGCTGCAAACAGTCCGTCTTCGCTGAACGAACAGCATAGAGAAGCAGATTTGGGCAGGTGTAAGCATCTCCTTTTTGGAGAGCTGAGAAGTAACTACTAACAAGGCAGGCGACAGCAGTAGAGAGAGAAAGAGCCGTATGCAAATTAGGGTGAGGTTTCTCCTCATTTATTCTCGGATTAAAATCATACAATCCCAGAAGGGTAACATTCTAAGGAAGTAATAGCCAAGATTGACTTCACGCTGACTCTGGGCTGGCAGGGGACGGAGTGTAGGAGTTATTGCCCCCATTTTACAGACGAAGGAACTGAAGCTCAGGGAGATTAATTTATCTGCCTGACCTGACACAGCTCAGTGACAATGCTGAGATTTAACCCACATTCGGCTGTCTCCAAGGTCCATGGCTCCAAGGAGTCACCAAGGCTCTTTCTAACAGTCTATAATGCCTCTCCAGGTAATCTGCAATGACAAATAACTTTTCTTCCTGGGTGCCAGCTCTTATTGGCAGTAGATCTAGTCTCAGCAAAGAACAGTATACAACAAATGAAACAAAACATAAAAACAATCCATGATGAATTAAAAGACACCTACTAAAAGTGAGTGTTTGGAGAATAAGAGCTACATGTTAATTGCTTGCCATCCCTGATTTAGCCTAACCTCCTAATGTTACAGGAACTGAGGACCTGAGGGATGAGTTGACTGGCCTAAATCCTGCGATATTAAGCATCCATGTCTGCTGCCTGAGTACGGACCTTTTCCCACTACCCCAGGTCGCTGATAATAAGGAATGGGATGATTGTTTGCACACCTCCTCTGACCTTACCAATGTGCATGGATACTTACTTCTTCTAGTTATCCAAGACCTTTAGCATAATGTCTTTCGTCAAAAGTAATAAGACAATTTTACATCACTGTTTTTCCAGTTTTATTGAGAAATAATTGACATACATCACTCTCTAAGTTTAACGTGCACAGCATGATGGTTTGATTTACATGTATTGTGAAATGATGACCACAATACGTTAACATTCATCTTCTCATCCATCTTCTTTTCTTAACTACAGATATACTTGTTTTCATTATTAAAAATTCAAACAATACAGAGATACAAAGGATAAAAAATAAGTTTTTCCTTCACTAACTCCCATCCCTCTCTCCTCCCTAATATAATCACTCTTAACACTTTGGAGTCTCCTTTAAGAATTTTTTTATGCAGTTATAGACATTATAGATGTTCATAAACAAATATGGAGCTTTAGGGATCAATTTAAATGTGGATGTACCACAGAAACTACTCTGCAACTTGCATTTTTTAATTTCACAATTACTTTTCTACTTTGTACGTAGCACCTTTTAGAGCTCTACACTGTAAAACCACTTATTAAGGGAATGTGATATAATTTGCAAAAATTTAGATGCATGTTCCCTGAAGTTATCTTTACTCGAAAAGAATACACCTAATGGACTTCCCTGGTGGTCCAGTGTTTAGGACTGTGCGCTTCCACTGCAACGGGTGCGGGTTTGATCCCTGGTTGGGGAACTAAGATCCTGAATGCCCGCAGCCAAAAAAAAAAAAAAAAAAAAAACACCTAGCTATTTAACCATGTTTAGGCTACCTATAAGGAAAAACAATTTTTTAAAGCATCTTTGACTATTTTAGAGATTCTCAAGTCAAAATCCTAAGCATCACTTCTCATGTGTCCTTTCTCCCCACACACCTTTACCTATTCATCAGTTTCCTTCAATTTTACCTCCCAAGTAGCTCTGGAACCTTTCCATTCTTCTCATTTTCCACTGCCACCACCCTATGGTCACCCTTTGCCTGGATTATAGCAGTGCCCCCCGATGGTCTTCTTGTTTCTTCTCTGGCCCCTTCCAGCTCACTCTCCATCCTGCAGCTAGTCCAACTTTTTGTAGCATCATCCACTTACTGTATTCTTTCAACAATAAGACCTCCTTGTTTCTTTTGAAATATTTAACAATTTTCAATTTTCCACCTTGTCTCACCCCCACATTTCCAAACAAAATCCTGAATGTTTTAATTTGTAGCTAAATCAAGACTCAGAAAAAGTACACCATATTGTTCCAAGCTCCAGGATCTTTTCTTTTCAGGAGTATTTCTGGATGTTCCATTCTATGGGAAATGTTAACTCAGGCAACTGAATCTCTACCATTCATGTCGAGGCAGATTTTTTTTCCCTTGAACTTTAAAGAATGTTGTTAATCTTCAAAGATTATCCATTCATCTCATAACATTTTGCATAACAGCATGAATTTTAACTCTTCTGAAGCATTAAAATTACACCTATTGTCCAAGATGGCTAAGAAGGAAGTATATGTGTATGTATAAACATATACCAATTGCTGTTTCGAAGTGTCATTCATTGTTGATTCTCTTCTCAGCAAGCATCCATCACCTTTCATTTGTTTCTACAAATTGACATGATGGGATGTTGAGCAGCAGGTTGATAATGACTTTTGTTTCCATAGAAAGATTTGGAAATTTACATTTTCTAGTTCACAGCCTGACTCCAAAAACACCCTGCTTTCAGGCTTGTCCACTGTGCCTGCCCATTTGACCCCAAAAAGTGGTATTGTTGTGACTGATAAATTGAGTGAGGCTGTCACTCTAAAACTAAAAGTGGCAACAGGAAACTAACAACTAGCAACCCATAACTAGCAAGAACCAGCAAGATATATCTGTATTTAGAAAGTAAACAGTTTATTGCATCCTGCTGAAATTACTAAAGTAGACAACAAATCTGAATCCTCCAAACCCATGATGAATTATTCTCTCAAATCCTTGAACACAGGCATAGATCAGGGTGGACCCCCTCAATCATTTCATGATAGGAACTTTCTTTTATCCTGAGGCTACTGCAATATATTACTAGAGCCAGATATTTTTTAATATTAGAAGAAAAGAGTTCACTACCAAACAGAGACTATCCTTTAGAAGAGAGGCTTTCAAATATTTTATTCTAGTGTTGCCAAATGAATTTTGTTTAATTATGCACACCCTAGAACAATTTTGACATACAATATTTTTTTCATATGATTAATTAATTGCAAAAGATGTCACTTCTGGCATATTATAAATATTGATATTTAAAAATAAAATGTTCCACCACTCCTTTAGATGTGTTTAATGAAATACAAATACCATAGCAATTTAGACCCATAATTATCCATTTACAAAACAGTTGGAAATTTTATGTTATAACTTTTTCTCCTGAAATAGTATTTTCATCCCACTTCCCCTATAGAATGTTATACTAAACATATATATTTTATGCTTGAAAGTCTCTTACTGATTGCCTTATCATAATTCTCTGCAATTTAATATATATACACACATATATATGTATATATATAGTTTTTAAAAATTTCCTGTGACCATTATACTCAGGTTAAAATAATACTATTATAAAATAGTATTAATAATACTATTTTTTTTAAGTCTTTTATATCTATTTATTTATTTATTTTTATTTATGGCTGTGTTGGGTCTTCGTTTCTGTGCGAGGGCTCTCTCTAGTTGTGGCAAGTGGGGGCCACTCCTCATCGTGGCGCGCCTCTCACTATCGCAGCCTCTTTTGTTGCGGAGCACAGGCTCCAGACGCGCAGGCTCAGTAGTTGTGGCTCACGGGCCTAGTTGCTCCGCGGCATGTGGGATCCTCCCAGACCAGGGCTCGAACCCGTGTCCCCTGCATTGGCAGGCAGATTCTCAACCACCGCGCCACCAGGCAAGCCCCAATAATACTATTATAATGCATATAGTTAAAATATTTCTCCTAGGTTTACTTGCCGTTACTTTGTTTTTGGTAAACAATTTATCAAAACCTCAAACATATGTTACAAATGTTGATCAACAGTAATCCTAAGAAGTAAATTTTTATTGTGAATCCATCTTTTAATAAATGAATGTGGGTTGCTTATGAGGCCTTGGTTAAAGGAACGGTGCAGTTGACACGGGTTTGGTATCAGAGGGTTTGTACTTAGGGCAGTGCACCCTGTGAAATTCCAGATAGGTGGTAAGCTTTTCTTTGGGGAAGTATGGGAAGAGAAGGAGGGAGGTGGGCAAGGGGAAACCAGACCATTGGTAACATCCCAGGCAATGTGGGGAAAGAGAGCAAATATTGATATTAATAACTGAAATTGATTCACTTAAAATTATTTATAACCATGTCTCCCTGGGAAAGTCTGTACACCTTGGTTTGAAAACCACTGCTTTCAAGCTCTTCTTGATTTGATAGCTCTTCCCCTCCAGTAAGCCTCCTCAAACAGGCAAAGATGACCAGAATGGGTGTGATCAGAGTTTACCTTCTTGACCGTGTGTGTCTATTTGAATAAGATTGAACGTGCTCTCCAAGAAACATATCTTCCCTTCATTATTACAATCCTACTACACTATTAATACAAGGCCATGCACCATGTGGATATGAAATAATAACTCATTAATAATTACTTCTGGGATAATCTCATTTAAAATTTAGCTTTGTGAAAATTTATACAGTTTTTTAAAAAGAGTAAGGAACAATCTCTTGGATTGTGACAGTGTATAAGCAAAAATAAGCTGATATTTAATATATTTAAAATTGCTTGTCTGCTCTAACACACACACACACACATATTCTGGTTATATCCTAAGTATAGTTCAGTGCTAAGCAAAGTGAAAAAGTCAGAAAATAACAGGGCAGAGATTACAGCAAGGTTACAGTTGGGGGCGGGGGAATAGCAGCTCCTACAGAATAATAGGTTTTAAATTGGAGGTCTTTACTTAAAACCCTCAGGAAATAAAAAGGGTCAAAAAAAAAAAAAAGGGAAAATTGCATAAGGGTTATATTACTTAAAAAGACAATCTCGTTTCTCTTTCAAAAATTGCTGTATTTTTTGGAAGATGCCTTTGACAATGGATGTCATCACTTAAGGACCATTGCTCAATGAAAAAGTGGTCACAAAACCTGACTTTTATGGTACTTAAATGTTTCTGCCAGTTTATAGAAAATGATGACATTTTGACCACTTTGATTTAAAGAATTGAAAACTCAGAAATGTAAATTAAGAAATTAAACTAATTCGTAGTATTTTTTTTATTTTGCAATCATGAAATATTTTTAAAAAATATTTTTAAACATCATTTTGAATCAAATTAAAACTTTATCGACTAGCATCCAAAATGAAATTGTGTGATGTGTTTAAAAGAACAGCAGTCTGCTTCTTCAGTGGCAGGGAAAACAAACAACTAATCAGGGCAAACCTCTCCATGTCCTTTTATTATTACACATTGACTCTTAAGAATCCTCTTAATATTGATAGCATATGCTAAAATCATTGTCTGAGCTAAAGTTTTATAATGTCAATCAGAAAAGAATAATGTGTTTTAATTTCTTTTCTATGTAGAATTTAAATAGGTATTACATAATAGACAAGAACTCAAGCTTAGTCAATATGTTCCATTCATGATCATTGTAAACACATGGGATTAACAAAAGTTCATGCATTACTTCCTAACTAGATATACAAATGGAACCTTGTTTCATAAATTTATTCCATGAATCACATGCCTGGTACATGGTATTCTCTCATTTTTTAAAAAAGTCATGAATTATTTTTCCTATAGTCATTAGCCTATAAATTCAGTAGACATAAAATTCAGTAGACACTGAAGGCATGAGTTCAAGTGAATTCACGCTATGAGATTTTATAAATGAAAAAAAAAAGATGGAGTAAGGAAGGAAAAGTCAGAATGGCAACAGTAACCTTGGGGTTGATATCACCCATTCTTCAACCAGTTTCATGGTGTTTAATACCTCTGCTCCCCAGGTGGGCAAGATAGGATTGGGTGAAAGATAAATATAAGACCAGAAGAGGACAAGAGCTTTAGTCTCAGAAAAAAGTAAAGAAGATGCAGGAAGAATTAGACAAAGGCCACAGATGAAACACAGAGAAAACAACAGAGAATTTGACAGTTATTTTCTAGTGAATATTCAAAGTAGGAAAAAAGTTAAATTCAAACTGTTTTCTTCTGTTTGTATTTCACTAAAGCTTATTATTATATTTAGGAGAAGGTGTATGACTGACATCAAAATTTTGGTGATTGCTTATTCCAGATTGGAAAAATAGCTGACATCTGGGGGGGAGTTTATCATGAACCAGGCACTGGGATCATTATATTATGTATATCATTTCATTTAATCCTCATAATGACTCTAAGACATGGGCACTATTATTATCCCAATTTTATGGTTAGGCAACTGGGCTTAGAGATGTTACATAACTTTAAGTTTACTTATTATGGTAAGCTCATGCAGCTAGTTTCAGTCTGAGGCAAGACTTCAGACTCATTTTTTTTAATCCAAAGTTTTTAAACCCCTAGGCTACTGAAACTGCAAGATTAATGAAATTCAAATATGCCTTTGAAATCCAAGTGCAAATTTCATTTATTAGTAATCACCAATTGACTCAATTAAAGTATAAACTCCTAATTAAACAAATAGTTTAATGTGTGTGATGCGAGCAGAAGGGTATTTTGTAATCTTTTTCTCACATTCATTTTCCCTAATGAAGACATTTAGCTAGGATTTTAGCCTTGACGAATGTCATATGAGCGTATAAATATCTCAACACAGGTTAACATATGTTTTCAAATAAATGTATATAAATATCTACATATTCATTTAAATAGATAAATACATATAGATAATGTATGTGAGAATATACTTAGAAATAAATATATAAACTTGTATGTAAAAAAGGTTTTATATCTTTTATATCTGTCTGTCCCCAAATCAATGGGTAGATTTAATGCGAAACAAATTTTAAAAATCTAACATAATTTTCAGAGAAATCATCAAAATTATTTATCATTTCATCTGGATAAATAAAGAGAAAGAGATTACTTGTTTTGTTAGGCATTAAAGTGTTATGAAGCTTAAATAATTAAAACACTGTGATGAGACCAATGAATAGAAGAAAATAGTAAGGCAGCAGTCACTGTGTGCATATAATATATGATAAAGCAAATATCTTAGGCCAGTGGAAAAGACCTTGGTTATTTATTAAACAATACAGGGGAAAGTGAATATTTGTGGAAAAAACTAAGTTAATTAAACTGTTGCTTTCATGAAGATATAAAGAGGCTAGAAAACTCAAAAAATGCTAATATATTATCTCTGAAATATGGTCAAAAACCATTTTTTTAATAATCACAAAGTCGATTAAATTTTATTCAAAGATTATCACTCCTTTTTTTCCTTTGTAACTAAATTCCCATTAGTGTACTTAATCTAGTATTCTGCATGAATCTTAGATTCATTAAACAATGCTGTTTATATAAGAATTAAGGAGTACATTTTAAGAATATATCATCTTTTTCACTTGCTGTATATATATATTTCCTGTTGCCCTCATTCCTTCTGATACTTTATGAGAGCAGGAGGCTACTTTTTCTGTTTTCTTAGAGGAGAAGCTGCTCAAGTTTAAAACTGGGATGTGAGTAAACAATGGTGAATTTATAGCTACCTTAGACCAAACCCTTTGCAAGGCACTAGACCTCCGTCTGTGCCCGTCATCCCTGCTATAGATACAGACAAAAGAGAGGGTAAGGAATGCAGGTCCTGGGTTTGGGCTCACAGTCTTATAAGATGGGTATAAGTCTTTAAAATATCATTGAGAGCTCTTTTATTACTGTGAGTTCTGTTGAGTTTGTTACCCTGCAGAGAAATGCCAGTAGAGACTTACTTGTCCTCCCTGCTGGAACAGTTATTTGGAGTGATTGCAACTGGGATTTTTCCTACTATGCTGGATTGGGGGCGGGGCGGGGGGGGAGGGGATTGGTTTTGCCTAAACCTTTATTCTTCCCTTCTCTCCTGGAGAAACTTTCTTTAGTGGGGCTGGTAATTTTAATTGTGGTTTCTGAATATCGAGAGCATGTTTTATAAAGTATGTCTCTTAAATCCAAGTTATCATCTTTATAGCTTTATTTTCTGCTTGTTGTCTTAGTGGCAACTTTATTTTTTTTTCTTTTTTAAAAAAATTTATTTATTTATTTATTTATTTATTTATTTATTTATTTATGGCTGCGTTGGGTCTTCATTGCTGCACGTGGGCTTTCTCTAGTTGCAGCGAGCTGAGGCTGCTCTTCGTTGCAGTGCGCTTCTCATTGCGGTGGCTTCTCTTGTTGCACAGCACGGGCTCTCGGCGCGCAGGCTTCAGCAGTTGTGGCACGCAGGCTCAGTAGTTGTGGCACACGGGCTAAGTAGTTGTGGCACATGAGTTCTAGAGTGCAGGCTTCAGTAGTTGTGGTGCACGGGCTTAGTTGCTCCGCGGCATGTGGGATCCTCCCGGACCAGGGCTCGAACCCATGTCCCCTGCGTTGGCAGGCGGATTCTTAACCACTGTGCCACCAGGGAAGTCCCCAACTTTATTTTTTTAGTTATGAAAATTTTCAAGCACATGGAAACTGTGAGAGAATTGTATAATGAACATCCATATATCCATAATATAATGTATTCTAGATCTTAATTTATTAATATTTTGCTTTTCTTGTTGACATATTTTGTATCATTCCCTCTAAACTTGCTAGCTTCTTTTGTAAGGAGGGACATTCCTTCATCAACTATAACTATCTGGTTACCCTGAAAGACAGTTTCTACTCGAAAGGCAAGGTAAATTTTTAAATCTTTCCCTTAAATAACTACATTTCAGAGTCAGGAGTTGGTGGTAAAGTGATCTCCAATAATAGCAATTAAGGGGATTTTTGTCGTTGTTGTTTGCTTTTTTTAAAGCACCATTATAGGCTCATAGATTTTTATATATTAAATTGTATAAATCAATTACAGTTATTCTTTTTGATGCTTAAATTGTTCAACTTTGGGCTGTAGCCACCCACCAATTTTCTCCTGGCTTGATTACCCATTTCTCATAGGGTGGAAAGCATGATTTGCTGAGAAGGACTGCATTCATGGGGAGTATGAAATTAGGCTTAGAGGTGGAGTGATATCAAACTTAGTTACCTTTACCAAACAGATGGCAAGGAGAGAAAGCTGAGATTAAACCAGAAGGGAAATATGCAGCTTTATTTTGACACACTACTTTCTTTTCTAGATACTAAGTATGATTTTTGATGGATACTTATAATTATTTTGTTCTGCTACCCATTAAGTTGGGAAGAGCTTCCTTGAGATCAACTCTTTCATTCATATTTTTGTCTGGGTTAAAGGGAGAAGTGTAGGCAATCTTATGAGCCATTTGTTTTCTCAAAGTGAGATGCTCTGCAATGGAGAAATATCTCAAGATAATGTTAACTATTTTCCAATGAATTCCAAAGTGTTTTCTGAATTTATTGTCAAATAAGTTATACTGAACAATATAACTAAAACTTTTTGGTTTTCACGAATTATTTTCATGTTGCACTTCAAATCCTCTATAAGAATGATTACTTTTCAATACTTAGGCAGGAGGAGATCAAACTCTTTGGGTCATTTGACCTATCAGTATCAGAGGAGTGGATATTTTCAGTGGAGAGAAATGTAACACGTCTGCACAATTCAATTAAGTTATGAGACTAAGCACTGAAACTAAATTCCAGTCACCTGAAATCTAAGTACTAAAATATTCCAGCCTTCAGAGAAATATGAAATTGGGAATAATGGTTAATGCTCATTAAATTTCCTTTATTTGTGTATCTTCTTTTATCAAGCATAGGAGATGCTACTGCTGTTATGATAAGCTGCTATAACAAATAATGGCCATTTTCCAACTCACCAATATGCGATTGAGATGAAGGAAATCTGAAAAGGAAGGCCCCCGCAGGTGTACTTAAAGATGGAAGGATTTGGTCCCTTTCAGCATTGACCTTTCATGGATTATTATATCCCCAGGAAAGTTTCAGGAGATGTGTGTTTGAGTCTTGGAAAAAGCGGTTTGCATTCATTATTAACAGCAATAGTAATAAAAAAAAAAAAAGTGTCAACACGTTGTATCACCACATTCTGTTCCTAACATTTATAAATACAGTCTCTAAATTACAAATAATTTACCCTACATCAAAATGAAACTAAACCAAACAAAAACAAAAAATTATTTATATTTGATTTCTTGCCTTTCAAAATTCTTCCGACTTTTAAAAAATATGTGTGTGTAAAAGGATTGATGGAATAAGATGCCTTTCATGTAATTAATATTCTTCTTTGGCAGAAACAAGAAGACGGAGAATGGAGAAAACAATAAAAGAAAAGGGAAGACAACCATCTGCCGAAGGTCAAGCAGAGGGGCCGCACTGGATTACTTAATGCAGTAATACCACAATAAAGGTAGCCGTTACTTTTATTGTAGCATATTAGTGCTTCTAAGAGTGCTAACAGTGAGAAATAAATGAAAATGGCTTCAGATACTGCAGATGACAGTGGGAGGCCAGGTTTAATTCACCCTTATGAAGTCTTCTTGAATTGTGTCACTTGTAGAATTTGTACTTGACTTTTGGAAACATAAAATGTTCTTGCCACTGAGAACTAATTAAGAAATCTGGCCCTCTGTGACTGAGCTCATTTTGTTCAGGTTGACTGCATGTTCAAGTTTGACTCAAGATGCGCATCTAATGTATACTGTGACCGACTATTTCAGATGGATTAAGATAATTGCTTAGCTCAACACTAGTCTGATACATTCTGTGAGAATGGCATTCAAAGCCCTTAACAGAGACTGCTACCAAATCACCACTCCAGGTTTTTAAGAATCTTGAAGTGCAAAATTTAAAGTTTTGCTTTGGAATGAACGCATAGTAATCCCAGGGTACCATTAGCAAATAAAGAGGAGGCTGTACCTTGCAGCAGGTAACAACATGGATGGATCTTGCAGACATTAGGTTAAGTGAAAGAAGCCAGACACAAACCGTAGGTACTTATGACTACTTATATGAAGTTCAAGAACAGACAAATGTAATCTATGCTGATAGAAGCCAGAATGGGAAATGGGTATTGACAGGGGCACCAGGGAAACTTCTAGGGTAATGGAACTTTTCTGTATCTTGATCTATAATGGCGACTCAGGGTATATGTCTATAAAAATTCTCTGAACTGTACACTTTCTGCATTTTACTACATGAAAGTTATACCTCAATGAAAATAACCAAAAGAATTTTGCGTAAGTACTTAAGTTTAAACTGATTAAAAACAAAACGAAACAAAAAGTTCAGATTATTTGGTCAAAGGCCCCAAATAATTTCATCTTCACAGTGCCATCACTTGAGTGCTGTAAAAGGTTATGAGCTCCCGCTTCTGTATTTAACTTGCCTTTTCTGCTATGCAAACTCAGCAAAGGCATCAAAACTTAGTCGATATAAGCAAATTTAGTGCACTCAGTCTCCTGTGTCTTGTTGTGTCAGGTGCATCTCAAGCAGAGAAGTAGAGAAGTCAAGTCTTCCATGAGGGCCAGGACCACAAGACTGGCCTCAGGAATTCATTCATGGAATAAATATTTATTGGTACTCTCTGTGAGCCAGATGCTGCTACAAGCACAGCAGATACATGGGGGAACAACTAACACAAGATCCATACCACCGTAGACCTTCCGTTCAGGATTAGGGAAGAGAAGAAAACATGCAACTTAAAGAGAAAGGAACAAAATACTCTCAGCTGGTGGTGAGTACTAGGTAGGAGGGACCATTTCAGATCGGGTGGTCCGAGAAGGCCTCTCTGAGGATGTGGCACTTGATCGATGACCTGAGTGATGAGACAGAGCCAGCCATGCAGAAAGCAGGGAAGCTGAACCAGGAGGAGAGAGCAACAAGTCAAAGCCCCAGAAGAGAGCAAAAACTTGACATGTTTGACAAATACAAAGAAGGCCAGGGAACTAGTGGGGACATGATATAAGAAAAAATAATAGTCTTGGAGGCCATTTTAAAGAGAATGAATTTAATTCTAAATACAATAGCAAACCATCGGAGTGTTTTAAGTAAGAGATAGTACAGATGGAGAGAAGTTAAACTTGAGGCATATTTGGAGGTAGAACCGATCAGGGATGTATGGATTAAATAGCGGAGAAGAGAGAGAAGGAGAAATTTTAAATAACTGCTTTGTTTTAGGCTGCTAGCTGTAATGATAATGATGTAATTCACCAAGATGAAAGAAAATTGGGGATTAAGAAATTTGAGGGGAACGTGAGTTCATTTTGGACAGACTGAGTTTGAGCTATGTTTCAGCCATCTCACAAATGAGCATATTTGACTTCAACAGATGAAATAGTAGTATGACTTGAGGAAGATCAAAGACATCATCCAAGTGAAAAAAAACGTCGAATTTATCCCTCAGAATGATGGGCCAATTGTATTTTCCTTGAATAATGATGACAGAATTTTGAGAATCAACAGGGAGAGGTGTTTCCAACAGTATCCTGCTGAATTCGTAAGACAGTAACGTACTAGAAGGAGTAAGGGACTGGACTCATCCACACCATTGTTCTATCATGTGGCAAAACATTTCCAACTTTTTGGATGATTGCTGAGTGAAAAGTTCTGGAGTTTTTCAAAACCTAGGACTAGCAAAGGTGCTATGAAACAGCATTCTAATACACCGTTGGCAGAGATGCCTGCCAACTGGTCCCACATTTTTAATTAAAATTGAAATGTGTCGGCCCTTTGGCAAAGTATAATCACTTCTATTTATTTTTCCAAAAGATATTTGAAAAGGTGTATAAAATTATTTATTTTAACATTGATTTGGAAGCAGTTCTAATATATGTAACTAGAAGATTGGGTAAATAAGTTTTGGTTTCTTATACATAATGGAATAGTATACAGCCATTAAAAATAAAAATCTGTATGTACTGAAATAAAAGAATATAAAGTGTGTAGGTAAGGGAAAATGCAAGTTATAGCAAATACAGTCTAATCTCATTTTGAGTGAAAAAAATATCTAGAAGCACAGATCAAATTGTGGTTAATTTTTTTCTCCATGATTGGGTTATTTCCATGATGTTTAGATTTTTGCGGTAACCACATATTACTTTTGTGATAGAAAAGAACCATAAAAATATTTTTCAAAGCTATCCAATGCAGAATTCATATGAAGCAGAGTATATGAAACTTAGCTTTTCACTGTTAGGAGTGCTGAAGCAAAAAAGTCACAAAATCCGATATAGTTTTAAGGGGTCTGTGGCTTTTGCAAAAAAATAACAATAAAAAATAAGACTTTTGAATATAAGCTTGAAACTAGACTTAGAAGAAATGTGGACAAAAATCTATGCTAACACCTGAGCACCCCTCCTTCCTTCTCTACCTGGTATAATTTCCTCTGACCAGACTGTAGTCCTAGCTGAGCCATCACAGGGTTCACAGTTTTTCTCAAATGCTCAATCACTTTGGGAAGGAGACCACTTGGTTTTCTGATTTTAATTATTTTATACATGTTTATAAAGATGGACCAGAAGAAGGCTATGTATCTTCAGATGAAAGGTTCATATCATTAAAATTATTTTGAAGGGAAGAATGTATCATAGAAATGTCAGTTCTTCCAAAGTTAGTTTATACATCTCATGCAATTCCAGTTAGAGTCTCAAAAGAGTTTCTTTTTCACTAAATTTCTTTTGGAAAAGTAGATGTCTGAGAATATTGGAGTTAATTATGAAAACATAGAATCATGAGGGAGGACCTGCTTTTATAGATAATAAAACATACTATAAAGCCATTATATTCAAAGAATATTTTCTTGACTTGAGAATAGAAAAATTAATCACTGGAATTGAATAGAGAGTGAAGAAATAAATCCCAATATACTTGACATATAGTTTATTTCAATGTGAAAAATGTTTATGAGTTAATGAATGGTGCTTTCATAACTGGCTACTCATCTGAAAAAATTAAGGTGGATCTCTACCTCACCACATGTACAAAAACAAACTCCTGAAACTCCTAAAAGCTAAAATATAAAGCAGAAAACAATAACAAGCTTAAAAAATTGTATCTCTTAACTCCTAAGTAAGGATGGGAGAGATAAATAACAAAGACAGGAGACCCACAAACTATAAAAGATATATTCAACTTAATAAAATTAAGATATACTTCTACTGCAAAATAAAAAGACAAAAAGGCAATACTTGAACACATATAAAAGATAATCTGTTACAAATTAATTTTTTTAAAACCAACCAATCCCAATAAAAAAGCGGGCAAAGGATATAGACAGTTCAAACAGGAGTTAATCTAGATGGTCAATAAGTACATGAAAGATGCTTAACATTCAAGCTGAGGAACTAATAAGCTGTTGGCTAATACTGAAGAGTGATAACAAGTACTTCTTTAGAAATAAATACATGGTAATAAGTAGCCTCATACATTGCAGTAGACCTGTAAGGTGTAGTGTTAGTGAAAAATAATAAAGCAAATGATAAGTACCTATGATAAGATCAGCATGTATGATATACCATAAATATATACATACATGTGGAAAAGGGATATGTTGAAACGATGGTCACCAAAATATTAATTGGGGTGATCCCAAATATTGGGCTTTCAAGTGAGTTTAGCATTCTTCTTTATACTTCTTGAATAATTTTTTTTAGTTGGTATAATGCTAAATCCTCAAGTAAAATTTGTGACAAAATTAATTCTTATGAACTCAAAACCATCCAAATACACCCTTCTTTCAAACTTTCCTTCCCTAATTTTATTTCCAATTCAAGTTTGGTTGGTTTGGCGTTTGTTTTTTGTTTTTTTTTTTAATTTTATTTATTTATTTATTTATTTATTTATGGCTGTGTTGGGTCTTCGTTTCCGTGCTAGGGCTTTCTCTAGTTGCAGCAAGCGGGGGCCACTCTTCACCGCGGTGCACGGGCCTCTCACTAGCGCGGCCTCTCTTGTTGCAGAGCACAGGCTCCAGACGCGCAGGCTCAGTAATTGTGGCTCACGGGCCCAGTGGCTCCACGGCATTTGGGATCTTCCCAGACCAGGGCTCAAACCCGTGTCCCCTGCACTGGCAGGCAGATTCTTAACCACTGCGCCACCAGGGAAGCCCCTGGTTTTATTTTAATGGAGGGAGATGAGATGTGAGAAAACATGCTCAGCAAGGAACAGGGCGTTTGAATGTCCCTGAATGAGATTCAGATGGGATGACATCATACGGCACTAAAAGTTTCCATTTCATTTCTCCTCATTCCATTTTAGTAACCTTTGACATTTGGAGGAACAAAAGCCTACAGTCATTTTCGCTCTTCTCTCACTCCAGGGCCTCACACAACAATTGTCAGGGAATATTTGCACCATTGATAGCAATAACAGCCTGAACCTGCCTTTTGTCTCTTTGAGCCCAAGAGAAGACAACAGAATACAGGACAAGTGAGCCTTTTCTTTGACATTTCTTTAAGAGTCATTCTCCTCCTCGTATTTTAGATTTCCTGGTCTACTACCCGCACCCCCGGTATCATCCCAAACTGAAATCTGACCTGACACCATCTACCGGCTGGCTGGCCTGGTGGCCTATAAAGACTGGCTGTGATTAGGGACAATGTGGGCTACAATGTAAGCCTGTGTTACTAATAACAAGTGGGACGGGCAGCATGGAGAGACAAGAAGTGCTCTTTATTCTCGTCTACGTTACCGGAAAAATAGACACACACAGAACCAGTGCCATGTTAAGTTTTTTAAGGCAATAAAAGTGTTTTGAATTCCTCGACATCCTACGAGTTTCAGTTTTATAAAATGTGCCATCTATTTTCTTTCTTTTCCCTCAAGTCTTTCAGCATCACACATTTAGCCTGGCTCTCTCCCTTGTCTAGAGGCCAGGGAGGGTTCCCAGCATATGCTTGTGCAAGAAAAAGGGATGTTTGCCTTCTTTCCAACCTTGCCCCCGCACTCTCGTCATGCAAAGCTGAGAAGCAGAAACGCTATACAGATCCTCCAGAATCTCCTGTGTGCAAATTCCAAAGGAGTTTAGAGTTCTGAGGAGTGCTGGAAATACACAGACCAGGAAGCCTGCCCCTTCCCTAGCCCTGTGTTCCCAGGGCAAATCCCTCTGGTCTCTATGGATACCTTTCGCTTTCACCAGAATGTGACCCATTGGCCTCTCTCCCCATTGCCCTACAGAAAAGGAGCCCAGGCATACAACAGTCACCTGGTGATCCAGGAGCCTATCGGAATCTGTCTTAGTTTAGTTCATATTTATTTCACGTCCACTGCATGCAAGGTCCTTGCCTGGAGCTAAATAGATGAATAAACCAAAGTCTCTGACCAGGAGGAGATGGGTTTCTATCAGTATGGTCAGATAAATAACTAATAAAATAAGACATACTAATTACTGTAACAGAGGCATAATCAAGGTTTGATGGAGTATAGGGAAGGGGTGATTTAGTTCTTCTTCCTGGGACAGGAAGTTGGAATAACAAAAGTGGAGAAGAACTTTAGAGAGATGTAACATTCGAGCCAGGTTTGAAGATACAAGAAATTACGTAACCCAGAAGTGGAGCTAAGTGGGGCCTGTCTAAGCTGCAAGAACGTCACAGGCAGAGACAGCAGCTTGCCAGGGCCTGGTACGGCCCCGTGGGGAGTAGCTCTGTGTCACTAAGGTGTAGGGCAGCGGTGGGAGGGCCTGGAACTACAGACAGCTACCAGAGTGTGAGCCGTCTCTTCACCTTGTTAAAGAGCTGTCTCCAGCTTTTTATGGAGGGACAGACTTAGAAGCTTGTTGGAAATCAAAGGCCGCAAGGAGAGAGACCCAATCAGAATGACAATGGGCGTGTGGTGCTGTTATTGGTGCCTGTTGAAGTCAAAGAAAATAGTTTAGGAAATAGCAGAATTCCATCAGGTGGAAATGATGGAAGCCTGAGTCAACCCTGGGTGACAATGATGGGACAAGTGGGCAAGGTATTTGTAAATAGAATTGGCTTAACTTGGCATCTGATCAAGGGTAAAAATGGGGTGGAGGGAGAAAAGCAGTGTCATTCCCTTTGTTGTACTGCCAGTGTTTGAAAAAACACTATGATGATGTCTTCAGCTCATGACACCACTGGGGACTTGGGAGATTATTATCCTAACTTAGATAAATTTTGGTGATTCAGTCGGGAACTCTTCACTCTTTAGTTGATGTAGACACTATTGATAACTTTGGGCATTTTGCATTATAATTAATATGACTTTTATGGAAAACTGTACCCTAGTAGGAAAATGACAAGTCCAATTGACAAAACTGTGTAGAATTCAAAGTAATATATCTCCAAGCAGTAGCATGTATCTTCATCTGCTTGAGATACGACGTCAAGATTCAGATACCCCATACAGAAATAAGACATGTCAAGCACAACAGGGATAGGACCACAACTGCATCAAAGTAAACGTAGAGCTCTGACAACTAAAAGTCTTCAAGTAACAGCAACCAATTGAAAGGAGAAAAAACCCGTCAGCCACCAAATATAAACAATGCCTTGTTTCCATATTCCTTTGTACCTTCACAGTCAAAAAGGCATCTAGATGGGGTTATATACAATTAAAAATTATGACTAGAGATTCCTAACTGAAGAACAGCATTAGGCCATAAGCTTATATTTTGGTAAAATTAAGAATGTTCTTTTGGAGGATGCTTAAATTGTTTTTGTGTAAGGTCACAACAGTTCTGCTTTTATTTTTATCTGATTCTTCTTACTACTTATTTTTATTGTTTGGGGTTTTTCTTGGGTAAATTTGTGTGAGGTGTGGTGGGTAATGCGAAGCAAAAAGCAGTTAAGGCTAGAATTTTTGTGCCTTAGATCAGGCAGCCTCTGGACCACTATCCCTCATTCTCGTCTCTCTAAACCAGGAATAACAAGAAGACAAGTCAAACTGCCCACTGCACGTAATCCCAGCTCTGCCACTTAACGCATTTGGGACCTGGAGCAAAGTCACTCAATCTCTTTGTACCTCAGTTTCTTCACCCATAAAAAGGTATACTGACCATACCTAAAATTATAGACCTGTTATGAAGATTAAATTAGCTAGCATAGGTAAAACACTTAGACCAGTGTCTGACACGTATTAAGCCATAAATAACAGTTGTTGCACTGTGACCATTACTGGTGTTGCTTGTTTATTCTGGACTTTTTCTCCCTGATGTGGGCAATAAGATCAGTTGCATTTAAGTGCATAATAGCACTTCACTGATTTGGAATAGTTGAAGAATAAATTATTAGCAATTTTTTAAAGATCCCCTCCCCTAATCTTTAATTCCATCCATTGTTGTTTGGTTTCTACATGCATCCACCCTGGCCCAGCCCTCAGAGCAGAAAAAAACTCAGCATAGAGGGAAGCACTTTAAAGCAACCTAAATAAGGAGAATAGCAAGTTCTGACTGACAATAAGGGCTTTGGAAATCCACAGGGCCTGGCGGTTCCTAGGGAACTGAGTGCGAGGAAGATCCTTTTAGGAGCTGGTGGCCTAAATGGGGAGTGGGGATGGGGGCGGGGGTCAGGGTGAGAGCCGACAGGGTAGGACTGGAGCTGCCGGAGCGAGAGACACGGCAGACCAGGGAGTAAGAGCTTCTTCCAACCTGTACTTCTTCCCCAGCCCCTTACTCCATTTCAGCCTCTCTAAATTTTCTATCGACTTCATTATTTAACATTGTAATTATTCAAAATGCTTAAAACACATAAAAATATACAAGATTTTGGGTTCTGTAACTGAGGGAAAAATGTCTTTCCCCAACTGTTTAAAAAGAATTATCTTTCTAGGGACTTCCCTGGAGGTCCAGTGGTTAAGACTCTGCACGCCCAATGCAAGGGGCACAGGTTCGATCTCTGGTCGGGGAACTAAGATCCTGCATGCTGCACAGTGTGGCCAAAAATCATAATAAAAACAGCATAATCAATAAAGTAGAGCTTTAAAAAAAGTATCTAAAAAAAAAGAATTATCTTTCTAGAATTTGAAAAAGAATAGATACATTTATATGTATAACTGAATCACTTTGCTGTGCACCTGAAACTAACACAACATTGTTAATCAACTATACTCCAATATAAAATAAACATTAAAAAAAATTTAACAAGCAACAAAACAAAACCAAAAAAAAGAATTGTCTTTCTAAAATGCAAATTCTGAAACAAAGGAGAATTATACCAGCTATGTTGGCGTATCACAATGGCAGTAAGGGATCTTTATTCTTTGAGTGTACATTTCACGTTTTTATTTTACAGTTCCAAAAATCTATGCCTTTGAAAAGTACAATAACAGAAACTTTTTTTAAGTCAAACTTGCATTGCGATTGGTCGACTTTGTACAGGTTTTATTTCTTTCACCCCGAGGTCCTTGGAGTTTTATGACAGGAAAATGAAGATGGTTTGGCCCTCAGGAGAATTACAAATACTTGAGGCAGCAGGAGCAAGGCCTGAGTGCAGGCCTGAGATGCAGGTGTTCAGAGTTCCAATTCCAGCCTTAGGGAGGCTTGCTGGGTGCCCTTGGGCAAGTCACTTAACCTCCCCTCTCCTCTCTTCCCTCACTGCTAAAGTGAGGGGATTAACGCTCAGTTCCCTCACAGGGTGGCAAGTGGATTAAGTAATTAGAAAACTAGAGTCTCTTCCTCTGTAACCCTTAGGAGATGAGAATTTAACCAAAGGATTCTTAAGTGTGTTAGAAAACAAAAACAAAGAAAACAGTGAGAGCTACACAGAACAGAAATTTAGTTATCATTACAAAAGAACACTGGAGACAACCGCTTCATTTTACCTAAGCAGAAAAAAAAAGGATTTCAGGACACATATTATTTTCAAATAAAATCTCACTCTCTCTCTCTCCCTCCTTCTCTCTCTCTCTCTCTCTCTCTCTCTCTCTCTCTCTCTCTCTCTCTCTCTCTCTCTCACACACACACACACAGACACACACACACACACACAAGATACCCTTCCCTCATCCCCTCATTGATTTCTATTTTAAAGTATCTCACTTATGTGGTCTCAAAATAGGAAACTTCTAAATAGAATCATCAGCCTTAAGACAATGTTTGAAATAATTAGGTTACAAATTCTGGAGCCCTTTAATGTGGCTGCAATTCTATAACTCTCTGTGCATTCCATGTATGGCCCTATTAAATGTACCAGGCACCAGTGTTGCCGGCTGTCAAGAAGCAAAATGAAAAATAGTTTTAATAGCTGCTCTTTGACCTGTTTTATATTTTATGTCAATTATAACAGCACACAACCATGCATAATTATGAAGCATAGATGCATTAAAATGTACACATAATTTGTGTTCTTATGGCAACCATTGCATTAGGCTCTAGAAAACAAACCTATTGTTATAAGTCATTTACACATTAATATATTAGTATTAAATATCGAAGACAGATTTGTCTGTCCATCTGTTTTGAATCATTGTAAGTAAATATATCTTTTGGAGGGGTGGGCAAAATCTCTACATAAATGCACTGTAGGTGCCATCTGCAACATATATTATAATACAGAGTTTAGCACCATCGTGCATAGCAACTCCAGCAAAGACAGTGCCATGTGATTGTCATTTGAATGTCATTTTTTAAAAATGATCTGGTATATGGACAGAAGGAGAAAAATTGTTTTCTGGCACTGCCATAAAAATTCCTTCATTTGACTGTCCTGTGGTTTTTGGATTTCTTTCTTAAAAGCTTATATTCTTCCTAGGATAAGAGGAAAATAATTATTTTAATGCTAGGTTAATGAACAAAAACGTATGTTTTCTCTATTGCAAAATCATTAAAATACCAAGAAAAAAAATCGTTTTAAAATATCTGCTGAATCATAACAGTGACCCTGAGAACCAGGTAACCAAACCAGAAAATGACCTGTCCACACTATAGATGAAAAAAAGCAGGGATTTTTCAAGAATGGTTATATAACCCCGATTTTGACTTTTCAGCGTACTCATGATTTTATGGATATATAGTGAGGCTGCTGGAGTGGAGGGCACAAAAGGGCGATGCCAAATAAGAAACAGAAAACAGATTTCCTGACTTAAGGTTTTTTCATTTAGTGTCTTGTTGCTCATAAACCTGGGAGAAGCAAGACTCCACTGACCTGTCAGTTTTAACCCTGTTTCCCCAGCTCTGAGCAACTGCTTTCGATGTCAGTCCCACCATACCTCCTCTCAAAGTTAGGTCTGTCCAGGAGAAGGAAAAAATCAAAGGATGGAGTTGAGGGCTTGGGGTGGGAGGCAGGGTGGGGCGGGGTGGTTGGTAGCGAAGACCCGTTTCCCCCAAGTCCTGGCTAAAACCACCGGCTATTTGAATTTCTCTTGAATTCACTTTAAGTGATCCCATTGCTTTCTTTTGAGTGACAGCAAGAATCGGAACAATTTTAAACACGCATTTCTGAAGTTTCATCTGAGGTGCTTGACTCCTCCGTTCCTTGTTTCTTTTGTTAAATGTCTGTAAGTATAGATGTTCAGAATTTTTATTCCATTTCCACATAACTGGACTTTGAGTGCAGAGGCCTTTCTAGGATGACTTCCATCTACAGTGACTATTTAATTCACCCGTATATTGAGCAATTTATAGGTGTTACATCCGTTGCCAAGGCATCGCTCAGATATTTTTTAAGCTTTGTTTCAATTATGAGAATTATTAAGCTACTCTAGAACCTTGAGAATATTTGTCTCTAAATGTAATATTTCCGTCCTTAAATAACCATGTAAAATTTAAAATGTTTGGAAGAGAGCTGGAAATATCTGGCTTTGATGGACTTTTTAAACTTGTGACACTATAGAAAGAAAAATTGTTCTGCACCAATACAGATGGTTCCTATTGCTTAAAATTAGCCAGTAAAGAGAGCAGCTTTCCAAGGAGAGTTGCTAATGGAGAAAAATGGTAACAAAGGGAGGAGGAGGAGGTGGCTGGAGACAGAAGAAAAGATGGAACCTAGTAATGGAAGAGGAAGGTTCTAGTGAACCCCAATCCTAGATTTCCAGAAAGAGCTGCCAAAACTCAGACGGTGGGTATACAAACACATGGGAATTCATGCTTCTGACCCTCAATAGTGAAAAGCTCCTCTGGATAGCTCTGGGGCACGTCACGGGGTGGCCCATGGGGCTGTAAGTGTTTTATGGAGAAGATTTTGAGTCCGGGAAGCCACTGAGAATGCACTGGAGAGGAAGAAATGAAGATCACGGGCCAAACGAGACAGAAAGACATGCTCACTTTTTGGAGCGTTTCCAAATTTAAAATGTTAAAAGATCACCAGTTTAAGAAAAATAACAAAATGGTTAGTTCTTCACAGAGCAAATTACTGTATGTTGTCTTAAGGGTGAAAATTATTCAGTAGTAGTCAATCCTAGACCCTTTACTCGTTGTTTTCAGCCCTACTTCCTCAAATCCATGTTCTCAGCACTTCATAATTCCCATTTGTTTAACTCACGAACGTTTAACAGTGTCTGTGATTTGCTCACTCCCATCTACTAAGATGAAGTTTTTAAGCTTTTTAAAAGTATCAGTGATTCATTTTACCCATTTAAAATCTTACAGGAATGGGTTTTCTGCCTGCTATTATGCTCATATGTGTCGTGTGCTGGTTTGACAACACAGTTTCACTGACTTCCAAGACTGCTTCGTTTTTCTACACTTAATTATCCAACCCTGCTAAAATTAACTTTCCAAAATAGCATTCTTACACATGCCAGTTACAAAACTGACTACAAAGAAAGTTCTGTGCATTTTGGTGGATAATATTTCAGGCCAAACTGTTTGAATTGGTGGCATATCTTTACCATTATATATAAGAATCTAAGCTTTCTCTCCAAACTGTCTTCATATCATGACGCCTTTATCCTTAGTGAAAGCTACTTGTTTTAATCCTATGCGACCATCTCTATCCTCATTTCCCAAGCAGTGGGACAAAAACACTTTAGTTGAAGTAAGAATCCCTTATTTGTCGCAAGTGCCAATCCAAATATGGCTTTGTTAAGTTCTGCTTGATTCCTTCTGCATTTTAAGGAACTTTTTTAATAAAGAAATTTTAAAATTTATTAATTACCTTATCTATTGAGAAATAACCAGTTTGACTTATCTCTTTAACATATCAGCCCAGGACTAACAAGCAATATTTGCACATTTGGCAGAAATTACCATCTCAGGAGCCTGGCTTCCCTTTGTTATTACAAGGAGGCCAACATTAATGGCAATGATTGCTGGATTGTCCCCTTGGGGAGGCACAGCTGCCCATCTGCCTGGTGCTAAACTTTAGTTTGGGACCATGGGCCTCTATGAAAAGGACAGGACCCATCTTCAAGCATAAAGCATGCAGTAGCACTTCTCAGTTCTTCAAGCTTGAGGAGGGGAGACTGGGGCAACATTGTAATGCATACCCTAATTTAATTAAAAAATAATTATCATACAGCTCCAGATCTGAAAGTGACAAGTAATATTTAGGCAGAAGATGATACTTCATCCCATCTTTAAATATTCTTTAAATTTTACACGAAGCCCCAGGGGATTTTTTAATTTGGCAAAGAAAATATGTTGTGCAACAACATGCAATCTGGCCTTCAAATTATTTTAAACTTCATCATTGAAACAATACATTAGTATATAGAGTGTAAACTGCATAAGCAATTTCCTATGCATTTTAAAGTTTACTTAATGGAAGCCTGGGTGTCCATGTAAACTCTGCAGTTAGATCTGAAGGTGTATTTCCAGTGGTATTACTTCTTTGTCCTAAAGATCTAAAGATGGACATTATTTTTTAGGGAAATCGACGTAGTCTTCAAGTGAGAACATCCTGCAGTTTCTAGGAGTTTTAGCGTTCAAAGATATCACAACCAAAAAGGTTTATTGAGTGCACTATGTGTCAGAATTGTTTAGAATCACAAGAAAAAGTTATTGAGCTTATTCTGAGAAAGTGTTCCATTTAGTTGCCTATCTTGTAGAAGAAAAAAAGAAGAGATTCAAACTGATTTAAGAAATAGCTCTCTGGTTATGAGCTTTTGTGATTTTATAAAGGCTGAACTTCCCAGGACTGGCGTAAGAATACTATGGTCCCGATTAAACTGTGATATGCAGAAAAGGCAAAGAAAACTACACCAAACTTCTGTATCTCTGAACCACCAAAGGGTAAGGAAACCAAGGCAGTCCTTGTCTTAGACACATGCTAAAAATCAGATTACTCAAACTATACAAGATGATAACATCCAATGAATCTAGTATAACGCAGTGTTTGTTATGGGCCTACTTGGTAAGAATGAAAAGGACTTATTCATTTCACTTTGGACCATCCCTTGCATTTGAACAGAAAATCGGACTGATAAAAGCTCAACATTTGGTCTGGGACCAGCAGATTGCTCCAGGGAAAAAGCACCAGCTATTGTAAAGTCAGACCAGGTTAGAGCCAATCGGCCGAAGACGAGATTGATCTTCAAAGCATTGCTGGCATTTGGGAGTTTCTGTGACAGCTACAGGAAGGGCTTTCATTCTTCTTTAACTTGGTGGCCGGCCTGCAAGCTACTATGGGAGTCCCTTCCCCCTAATCCATACTGTTCAATTGTCAGGAAAGCTTGTAAACAGGAGCCTCCATCAGTTACCTCAGAGTGGTTTGAACAAACTAACATCATAACAAGAGTGTTTATGGAAAAATGCTTAAGCACTGAAGCAGAAAGGGCTTAGCACTGATCAGACCTCTCTTCCACCTTTATTCTTCACTGTTCACATTGAAATGCAAATATCAGCGCAGGGTTTCCACTGGCGTGCCACTCACAAATTGAAAAGCAGTTTTTATCTATGCAAATGTAAGCATGGTAATTGAAGTTAATCAATCAATGCTAGCTTTCACTAAAACCTTGAACATGATTGAATAAAGTAATTATCATTCAGCAGAAAATGATGAAGTTGTAGACAGCATGAACCTTATTAAAGGAGGATTTTGAGTCACAATGGCTTAATTTAGCTAACAGCCCAGCCTGAGCCCAAGCAACATACTACTCTTGCTGCTTAGAATTGTTTTATGATTAAAAAACAACAACAACAACAATAATGAGGGTGGGGGAAGGTGGAGGTAAGGGTAAAGTAGTGTTTTTTATTATTATTTTCATAGTGCTGGATTAATAAAAACTACTTGTCCTGCTACAAAGGAGGAGCCATAATTACCTCTTTTAAAAGAAAACTCTAAATAGATGTGAACAAAGATCGTTATGAGGTTTTTTTTTATGTGGCCAACAGCACCAATGGGCTTTTAATATTTATTGTTATATTTTTAACATAAATGAATGAAATAAAGTGAGCATCTCAGAAGTCTTTGTAAAATACCCATAAAATTAGATTAATATTTCCTTATGTAAAAGTAACCTCATAACTTACATAAATCAAAGGCTAAACTCTTAAAAGTTTGATTTCAAACATAATTTGTATTTTTTTATTGACTTACAGCAGTTTCAGTAACAGAACGTATGCTGCATTTTGCACAGCTTTCAAATACTTCATTTTTTTGGAGTGCCATATATTCAATTACTTGCTTTGATTTACAAAAAACAGTCTCCCAGAAAGTGTTTTAATGTTAATTCTAGGGTGCTTTTCTTTCCAGTTTCTTTATACTTTTATCTATTCTCACGTACGATTTATGTTTTTTTGAGGCTATAAAACAAAATTATTTTATTTAAACCAGAGTTGAATACTATTGTTGAAAAAATCATTTCAGGTAGCATAAGGGAAATAATCCATCTCTGGAAAATGTAATCAACAGTTAGTGTGCAACATAATGTAAACTGATTATGGAAAGAGGCTCAATGTAGCTTTCTCCAATGTATTTTTCAAAAACAAGGTTAACTAGCAATATTTAGATTAGAGTAGCCCAGCAGGATATGGTGACTCTTAAGAATCTACAGTAATTCTACTGGATTCAATTAGATTGAAAAAATTAAAGGTCTGTAATCCTGCTAATATTATTGTACACCCTTAGGGAAGTCACTCCTCCCCCAACTTCATTTTAGTTGATGCATTTTACGTTTAGTTTATTTTGGATAACAATTTGTCAGATTAAATCTACATTCCCAATTGGATAGCAAAAAATACCTTTTCATTTATTTATTATTTTAGAATATATAGTGCTAGTATTTTCCTCAAACATGCATCTCCATGTACCCAAATTTCCTAAAACTTCAGTAAGTGTTATCAGCCATCACTTGTATCAATAAATAAATTACGTGCCACAAAAATAAACTCCGAAGTTTAAACAAGCGTTGAATGGATTGTAGTAAAAACAGTTCTGGGTTTTTTTCCAGCACACGTTTCCCCTGAATGTAATCGTCCTGCCTCCTACTATTTAAGTAAAAGCCACCTCCTTATTTATTATTTTCTATTCCATCCACAAAGCATTTAAGTATCAGCGCTACTGTGGCAAAGTGACGTTAGAGTACTACATACAAATAGTTCAATAGAATCAAGATGTCATTTTTATGTGGATAATAATGTGCATTAAAAGTATGATATTGATTGTTTACCTTAAATGCCCTAACAGCAGAAAATTAGTCATTTCTGACCTTTTATGGTTATATCCCATTGCAGGACCAACTTGGGACATAAGTTAATACATCTCATTTTCTTATTTTTACTCAGATGTGATACTAACAGTAGCAAGGAGGACCACAAGGTAGGGGCGATATTGTCTTTATTTCTGACCCTTCATTTTCTGCAACAGCCAGGAGTTATATTTTGGATTAAAAACAAACTCTTAAGTAATCATGCAAATCAATTGCCAATATATTCACAAAAGACCCAAAGTATACAGAATATTTGTGTTATGTTGTTTTAACGGTTTTTAAAAAATCCCTAGCACTCATATAGAGTAAAAAACATCTACATAGCACAGTAAATAATCGACCATCATATAATATGTACATTTCAGGGAAGCCTGACTTCTGATAAAATGATTTTCAAACTTCGGGAGAAAGAGGATATTTTAAGTGGGAACATTCTAAACAGTTTTACGTGTGTGTGTGTGCATGTGTGTGTGTGAATGCATTTTTTTTTTTTCCAGCTCACCAATTCTAAGTTTTGGTCCTGATCTGACTGCACCATTTGTGGAACTGTAGAGGACCAAATAACTGGATACTTAAGAGGCTAAGAAGCTGCAAATTATTACGGCTCCTGTTTTCTAACTGCTGAACGCACTGAGAGAATACAAAGTTTTGTTAGGGAACAGTTTTCCCCTTGCTACCTTGAAAACTCAAAGGAAACCCTGAAAGCCCAAATCCTAGTAAAATAAAATCGATTTAAAACAAGTCAACACTTTGTGTTCCAAGATCTGTTGCTCTCTAAGCTTTCCCTGCTGAAGGTTTTCTATTAATTGAGCCCTCAGTCCAATAGTGGGCTCTCTGCCTCTGGCCTTCCCCTGTCTACCATAGCTGTGATGGTTAAAAGCTTCTCCGGTTTGTCACAGAGTTTAATATGCACCCTACATAATTATGCAGGATTCACTGTGCTATCAAACTGCAATTCAAATTAGTTCAGGATTAAAGGCACAGAACAGTACTGCTTCCTTAATTGCATTGTACTGTGCTGATCACATTCAAATACCCATTACTCATTCCCTCTGTGGAGCAATAAGTCAGGGGGATTAATATTCAGGCAGGTGACAGGGCCAAGCCATTAAAAGGCAGTTATGCAGAAAGCATGGCTGGTTTTATTCACGTTAATGAAATCAGTGAAATGAAACTGTAATAGATTTATCAAAGCTCAGATGGATTTGCTGTAAATCAGTTTGATTCAAGCAATCAAACTGGACAATAGAGATAGTTTTCAGCTCTAGCAATGGGTGTCAGGAAGCAGCATGTGAAAAGTGCTGATATTCTTCATGTATGAATTTGATATCCACCCCATGCCCAGGCCTATTCCCAAACCACTGCTGCTAATTTTTTTGTCTTTTGAACTAGGTGCCAGTGGCTGATAAAACATACAGCATATCATCTTAATACAGCACTTACACTGTTTTAATTCCTCATTTTTAAGTCCCCCCCAGAACATCAATTCTTTCCAACTGCTGGCTGAGAAAAAAGGAAAGTTTGATAGAGCACAAATCAGCATGGCTGTCCCGCTACTGCCCAGAAGAGGAATGCAACTTTGGCCAGGGTGACTCCACGCAATCTTCACGAATGTCGTCTCCTGCACCAACACTTGTACAGGAGGAAAAATGATCAGATCACAATTTCAGAGTGTGATGGGCTAGGGCAGGAGGAGCTCGAAGAAGCTGAAAATTTACTTTTGTTCTGGGTCTAATGAAATAATTTGGTATCCATTAGAGGGCAGCATTAGAACAAAAACTCAACACAGCAAGGACGGTATCCCCTGCAGATAGGCAAGCACCTTGGCCGGGCATAAACTTTTTCGATACAGTAATATTTTCCAAGGGTAAAGCCAATGAATGGAGAAGATGGGAGCAAATCCTAGTGTTAGAGAAAAGCAACGCCAGGAACAGCATGTGCCAATTTAGCTTTAGGGAGTTTTCTGTCCTACATTAACCCCCTCTCCCTTTTTGGGGTTAAAGTAGAAATACTTCTGTCTTGAGCTTAATGATCTCGTATTTTGCGGACCGTGTGTCTGATGGAATGGCAATGAATTGTGAAATAAGTGATCCGGTTTTTGTTTTCTTAAAAAGTGCATCATGTATTGTAGGTTATACTCAAACTACTCTAATTGGTCTAATTTTTATTTATTAGAAACAAATTGTTCAAGAACGAAAGCCAGTTTTTAATGATCCAAAACAGAAATAAATGTTCTAGTCTATTAGCGTCCTATACGGAATAAATCAATATTAAAGCTAATTAACCCTTTTCAAAGGCATTTTGTCCCAGGTTTTTATTTAATGGTTCAGTGCTGCTTAAAGCATGGATCAAGCTGGATAAGCTCCATTTAAAAAATGGCCCATTTTGAAAACAGTTTAGCAGCTCACTATGACGAATACATTTATCAGGATAAACTTGACTTTTTCAGTTGTATAACTAACTGACCAGGGTTCCTTAAAAGATCTGATAATAAAATAGAGGTGAAAGCCACAGACAAATCTGTTCATTTGGCAATGTTATAACATTATAGGAACTGCTTTCATTCACTGCTTTTTAAAAAATATTTATCTTTAGAAATATGTTAATCGTTACTTTTGAGGATATTCCTAAGGGCAGGAGGAGGGAGTCTCCATATAAGATATTTCATTCCAGGTCATACGTGAAATGCAAACCTATGATTTGTCCTTTTTGGAAGAAGCCATGATTTTTTAATAGTGTTCAAACACACAGTGCAAAGCACACACCTTTCAGGACATAAATGACTACTTTGACATATGAAACCCAACGAAAATTATATACATTATTTAAAGAATTTGGCACTCTTCTCCTTTTGTTAGACTAGCAAATCACAGAATGTACTTTAATATCAAGCTATTTTTGAGTTATAAAACAGATGATGTATTTTGTACATGAATTAAATTCTTCACAGTACCAGAGGAATTAATTTGTGATGTTATGAAATTTTGATTAGCCTGCTGTAAAATCAGAATTGTTTACCACAAGTGTCTGGATTCTGACTCTTACCGTCTTTCCAAACAAATAATGAAATGAACTGGGGCCGGGGGTGCGGGCGTAGGGAGGGCAGAGTAATTTATGAAAACATGGTACACCATAATTTTGCCATTTTTCTGCAATAAGGATGGCAAATGATTCATGGGATAAAATGAAATATTTCTCACTGTCATTTCAACGGATGTAAGATTTACAGCTTCTTAACTTGGATAGGAAAAACTCTGTATGCATAAAAATGAATTGTAAATCAATTAATGATGGGGATGAAAAACAACAAAAAAAATTGATTTTAAGCAAAGAAGAGAAAATCTAACAAGCAACAAATTAAAAGGGAGAAGCAGAAGCTATTTACTCTAAGACCTTTGAAGGAAGGAGGGAGTGGAGAGGAAACTGCTTGCTTAAAAGAGGGCATTAAGGTCAGGTTAAAGGAAAGTGATATGTTGATCAACTCATTACATTTACATCGCTTAGACAAACAGAGGAAGGTAGCTTTTAAATCAAAATCGGATATGCCTACATTAGATTTTTAAAAGAAATCACCAAAAAGTTAGAGCCAGTTTTATAGTATTTGGTTGGATAAAGAAATCCTATGACCATGAAGAAAAAGGAGCCTCCAATTCAAGATTCTCCTTTACCTAAACTGTTTTTTAATAGGCACCAAGGCTAAAAGAAAAGAAAAAAATACTTTTCCACTTCCCAACTCCTTGAAACACCACACCGAAGGAAAGCTAGCAGCCAGTGAAGGAGCAAGCCCGGGCTCTACAGGAGTCACTGTACCTGGAGGATGAGAGCAGATTCTGCTTCAGACACA
Organism: Balaenoptera musculus; assembly: GCF_009873245.2. Classification (NCBI taxonomy): domain Eukaryota; kingdom Metazoa; phylum Chordata; class Mammalia; order Artiodactyla; family Balaenopteridae; genus Balaenoptera; species Balaenoptera musculus. The sequence continues at coordinate 39,303,538 of NC_045791.1, read as the reverse complement.
ACAAGGTGGGCTTGAAGGGCTCAGAAGCGGGTGGAACCAGTTGTACCACGTGCCATGCTCTACTATCCAAGTGACACTCAATCCTCCCGTCTCTTCCACTGAAACATGATACATTATCCACAACTACAGGATACACACCTTAACCGACATAGTTTCAAGCAACCCCAGTGTGAATATGGGGAACTAACAGGGAACCAATGGTATGGTTTGCTAAGCAACGCAATTCGATGCCGCGTGTGGAGAATGAAGATAGCCCATTTTGCAAAAGTGGTATTTTGTTTAGATCAAATAAATTTTACTATTCTGGATCAAGCATTTAACAAAATGCCAAGGTATTTATTGATTTTTGACAAGGCCCCACCGCCTTCTTAGCACAGGACCTGCAGGACTATCTCTGGTGTCATCATGGCTCACATACCTCACCTTGTGTGCACGTATTTCACAAGTGTGGTAGCTAATTAGACACCTAAAATACAAAGTACAAGCACAGAAGGCTCATCAACTCTATCTATCTCCTATACAGAAATACTCTCGTTATGAGGGTGCAGAACAATTTAAAACTTCTGTGGTCTGTTTCCTTCCTAAGTCAAATGTCATCAGGTGAAATCTGCCGCCGATGATACTGCAGTGTTGACCAAGACTGCAAAATGTCGATGTGAGTATCCATTTCTCTTTCTTTGATTACCATAAATTCATTACCATAAATTTTGAAAACTGGGAGCAATGTATTTTGACAAATTTTATGTTGACAAATTTTGAAGTGCTATAAAATTTGATAAGCTAAATCAATGAACAATGTTTTGAGCTGCTATATATTTTTTTCCAGGCATTGAACAAACAGTTCATTGTTCCAAGTCTGTCTGGGGGCCAGTGCTCTGGGTTATTCTATACAATTTCAAAGAAACTTCAGAATCTCACACAGGCCTTTGAGCACGCAAAACCAAGAGGCAGCGCTTCTAAACCACAAATGGAGACGATGTTCCATATACATGTGTAAATTAAAACATATAAAATAACATAGGCATTATAAAATTTGTGTTAAAACTGGTAACAGCTTTACTGATTTACTGACAATGAAAATATATAGCATTTTTTCTGTCAGAGCATTTATCAACACTTGGCAACCCTACACTAACTTGACATGTAAGATGATCAAAATGGATTATGTAATCTTTCCCATTCATTTCTATTGATTTTACTTATGATAAAATTCATCAGTGTGCCTGGAAACGCTGAGGCTGAAAGGCTCTGGTTGACAAAAAAAAAAAAAAGAAAGAGAGGAAAAAAAGAATTCAACAGAGTTGAATAGGATGAATGTAATTTTAGAATAGGATTGCACAGATACAGAAATCGTGCCCTAAAGCCTCCAGCAACAAATTAATACAAATAAACCTGGCAGTCTCATAAAATTGCATTGGTCTATGCAGGGATTCACTTTTGAGATAAAATTACAAAATTGCAAGTGAAAATAATGTGTGAGTGCAATTAAAAATACAGTTTGTGAAGATATTTTCAAACTTTTTAAACTTCAACAGTAATCAAAGTTATTTCTCTGACTGCAAGTAACATCAAAATGCCAGTAAATAGCCCATTTTAATCAGTTTTATTGATTCATGCTTTCAGTTCTTATTCAGTTAAAAACAAGGCACATTAAATACATCCTCTTATTGCTCTATAAATGCATGCAGCTCATTCTGTATATCAAGAGTAATAAATAATGGTGATAAAACACCAAGACAGTTATAAAAATGACAACCCAGCCTCAAACATAGTATTTAAGAGTCCAATCTAGAACAATAACCCAACACAATACATAAAAAATGCCATATATGAAAACATGCAGTGTGTATATCGACTCCAGTACTGGGTTTATACTTGATATTCTTTAAAAGCACAGTAGGGCTCTTTTATTCCCTAAAAAGGATTGACATAATGCAAAACAGTGCAAGTTATTAGCATCGTTGACTTCAATATTATTACATTCATATGCCAAAAATCTTTACAAATACATAAAAAAAGGAAATAAGATCAATGATCATTCTTACAGTATGTTTAGTAAAAGAATGAAATTTCTATTGTACAAAGGAGTAAGCTACATATATTTTGAAAAAGACAAAACAAAGCTAGAAACTAAAGCAAAATAGGGAGCATGCATTTAGTAGAAATCCTAAAGTTACACTCAGTAGAAATTGATTGAAAGCAAGAACGTTGCAGCAGCATGAAGGATATGAGGCAGACAACCTTGGCTTAACAAATAATCCAGCGTTATCACCATTGTTATGACTGTGGGAAGGGCTACTGAAAGGAGGAGCATCCAGCTCTCCACCACAGATGGGGGTTCCTTCACCTGAATCCCCTCAAAGCCTCTTTAAATAAATCACTTGATAAAAGACAATCTCTACACACCTCACACCCACCCCAACAGAATCAGCTGATACCATGTTTATGCAAAAAAGAAAATAATTCTTTTGTGCTTGGAATAGATTTTGAATCACACTCACACCTCCCCCCACCCCCCCATTTCTTCTCTCCTTTTCTGAAATCAGGTAAAGAAGCTGTACAGGTTTAATTAGGAACTTACACAAAAATGCAGGGGTGCTTTATTCACAGTAAAGACTTGGAACCAGCTCGTTTCCAAGATGAGTCTCTGGGATTGGTGAAGGAGCGTATGTTTTAGAATTAGCAGATTTTAAGCAAAAGCAGATACGCTCAAAAGAAGAAAAGTGCGTTTTTCTTTGTCCTTAAAGGAACTTCACTCATAACAAAGCATGCAGAAACAAGGCCTCTTTTCAAATACAGCTCTGCCCAGGCCAGTCAGGTTATAAGCCTGGTCCCTACTGTAATGGATTCAGGGAGGATACAAGTCATCGTTGTCTTGATTTAACTAGAAAAGGAGACAGAGAAAGAGAGAGAGCACAAATGTACAATATTGTGGTACATCGTCTCTGATGTTTTAAAGGCCAGCTCTTCTATCTATGAAGGGTCACTGGGCTCTAAACAGTGAAGTTAGTGTCTTGATAGAAAAACACTAAGTTACAAAGCCACGTGCTTCTATTATTAAAAAAGAAAGAAAGGAAGGAAGGGAGGGAGGGAGGGAGGGAGGAAGGAAGGAAGAAAGGAAGGAAGAAACCAGCGTAAAAAAAAAATTCACACCTTAAAAGAAAAAATTTCACAGTGATACCTGGGAGGTCACTTTCTCTGTTTTAGGTTTTCCTTTAGGAAGTGGCAAGTCTAAACTTCATTTAAAAGCAAAATGAGTTAAGGTGCTATCTTCACTGTTTATTGCAGGGGTAGAGGTAGGGGCTTAGGTGCGTGAACCTCCAGTGTGTATATTATGGCAGACAGGCTCATACCCCACGTGAATGAGGCATAAAGATATTCTACAATGTTGACATATATAGAAATAATAGCACAAAAGTGTTTATGTACCAGTCTGAAAAATTAAGGTCTCGAGTCTGCACAATGAAAACCTGACATTAAATAAAGGGTCACATTTCCTATTTCATACACAACGTGATCTTAAAAAAAAAAAAAAAGTAGGTAGTTAACTTCACAAGAGGAAGCACAATGAATAAACATTCAGATGACTGGCTAAAATGCCACCCAACTATTGTAAAAGCATACCAAATTGGCCCTTTAAATTCAGTATATTACATATTTACTAAATTCTGGGCAGATTGATTTTTTTTTAACATTTTTATTGGAATAAAATTGCTTCACAATGGTGTGTTAGTTTCTGCTTTATAACGAAGTGAATCAGCTATACATACACATATATCCCCATATCTCCTCCCTCTTGCGTCTCCCTCCCACCCTCCCTATCCCACCCCTCTAGGTGGTCACAAAGCACTGAGCTGATCTCCCTGTGCTATGCGGCTGCTTCCCACTAGCTAGCTATTTCACATTTGGTAGTGTATAGAGAGTGGTATGGGCAGATTGATTTTTTTGTCTTGTTTTGTCTTTCTGTGAGTGTGTATGTGTGTGATGGGGGAATGCGTGTGTGTGTGTTGAGCGTGGTTTTCTCTTTTTCTTTTTGGTTGATTGAGAACTTTTCTATTGAGTACAGAAGGAGAAAGGCTTTAAGCAATTAAAATGACCTTGAACACTGCAATTCTGTGGCTTTTTATAAATAATTGTAACTAAAGTTAACTAAAGGCTATTTCTATCCTCTTTTACTATCCGTTTACAAATACTCCCCCAAATGATGCAATAACCTGAGCAAAATAGGTCATGTTTGACAGTATCACATGCTCCAAGATCTAGGATTTGGGGATTGAAAATTGTGCTATAATATGTGGACATATAAACACAGGTTTTTAATCCTTAAATTTATTACTACTGTAAAGATTTGAGAAATTTAGTCCCATCCCAATGTATCCAACTTGCCACTTAAATGCTGGTTTTAAAATAAGAAAAGCAAGGATCTTCCTGGCAACTGTAATAGTCAAAGAAAAACCAGCAGTGACTGGGGAAAAAAAATGAATTGCTGAGATGAAACTATCACTGTAACTCCCAGCAAATGTCAATGCTATCCTTATATCTTGTACCTGTGATTCTGGAAGCTTTCAGAGTTTCTCTGAGATTTGCTCCTATAACCAGATCTAAACTTTTTCTTCCTTCTCCAGTTTTGCCAGTCACGCTCTAGATATAAAGTCTGGATGAGGAAGGCAGACAAGCTGGAGGAAGAAGGGGCTGAGGGGTCTCCCCAGAAACACTATCGTTTTAATAGGTCCCACCCCACTCAATTCCTTTTAAGAACAAATACTATCAACAAGCTTAATGTCCAGAGCGTTGTGCAAATCATGAAATGTTTCCAGCTTCTTTTTTCAATTTCTGCCAAAATATTCTGCCTCTAAAACTGACTTAGAATAAATGAATAAACACACAAAAAGGGAGCATGTCCAGTCTAACAGGTCACAAAATTAATGCAAAACATTAAACCAGTGTGCATTGAAAATGAGAAAAAAAAAGATAAAATACACTTTTAAGAAGCTTGATTGAATGGCAAATACAAATTAAAGGGTATACATTGATATCCTAAAGCTTTGGAACGTTTCCCAGTGTTAAAACAAGGCAGCTATCCATATCCGCTATTTTAGATGGTGTAAGTCATCTCTGGTTTGTTACATGATGGTTTGTTGTTCCTGTGTTTGCTGGCTGTGGATTTACTGCTCAGACTCACAGTCCTCCACAGCTTCGGTCCACGGGGATGGGAACTCTTCTGTCGAGGTTCTCCTCCGCAGTTTTCATGAGTATAGCAAGCCGGCTTCCAGACACCCTTCCTTTTTGAACAGCACTCATCAGCTTAAAGAGAAGATAGGCAACATTTTCAGAAGGCCAGCCAGCTTCCTCCCTTCTCCATGGCATTTTAATGGCTACCTTTGCAGCAGGCAGGGGTAATTACGTGCCCCCATCGAAAACCGCAGCAAGTACTACAGCTCACTTAAGAAGAGTACACTTGGGGCTTCCCTGGTGGCGCAGTGGTTGAGAATCTGCCTGCCAATGAAGGGGACAAGCCCCTGAAGGGTTCGAGCCCTGGTCTGGGAAGATCCCACATGCCGCGGAGCAACTAGGCCCGTGAGCCACAACTGCTGAGCCTGCGCGTCTGGAGCCTGTGCTCCGCAACAAGAGAGGCCGCGATAGTGAGAGGCCCGCGCACCGCGATGAAGAGTGGCCCCGCTTGCCGCAACTACAGAAATCCCTCACAGAAACGAAAACCCAACACAGCCAAAAATAAATAAATTAATTAAAAAAAAAAAAAAGAGTACTGTTTTCAAACACTTCAGAAAGGGGGAAAGGGGCAGGTATTTTGCCACGGCTGCAAAAACTACACCTGTCTAGCAAATCAGCCTGCCTTTAAATGCAAATCGAATGCATCACTTTTTGCCCCTTAATGTGCTCAGAGCATATATATTTTTTGAGCAACTCAAATATTGAATCTTTAATTCCATTTTAAAATCTTAAAAGGGAATCTCAGGGATTGAACAAAGACAAACCGTGACCTATATTTAACTACTCTTTTTTTAGTGTTACTGTACTTGACAACTTCAAGTCCCCCAAATCCAAATTCCTTAAAGACTTTTTACAGTAATTTACATTTAAGTCCTTGAAAATGGACCCAGAGATCTACCTTAAGAATTAAAAGCACTCCACAGCCCAGATTTTAGCTAATTCATTTTTATCCAGTGGATAAAATCAGAATTAGTCTTGAAATTACATGCAGTCAGCGGGCAAACGCCGTTAATCTGGAAGGCACTGTGCAATTATGAGCATGGGGTTTTTTTTTTTCCTATTCAAGTTGATGTGGTTTTTACTATTTTCTTGATCTCACTTCCTCAATCTTTTTTATCTATTTGTTTTTTAAAGAACTGATTTAGTCATTCATCAGAAATATATATATCTGTAAATCCTCAAAATATTTTTAGGGTTATAGTTTTTAGCCTAAAGAAATACATTTCTTAAAAAAGACTCTGAATAAGGGTCAGAGGCATCTGCCAAGGGGCTGGATCAGAATTTCATGACCTTATTAAAAGCTGTTTCACAAGCTATTGCTTATTAGAGATGGACTTCTACATGCAGAAGTGTCATTAGAGCCCAAACCTAAAAATAAAGTCATGTAACCATACAGTATCTATAGAGATCCTTCCATGAGGATTATTTTTAAAAGTCTATATTCAAAATGGTGTTTAATGGGATAAACACGGGCTCTTAATCTTCAGAGAAGGAAAATATTTTATGAAAAATAAAATAAAACCCTGAAAACATACTTTGCATCTGATGAATGGTGTAACAAAGAATGCTGACCTCTACAGATGGAACAATTGATTGTTTATCGTCTTGCCTCTGATTCCATAAAGACTTTCAAAGTTTATCAGCGCTAACAAAACTGAGAGAGCTGGAGTTTTTTTTCTTTATCCAGAAACATTGTATGATGTACCAACCTTTAAAAACTCAAAGTCTTCTTCAAACATTACATATATCTTGAAACCATATTACAAGAAAAAAATAGTATTTGGGTGTGAATATATCTCATAAGAAATATTGTCAGCGTTTTTAAGTTGAAAATTACACTGTGTATTTGTACTTAGTAGAAGCATGAATAGTCTCTTTCATTTAGAATTGGACAAGAAATACTCAATTATTAAAAAGACTCTACAAGAAAGCCTGCAGATGGTTTAAATTATTTTCTGCGTATTTAACTCTATTGCAGTCAAGAAAATTACTTAACAGCCAAACCACATAGCATATCCATAAAATTAGACTCATTGTTTCTAAGACCCCAGGTCCTTGAACCCTAAATGCTGTTGTTTATTTACTACATATATGAAACAAAGCATTAACTATTTATCTAAAGAAAAGTTTTCTAAAATCCTGAGACAGACAAAAAAATTTTCTCACAGAAAAAAACAGACAAAAAACGTATGAAATGGTTTCTAATTCCCAAGCATACGTTTTAAACTCAATTTCAAATGTCCACTTAGTTAAACAGTAAGCTAAAGAACTAAACATTCTTTTTTGTAATGCTGGACACAACCTGTGAAAATTTTCTGCATTTAGATTCAACAATGCTCTTATCTGCAGCTCATCTCCAGAGAGACAATTACCATTTCCTTTGCCTTGATCTTGTTTGTTTAACTTGACACAGTGAAGAAAGGGCTGACATTGACCAAAATCCCCAGCATTAATTTATTTCATGTTCAGCATTCATCATTGCCATGGTGCAAGCAAGACCTGGCATTCATTTGAAATACCTGCCCAAGAAGCAGTACAGAAAAAACCTGGCTGCTTGGAAACCAATACATTCTTCATAAGAGCAGAGTACTATGGACAGTTACAAATAATGTATGGGTTTGTTGAGTTTCTTTCTTTTAAGGAACTTTTAGGAATGATGTGTAGCATCCAGTATGAAGTTAAAGTAACAAAATTTACTTCCTTCCTGGTTATGATTAAACAACTGAGCCTTGAGTAAGTGGAAAATTAGAAATAGAAATGCTTGAATTACATGGTCTTGACCCCGAAATATAGGTTTTCTTTCTTTTGCTTTTCAGGTTCATTCTAATGTAAGAATATAATCATCGCATGTTGGGTTCTCAAGTGAATATGATTCTCAAATGAATACAACTCTGATTTCTTTAAACTTCCTCGATTAAAAATATACTTTCCACATTAGAAGTAAAGAAGGGTCCGGTGGTGCTATCCCACGGCATACTCTTTATAAAGCACACTTCTGATTTAGTCCTTTAAGCCATAATTAACTTAGATTTAATCTAAACTGCCCAGCGCAACAGAACGTGTCTTATAAAAAGCAAAAGAACATGCACCACGTAAAGCCTTATCCTTAAGGGCAGACATATCAACCTTTGCTGGCTTCAAGCTTTCTTCTTTTTCAGAATGAGGTGACAACTGTGGGGACTTCAAAATCCATTCCTGAATATAAATTGACCAATAGATAAAAAGCAAACACACTTGTTTCCTTTCACCACGACTCACCTGCAAAAATTCATTGAGTTCAACCTGTCCGTTTTTATTCAAATCTACTTCATTCAGAATTTCATGTAGTGTATTTTCATCCATTTGGACACTGATACTCTAAGTAAAAGGAAAGCACACAATAATGAAGTTTCATTAGAAATTATGCGTATCACTTTATCAATGTTACCAGCCTTTCAAAAATTCAGAGAGAAATATTACTTATAGAAAGCACTAGATGAGAAAAAAATTATCTAGTATAATCTTTACATTCTTCTGCTATCAAAGATATTGAACCAAAAAAAAACATATTACCTCTAATACACGCTGAACATCAACAGTGGTAATAAAGCCTTTTTGGTCTGCATCAAACTTATGAAATCTCTTCTTGTACCTGGAACACAACATTGAATAATGGAAAAATATACTTAGATAAGTGAAGACAAAAAAAAAGAGAGATACAGAAACTTATTAGAAGTACCTGTCAATGTCTGAAGGCAGTAGGCTAATTTCAGAGTGATCTGTTAACTGTTCTGATCGAGATTTATAGCCCATTTCATAATACAGAAACTTCTTGGCTGTTTCAAGTTCTTCCTAAAACACAGACACACACAAAGTTCAAAGATTTATGGAAAGAATTATTGATTTTTTTCTTCCTTTTTTTTTCCACTTGCTTTTCTAAAATGAAAGCTCATCCTCCTTTTTCCGGCCAGGTCAATTTTTTATTTCGTCCAGTTTTACTGAAGTATAATTTTATTCAATAAAATTCACCTATTTTGGGTATGCAGTTCAATGTATATCCCACCACGATCAAGATATAGAACATTTCTATCCCCCTAAAAAGCTTCCTTATTCCCATTTGCAATTGATTCCTTCCCCTGACCTCTAGCCCCAGGCCACTGATCTGATTTTGTCACCAGAGTTTTGCTCTTTCTAGAATTTCATATGAAAGTGTTCATATAGTTTGTAGTCTTCTGTGTTTGACTACTTTCATATAGCATGACAATTCCGAGATTCATTCACGTTGTTGCATGTTTTAATATTTTGTTTCTTTTTACTGCTGAATATTCTTCCACAGTATTGACTAGCAAAATCTATGGGTGATTTGGTGACAAAAGAGCAACTAAAAGTGAAGAAGACATCCAGGACTTGAACAACGATTATAATGTGGCATGCGGTACCAAGACAGACATCATGGGGTTAACTAATTCTAAAATTTTGTCACTAGGATGCTGGTAGTTGGGTGGAAGTTACAGAGTCACGAGACGAAACAAGCTGTTCTATTGAATAGTTACTCTTCCTGTTTTCAATGATCAACTGATACTACCTATTGCTGAGAACACTGTCTTTCTTAGATTTCATCACGCCAGTCTCCCAACTAAGAACTTCCAAAATGACTCTATTGTGCTGTATATTGTTCACAAATATCTCTTTCCTCTCATACACACATACACACACACACACACACACACACTTCTCCCCCCATAAGTATACTTCTCAACCCCATTGATGTGAGTCTGGACATGTGATTTACTTTGGCCAGTGGCACATGAATGGATATAATATATGCCACTTTTGAGCAAAAGCTTTAGACAAAATTGCACAGTTTTGCTTAGCTTCTCTTGCTCCTGTACCATAAGAAGGGCATGAATCAGAGAGATCCGAAGCCAATCTGAAATACGAAGAAGAGCCACAGCAGCTAACATGCAGCCTTCAGGTAAGATGACTGAAAAGTAAGTGCTTCCTATGGTAGACCAGTGAGCTTCTGAAATTGTTAACAGTATAACATAGAAAATGCTTACGAACACAAGTCTTAAATTTCTCAGACTTCCCCTCAAAGGATCTGACTAAATCAATTTGTAGACCCAGATTCTGGCCTGCAGAATAGTGCCAGTGCAAAATGAAACAAGGAAAATAAAACAATGGCACATACTCTTGCAGGAAATGTGTTTATATTTCTTTGTTTATGTCAGTGACAAGTCCCTTCACTCCTTTTTCTTCGGAAGATAAATTTTTTTCTGAGATTATTCCCTTCCTACTTTCCTTTCTCTTAGGAGACATATATATTTTAAAACATAAATATATATATATATATATATATATATAATATAAGCTGAGAGAACTTTTTAGCATTTCTAACTTTTCATTTTGCTATGTAAGAACATTAGGAATTTTATTTTATTATATATGTTTATTATATATTTATTTTATTATATATAATAGAAAATATTTATTTTATTACACACACACATATACATGACATATAAGTTATACATAAAACTTGCCTTTGAAGTCACCAAGGGCATTCTTCACTGGCAGATTACTCTCTTCACACAGGAAAATCCAATAGTTATAAATAAAACTATTCTTCTATTGCACCAATTTTGCCCAGTCATTTTCTATAAAACTGGTTCAACGTTCATCTCCTTGGAAGTGTCACCTCTGATACTTCCCTCCAAGAACAAGCTCTTCCTCGAGTCATGTCCCTTTATTGCCTATGTAATTTATCCATACTCCATATCAAGCAAGGAATCATGGAATTTAAAGCTGAAAGGGCTTCTTTCCCTAGAAGTCACCGAAAGTACCTCCCTAACCCCACATTTCCTTTACAACGTTCCGAAAATAGAAGCATGAGGTCTCCATCTAAAGAAGAGCTCTAGCAATAGGGAGGTAACTCAGTTCCACTGAAAGCAGCCCATAAAGGGAAGACTCCAACTGCTAAAAATATTTATGCTGAGATTAAACCAATCTCTTCAATTCTTACAATTTGTTTGGGATTAGTGCAACTTTCTTACAGTAATTTTTGTTTGTTTTTAAGTTGGGAGGGGTTGTTTTCAATGAAATTCCATGGAAGGAAAGTGAGAGTTTATTTTTTTTTAATTTTATTGAAGTGTAGTTGGTTTACAATGTTGTGTTAATTTCTTCTGTACAGCAAAGTGACTGTTATACACATATATATATATATATTTTTTTTTTTTTTTTGTAGAGTAGGATCCAAGCTTTATCTTCAAGATACAGTATGTACATATATAAATATGTGGAAATGCAATGTAAGGACATGCAAAATGGTGGGGTAATACACAGTCTGTAATTTCTTCTTCATCTTTTTTTAATATTTGAATTTTATTTTATTTATTTTTTATACAGCAGTTTCTTATTAGTTATCTGTTTTATACATATTAGTGTATATATGTCAATCCCAATCTCCCAATTCATCCCACCACCACCCCCTCCCCTTACAGTAATGTTTTATAAAGTCTAAGTTTTTTTTTCCTGTATCACACCACAACAAATATCTAAGGATAGAGCTTTCCTCTTTAAGAATTTTCTTTAAGTCTAGAACTACTCTCCTGCATGAGACATGATTTTAAATCCCATCACCATGCTGAATAATTTCTCCCAAACCACAACTAGTCTGTCATATAATAAAATGATCAGAACACAACATAATACTCCAGCAGAGATCTGGCAAGTACCTAGAAAGAAGTAACTATCAGCTTCATCAATCTAGACATATGATTTCTATTAGGCAGCCTAAGACTGTAATTGCATTTGGGGGCAGCCATGATCCACTGTTACCTGCTGTGCATTCACAGTTAACGAAAATCATATTTCTTTTTTGCATGTGCTACTATTAAAGTCTTGTCAAATCTATCATGAATGGATGGAGTTGTTTTTCTACCTAATGCAAGGTTTTCCATTTATGTCTATTAAATTATACCTAATGTAATCTCACCCATTGCTTCAAGTTGTCACCAAACATTCACTGTCCCTCCAGTTCCTTACAAGTACACCGAAGATGCATGCCATCAATGTCGTAATCTAGGCACTTGAACCACAGTAGACTAGGTCAAGACCAGAGACAGAATCCTCATGACCTGCTATCAAAGACCTCTTCTGAGGACAGTGATCATTTGACTGGTTACAAATCCACCAATTTTAAAAGATATCACATGGGCCTTCATAAAATGCTTCATGGAATCCAAATACATTATGTCTATAACATTTCCTTGATCTAACAAACTTGTTGCCCTTTCTGAAAAGAAAATGTGTCTGAAATGATTTCTTACTACCTTCCAGTGATCACTACTTCTTGCTAAATGCTGATAAAACAAACTTAAAATGCCATAACCTAGAAAACTGCCCAAGACCAATGCCAAGACCACTAATTTATAGGTTACAAACTATATTTCCTCTCCCCTTCTCCCTTTTTGGAATGCGGTACTACATTTGCCTACCTTCTGTCTTCTGGTGCTGTTCCTATTTGCCATATTGCCATAATATTTTAAAGCTCAACAGTAGTTAAATAAATCCCATCTGCAAATTCTCTGAGTACCCTGAAGTATAACATTTCTGGGTTGGCATACAAACTCATTTAGAGCAGCCTCCTATCTGAATGTCTATTTCCTCTTACCAATATTTATTTTGCTCTTCTCACAATGAAAATCATTCTCCTTGACAAAAAGGAAAAAAAGAAAAACAAATTGGTATTAAACTATGAGTTGAAAGGTTCTCTCCCTTCTCCAGCAGTCAAGGATTTGGTGCTAGTCACCTGGAGCAACGACCTAGGTTAGGCCTTACTTGCATTCTTTTCCATTTTTAACAGTTATTTTTGGTGTTTTTAGCATTTTTGCCAACACTCAGCCAATTCCTGACACTGTTCATACACATGCTTATTAGTCCTGAATACCCTTTCATTGTTGAGTACGTATCTTCCATCTGTTTGATATTTGGTGCTTATTAGCTTGCTTTGTCCATAGCCACTCCATCTCTTCACTTGCTTCCCCTTTATTCTCCTTGCTGGAATCAATTTTGAAATAATTTCTTTTTGTGAGACACCCTCAATCTACTCGAGTGGCCTTCTCTTTAAAGTCTCTCAATGAAATGCATGTTTTGTCTGAAGGTTATAGAGTCTACCTTACCAAATAGTACGGCAGCATTTCCCAAAATACATCCTAAAGCAATACTAGTTTCCCTTTCTACCAGCCCTTCCAACAAGTGAGAGTTGGGTCTGTCTCCAAATAAATTGCCTTCTGGAAACTGACAATGCACTTAAGCATTTTAAAGGCACCAAATTATCTGCATTAAAGAAAATGGCTTCATTTGTTTAACTCAGAACTTCCCAAACTCTTTTGACCATGTAGTCATCTTTTCACTGATGTTATATATTGATATGTATTTATAATTATGTACTAATTTATATAATTGTGTAAAACACAACTTGACAATGACACATTCTCTAAATGTCTTCACCAACTCCTCTGTCAGTCCCCAAGTCCCCTAGACAACGCCTTCCTCCCTATTTCTTCCAAGTTGGCTGCCTTTGGTCTTGAGTAACAGTTCTCTAAATCGTTCTATAAATTTTGGAAAATATACACACATTTCTGAGGTATAAATGTGTTGTAACCACTCAATTAAATTTGAAGATCCCTGAAACTATGAGCTATTTATTATTCCCCTAAAATATTTGGTATAATGCTCAGTATACAAGTCACTCATTAAGTATTGACTGGTAAAAACAACCACAATTCATCTACAGAGAGTTATTTATCACCTTGTTCCTCTTTCACTTTTGCAGGTTAAGTAATCCCAATGCTTTTAACCTTTTCTCAGAAGTCCAGCTTTCTAACCTTTAATTCTTTTTTCCCTCTCCTTTGTTCTCTCTAGACTGTCCACAGTTCTCATTAATACTCCTATGTCTCAGATACTGAGTAATAACTTGAGGTCTTTTATTTCTGTCATTTTGTTTGTTAAGGGGGATGGGAGAATATTTCTGAGTACCTAAATCTGCTCATAAAATCTAAACTGAAGTTAAATCTAGTTTCCTCGGGAGGGCTGAACACAAGCAGTTTACAGAATTTTCTTCCTCCTTCTTACCTCCTACAGCCTGAATTCCTGGCACAAAGTACCTTCCTGCATCTTCAGATCATTTCAACCATAATTTTTACAGGAACACATTATCGCCAGTCCTTCTGTATGGTAAAAATGATTGGCAGTAGCACAGGAGTAAGTTTCATTCTTGTGTTGCCTCAGTATATAGCTTTATTTATTTATTTATTTATTTATTTATTTATTTCATTTTTTTTGAATTTTATTTTATTTATACAGCAGGTTCTTATTAGTTACCTATTTTATACATATTAGTGTATACATGTCAATCCCAGTCTCCCAATTCATCCCACCACCACCACTACTCCCCAGTTTATAGCTTTAATTGGCCAAACCAAAACTCAAAACAGGAAGAGCTATAAACCAGTCCGGCCAATGCAGAGGCGACAGGGTGGGGTGGGAAAAGGGTATGCTCTGGGATCAGAACAGCTGGTTTCAATCCCAGTTCCACAACCTACTAGTTGTATGAACTCTCATGGGGAATTTCTCCCTAAGCCTGTTTCCTCAACTATAAAATGAGGGTAAAGGTTATGTCTGACAGCGTTGTGATAGGATTAAGGAACTCTTTTCAAACAGTGATTTCTACCAGCAGTACACTACATACATGGCATTAAAATTACTGGAGGAGAAAATGTTAAATGTAGGGCCATGGTTTCACCCCTGAAGACTCTGATAGTCAAGCCTTAAAATCTGCCTTTTTCCCTACCATTCCCAGGTGACAAATATGTAACCATCTTCAGGAATCTCCACCACATTGAAAACGCTGTAAGGACAAGACCTATGCCCGGTCCTTCCTTACACCTTCAGCACGTGACATACATGCTCAATAATGTTCAGTCGCTCATTCAATACACATTATTTAGGGCCTTTTATATGCCAGGCACTGAGGGTACAGAAACAAAACAGATCCCATCCCTTCCTTTGGGAAGCTTACTTCCGGGAGGTGAGGCTGACAGTAAATAAACTAAATGCATGGTATGTCAAATGAGAATTGATGCTAAAGAGAAAAATAAAGGAAGGAGTAGAAGATGCCATTCGGATTGGGGGCTACTCTTTTATTCAGTCCAGTGAAGAGAGACCTCCCTGGAGTGGAGACCAGGAGGAAGTGAGGGATAGGCCATGAGGACAGCTAGGGAAGAGCATTCCAGGGAGAGGGATCAGTAGGGCTTGAATAAAGAAAAGCAACTCAACCTGTGGGTTGGAGAGAGTGAATAAATGGGAAGAAAAATGAGGGGGATCAGAAAGGTGGTAGCCAGATTACAGAGGGCTCCTGTTATAATAATCCATGTAAGAGATGCTGATAGCCTGAATCAGGGTGACAGCAGTTAAGAAAGGGTTGAACTCAAGCCATTATTTGAAGACGAGTATGATAAGGTTTGCTGATGGGCTTAGATCAAGTATGAAAATAAGATTTAGGCCCAAGCAACCAAAGAGTGGAATAGGTATTTACGACATGTAGAGGTCAGTAATAGCAGTAGTTTGAGGAAGGCAGGAGGAGATCTGAGAGAGATGGTGCTGTGGACTGAATTGTATCCCCCTAAATTCATATGTTGACAGCCTAACCTCCAATGTGATGGGATTCGGAGGTGGGGCTTTGGGGAGGTAACTAGCTTTAGATAAACCTCATTGGGATTAGCACCCTCAGCAAGAGCTCTCTCTCTCTCTCTGTCTCCCCGAGAAGGCATCTGTTTCAAAGCCAGGAGGAAGGCTCTCGCCAGAACCCAACCATCTCACCCTGGCACTCTGATCTCAGATTTCCAGCCTCCAGAACTGTGAGAAATAAATGTCTGTTATTTAAGCCACCCAGCCTGTGGTATCCTGTTACAGCAGCTTGAGTAGACTAAGACAGGTGGTGTTCAGGAAGGAGGGAGGAATCAACTGTGTCAAGGCCACTAACTGGTTGAGTAAAAGGATGACGAGAGCTGACAAGCACGCTGAGCAACATGAAGGTGCCTGGGGAGTGTGACCAGAGCCACTACAGCAAAGTGGCCACGAAAGAGCCTACATGGAATGGGTTCAAGAAAGACTTGGGGGGAGGGGCGCAGGAACTAAACCAATGAACACAGAGTATTTTCTGAATAAATACATGAAAATGCCTCTGCGCATCACAATAGTTTGGTTTAATTAAAAATCATGACGGTCTTCTGTTTATTACAAGAAGCCCAGGGCTGTATATGTGGGCATCTGAGTATCGCTGGCTTTCTTTTTTTAATTTGGATATAAATATAAAATTTCAAATGACACAAATCAATAAGCATTTGGAGGTCAGGCCATAAAACCACAATTTCCTACCAAAGGCAACCTTGCAGGAGTGTGAATTTCACTGTAGAATACATTCTAAGAATGTTTTCAATGAAAACCAGAAAAGGTTCTACCCCCAATTGTTATTATATTACTTTTTCAGGAATTAACGACCACAAATTTGAGAACATTTTTCTATAAGGGATTTTCCAAAAACAACCAGGGAGAATATTTGGTTATAAGGATATTTGTTACAAGAATTTGTTAAAATAAGATATTTTTTACAAGAATATCTTTCCAGTTTTCTAAGGCCTAGCAATATTAAACACATACACACAGAAACTGGCAGGCAATCTAAAGTCACCATCAAAAACTATGCTAGCCTGTACTAACAGATTAAGACATTGCATGTTTATAATGGAAACTGGTTTTAAAGACTTCTATACAATACCTTTTTTTTAGAATCACCCCAGCTCAGTTCTCTGCCCATCAGTTCAACGATCCTGGGTAGGGCCTCCTCTGCTGCCTGGACATTTAGAAAGGCCAGGCGAGTACGACGTGAAATCATATCCACTGCAGTGCAGGCATACTCCTTAATCCCATATTTCACCTGAGTTTGAATTAAAGTAAAATTATTAATTTAGGCCTTTTTTAAAAAGGGGGAATAAAGCTTCACTTAAAATACATGCTTAGGAAAAGTGACCTTTTTCTTTACATACTCTGGTTCTTTAGCAGGCATGAAACATAGTGACATCATACAAGTTCCCCATCTGCCTGCCAAAGGACATTTGGAAATTGGGACAATTTGGATAAGAGTTAATGCCTCCTCCTTGAATAGAACCTGGTGCAAACATGTAAATTGCATCACTTTTCATTTACCATCCACAGTAATCACCTCGTTGTTCATACAGGACATGGATGTTAATTTACATAGCTGAGTAGGCAAGGGATATGGGGATATACGTATGCATATAGCTGATTCACTTTGTTATACAGCAGAAACTAACACAACACTGTAAAGCAATTATAGTCCAATAAAGATGTTAAACAAAAAAAGTTATGGTCTCATCTCTTTTGGCTATCCAAAGTCTTCTGTCTGAGAGTAATCAGATGACAGAAGCCTTGCCTTCAATCAACAACAGAATGCTTACTGGACACCCATGTTTTTAAAGCGTAGTGAATTATAGATGAATATAAAGTGTCAAGTCAAGATACGGCATCAGGCAGTGCATGAGTGGTACAAACTTGAGGAGCTACAAGTTCTCAAAAGGGGCAAACAACTGTGAATCAGTAAGATTTGAGATAGCTCCATGGAGGAGAAAGAAATCCATATTTTCTATTATTATTGTTACCACTATCAATATCACTTCAGAGTTGAAATCAAAATTTTGTAAATGAAAGGAACTGTGCTGGGCAGACATTTTTCTCCAGGTTTTAACTGATGTATGAGCATTAAAACTGAGCTATGTATTATTTCTAAAGAGGATGAAAAGTGAACAGATGAAAGGTACCCCCTGGCAGACAGGGAATTCCCGTATGGCCATTCACGTACCTCTGCTTCAATGTATGGAAATTCTGACACAAGTCGCACCCCAACAATGGGCCACCGCTTTCCCGTCACACTTGCCATTTTGGCCACCTCAAAAGCCTTGTCACCATAGGTGGCAGCAAGATGCTGGGCCACCTAAGGAAAGAAAACTGCATCAGGCAGGTCCTCTGAATATCAATAGCTTCTAGGTACAAAGCAAAACAATGTACATGCTTATCTTGTCAGTTTTTTTTTTTTTTTTTTTAACAGCCTGTAACTAAAAATCCTAGGAGAGTATTAGATTTTGATTTCGTGGGAGGAAAATACTTCGGCTCCGAATGCTTAGGCCAGCACTAACGCTACTACACATGTATTACTGTATCAGTGACTGATGAAGCTTCAGCTTCATTCTGCTCCAGATATCACATCTGAAGAACAGCCTTCCTTATGCTCGAGACAGAAAGAATTTGGGAGGTCCTGTCTGCTAGGAACAAGCCAAACAAACTCCAGATTCTAAAACAGAAACCAAAACATGCATTGCTTTTTAGGTGACTAAAGCATCTAAAAAGTGCTTTTTCCCATTAGTTCACTCCCACGGTACAGAGACAGAAACAAACCCAGCAACAGGAAACTCGAAATCATGGAGGCCATATGGTTGCCGATTCTGTTACTGGCAATAGTGAGATTAGGTCAAGAGTAAGATGATGTGGCAATGCATGCCCACCTCACTTTCAAGTCCATAATCCTGGACAAGCCTGATGTAGAGTGTAGGGCTCCAATCTTTGCCCCCTTGAAGGAAAAGCCCAACTGTTTTACTTGGTCCTGCCTTCAAATTGTGGGTCTTGACTGCAGCATTTACGGTATCTTCTGCCATAGATCGATAGGTTGTCCACTTTCCACCTACAAATACATTGATAAATAATTCGTTAGGTTACCACCCCTTGTTTTTCTTATAATTAACCATTTATCAACTTATTAATAACAAAATTCACCTGTTGTTTATAACAAATGTGGCGAAGCAATGCATAAGATTTTACTCAGAATCATAAAAAAAAAAAGTCCCTGTTCATTAGCATTAAAAGGGATTCTGGGGCTTCCCTGGTGGCGCAGTGGTTGAGAATCTGCCTGCCAATGCAGGGCACATAGGTTCGAGTCCTAGTCTGGGAAGATCCCACATGCCGCGGAGCAACTGGGCCCGTGAGCCACAACTACTGAGCCTGTGCGTCTGGAGCCTGTGCTCCGCAACAGGAGAGGCCGTGATAGTGAGAGGCCCGCGCACCGCGATGAAGAGTGGCCCCCGCTTGCCGCAACTAGAGAAAGCCCTCGCACAGAAACGAAGACCCAACACACCCAAAAATAAATAAATAAAATAAAGAATTATTAAAAAAAAAAAAAAAAGGGATTCTGGTATGAGAATTTAACTCAAGCTGCTTTAGATATAAAGCACACCCAAACAACAAGGTAATATGCCATACCTGCTATAGTGATGAGGCCGCTCTCACTGATATCCACGACGTGATTTCGGGAGATGGACTGTGTATCTGCAGACTTGGGATCGGTAACAAGGGGGCGAATACCACTCCACGCTGCCAGGACATCCCCTCTTCTTACTGGGAAGGATCAATGCCAAGGGTTAAGAGGATTACTCAAAGACGTCTCAACAAAAGTAAAATGATTAGAAAGCAGAAAAGAGTTCAGTAAAAGGAACACATGAATATGTACTTTTAAAGGGAGGGAATATCGTTAAATATAAGAAGTAAATGAGTGGGTAAGTTACAAGAAAAACTCAAAGAATTGTTTTGTTACAAAGATAACCCGGACGAAAAAAGTAAAGAACTGAGGCTTCCCTCGTGGTGCAGTGGTTAAGAATCCGCCTGCCAATGCAGGAGACACGGGTTCGAGCCCTGGTCCGGGAAGATTCCACATGCCGCGGAGCAACTAAGCCCGTGCGCCACAACTACTGAGCCTGTGCTCTAGAGCCCTCGAGCCACAGCTGCTGAAGCCCGTGCTCCTGGAGCCCGTGCTCCGCAACAGGAGAAGCCACCGCAATGAGAGGCCCACGCACCGCAATGAAGAGTAGCCCCTGCTCGCCGCAACTAGAGAAACCCCGCGCAGCAACGAAGACCCTACACAGCCAAAAATAAAATAAATTAATTAAAAAAAAAAAAAAAGTAAAGAACTGGAAAATCACTGACATGGGTCCCAAAGAGGAAACAAAAGAAACAAATGTTAGCAACCCTCAGCTGGGACAATCTGCAGTAGTTACAAAGAACAACAACAAAGCAGAAACAAAATAAAAATAAACCAAAAGACATGACTTGTTACACTTCCCCCTAGAGTACATCTTGCTATCTCTTCTCAGGGAAGACAAAGATACTTACTAGGAGCAGAGGGCAGTCAGGATTTCAGATCCCACTCACCCCTTGGTCCTGTGTTCTTGTACAGTGAACCTCCTATATATTTAGACACAGCAGACTCTGAAAAGTACTTAAATATATATCTAGCAAAATCTTGTGTAAAGAGTCACAAAGATTCTTTGATGTGACTGGTATGTTGGACTAGTCAAAAAAAAAGAAAAGAAAAAAAATAAAAAGTACAGGGCAAAGATCCTAAAAACAAGTAATACTGCATGACAATCTCTCCATCCTGATCTCAAATGAAAAAAAGATTTCTGGTAAAGACAACTTCAACTAAGGTAATCTGACATATTTTAGCTTAGCTCCTTAAGGGCCACACTCTAAACATGACTATAATCCGAAAGAAGAGGTACCCATATACCTCTATGGGGGTGTTTAATCAAACCCATATCCCAACACTGAATCTGAAACAAAGGGAGAGTAAACCTCATAAACTGGTGAGGAAAGCCTAAGGCTTGCAGTCTTGTTAACTGGTAACTCAATGTAGGGATTCCATCCCTAGATCTGCCCCTTTGAAGGGTGCATCCTCTTCAGTATGTTTAATTCTGATGGCCTCCATGGAATGGGGGTTAATTCTTGTTCCACACAATTCCACAAAAGTCTTGTAAAACCTCAACATAAATCATGCAATATTTTAATCTTTACAAAAAGCTTAACTAGGAAATTACCACTATTTTCCATTAGAGTTCAAATTGCCCTCAGAGTCAAAAATAAAACTTAGCCAACCACTGAGAACGTCATTGTGGTCACTGCAAAGTCTGCAGAGTGTGTCTCTGAAATTCCTTAGGTAGCCACGCTGATCAGGAATTTGGTTGCAGTTCTTAGAGGCTTCTGACTGATCTTAAAATTATTCTGTGGAAAACTAGACTTTCTAAATTTAAAGCACATGCAAATAATCTTTGTGGCAAATGCTTTACCTTTTCTGGTATAACAGGCAGAAAAATACATCTATGAAACTGTATTGTCTGAAACGAAAAGACCAAACTAAAACACTTGAGTTTTTCATTCATGGAGGAAGATTAAATAAAACATTATGTATACTGATACCATTTTTAATCCTTACTTTTGAAATTGATACTCAAAAAAAGAAAAGAAAACACTAACAGGAAGAGTTCATAACGTGTCAGGAACCTTAATTTATTTTGCTTGATATCTTAGCATTCAGCTTTTTAGCCTGAGAATTATATCAGATTAATGTTGGGATTATATTTATTGAAAAAGATTCATTTAAGGATAATCAAATTTTAAATCATATTTCAAGTATGAATCAGGCTTTATAGCCTGCAGCATTTTTATGTTATTAGACTAAAGTGTGGTTGGATCAGGTGAACTATCATCTATCAGTTTTCTCCCAACCTTGAGATTTAATGATTTTTATGGATTATTCAAATGCCATTTGCTGCTGAAGAATAAAAGCACTTTTTACCTCTCTACCATCCAAATTAAGTAATGACCAGTCAGGGCTATGGGTATAACCTAGGCCCACAGGGCACAGCATAGCTAAACACATGAAACGTGAATTCTAACCTCTTGCAGAAAAGACAGCAACAAACTAAACTAACCGGTTTCTCTCTTTATTACTTATTCACACACAGTGGAAACCTTGTGCGCTGTTAAACAAACTCTAATTAAAATTCTCTTTAGAAAGAGATTCAAAAGCAGTGGACAGATAGCATAGAGAACCTTCCAAAATTGCCAGGAACTGCTGCAGCCATATTGTAACCATGGGGGAAACAACCATAGCATGAAGCCTACCTGGGGCGGGGGGGGTGGAGTGAAGAGAAATAAGTGCCCTTCGCTAAAGACATTGCTCAATCACTAAATTAATCACCTCTTGAGGCTTCTTGTATCTGGAGATCTTCTTTTACATGATAATACATTATTTATTTTATAATAACAAAAAACAAAAAATACAAATTCAATGACTCTAATAAATTGAGTATTTGCTTCTCTAAATGTCTTTGTAAATACCTCTAGCTTCTGTAGAGCAGCACTGTTCCATAGACTTTTCTGCAGTGATGGAAATGTTCTGTATCTAAACTGTCTGATTCACTAGCCACTAGCTGCATGAGGCTATTAAGCACTTGAAATGTGGTCCATGCAACTGAGAAACTGAATTTCAAATTTTATTTCATTTTAACTAAATTTAAATAGCCACATGATATGCACATGTACAGGCTATGATATTGCATAAGGCAGTTCTAGAGTAAAACCACCAAGTGGTAGATCTCAGACTTGTCCTGGTTGATCATCAAGCTGGGTATTTCCCCCATGGCCACCTTGCCCATGTCTCCAATGGAGCATCCTTTCAGTGAAATTTGACTGTGAGAATATAATCTGCTGTAATAGTATGAGACACCCCACCTCAAAATACTTTACTGTCATAACATGTTCCATATTTACCATTTCAAAGTATCCTCCTCTCCTACTAATCTCATCAATTCAAAGAAATGAAAATATTTTTACTAAATTAGGTACTCCTACCCTCAAGTTCTTACCCAGAAATCGGTTCTATCATTTAGGTTGTAGCCAAGAGTAGACAGTGAACATCACCTACTTTAACTCTCCATGGTATAACACGTGAAGAAAATAACTCAGCTCAAGGATTTTATGCTTCAGAGCTCAAAGATTCATCTTGATTTTCCTGGTCCTCATACCGTCAGGACAGCTAAAGAAGATGGCATTACTGTTGCATCTTCCTCACCGTGTTGAAAGTCTTCGGCAATGTCAATTCTAGTATTTCTCAGTACCTCAAATACTGTATCTAGTAGGAGTCATGTATCGTGATCAATAAATATGAAATGGCATATTAAAACATTCTCTGAACTTTTTATATCAAACAAGAGCTGACATTACAAAATCAAAAGCAATAATATTTTGGCCTCTGAGTCAACATGCTAGACTTTAGGTTTCTAATGACTATATATTTAAACAATTGGATATCCTCTTTTAAAACAACTGAACACTTTAATAAAACAAGATGACAGGAAACAACACTACTATTAAAGTTGAGAAAAATTCTCATTAAACACCACTTATGAGAGTGGCTCACCCAGTTGATTTTTTTTTTTTTAACATCTGTATTGGAGTATAATTGCTTTACAATGGTGTGTTAGTTTCTGCTTTATAACAAAGTGAATCAGCTATACATATACATATATCCCCATATCTCCTCCCTCTTGCGTCTCCCTCCCACCCTCCCTATCCCACCCCTCTAGGTGGTCACAGAGCACTGAGCTGATCTCCCTGTGCTATGCAGCTGCTTCCCACTAGCTATCTATTTTACATTTGGTAGTATATGTAAGTCCATGCCACCTTGATTTTTAAGTGCCAACTGCCCAGATGTTAGAAAACCCATGAGTACTCCAGAATGTATAAAAGTATTTGTCGATATTTTCAGAAGGATAGTAAGGAAATAAAATAGTCCTTCTACCATCATGTTTAAGAATTATTTTTATTACAACCTTGATAAATAACTCATTCAGGTTTTAGTGTATAAAATATATAAAGAATAAAATATAAATAGTAAAGTTGAATAGACATTTTTCACAGCTGGTTGAAAAGCCTAAATGCTGTGTAATTGTTTCCAATTATAATTAATATTTTTATTCTTAAAAACTTGGCAAGACAAGTGTTGGTTTCAAAAGTTAATAGAGGGCTTCCCTGGTGATGCAGTGGTTGAGAATCTGCCTGCTAATGCAGGGGACAGGGGTTCGAGCCCTGGTCTGGGAAGATCCCACATGCCGCGGAGCAACTGGGCCCGTGAGCCACAATTACTGAGCCTGCGCGTCTGGAGCCTGTGCTCCGCAACAAGAGAGGCCACGATAGTGAGAGGCCCGCGCACCGCGATGAAGAGTGGCCCCCGCTTGCTGCAACTAGAGAAAGCCCTCGCACAGAAACGAAGACCCAACACAGCCAAAAATAAATTAAAAAAAAAAAAAAAAGTTAATAGAAAATGGAGCCCACAGGAAGTAACAATTAAGAGCTAAATGTGCGCTTTTGCTTCACATCAGTTATTTAGCCATACATTTTGGGGTGCTCTTTCTCATGTTTGCCACTTTCAAAAAAATCAATGAAAAGCATGTGAAAATATCTAAGTGAACACAGGGGAAACAGTGTCAGAAATCAATGCCTTCTCTACCAGCATGTTTAACCTGCAGAAATGAAGTGTTAATCACAGAAATAAGATACCATATTACATTTATAAACCAATGAAACTAGAAAAAGCAAAGCGCGTGACACTATAATTAAACAGCTGGAAGACATCCAAGCCTGTGTAAGTTGATAACCCTGGTACAATCTCTGGCAGTGAAAAGGCAGGTCTGCAGTGAGTTGATATGGCCAGCTCCGTTGTTAATTGAATAACAGGCAATCTATAAACACTACTAATTGCATATGTGAAAACCTGTGTACAACCAGAGACGCTGCTTAGAGAAGCACTCCAGAAAAGCTACATGGATAAAGCTCTCTGCAAATCTTCTGCCTTCCTCAATGCCTTTAAGTCACAGCTTAGTTTCGCCACTGCGTCCTTCTGATTAACCTCTACACAGCGGACTTAATGATACATTTTTCAAAAGATCATTTTTCTTCCTAACCCAATACACACTGCACAACTATCAATTACCCGTTTCAGGAAAGAACAAACAAGTAATCTAGAAAATTCAGCCTGTGAATGGAAAGCTTTCTAAATCGTAAAAGAAGACATGGTCTGATTCCCAACAGGCAAAATGCTTTTCAGAATTGTTCTGATGCATTTTGCAGAAGTGTGGCAGCTGCTGTGAGCAGCATGGAGTGTTAAGATTTGACACTTTTTTTTTTTCCTCAAGGATATAGCCATTTGGGGAGGCTCAGAAACTGTTGTCAGAATTTTACTTATTCATCCACTTAATAAATCCTTTTAAAATGATTAGTTCAACCCTGGTGAATACAAACCATTTCAAAAGTATTTCCTCTAGGATCTACACAAATTTTTTATTTTTTAAATCTGTAGAGAAGACTGCTTGGCCCAAGGGATTGGTTATGAGAAATGAAACCTCCTCTACTTTAACATTCAAATCCAAATAAGGCCAGTCGAGAGCAAAGGTCACTATCATTTTGAAGGTGTCTGGCAGCTTCCATGAAATGAACTGAGAGGCTTAATCCACTCCCTAGTGGATATAATATCACATCATGAGACAAACCCAGGACTACCAATTGGAATACTGCATAATATTTAGAAGCACAAGTATTAGAGCTAGACTGACTTGCATTCAGTATCATGGCTCCAACATGAATGAGCTATGGGAAGGAAACAAAGTCACTGGGCCTCAGTTTCTTCATCTATAAAATGGGAATTACAAAATAAAACTAACAAGGTTGTTACGAGGAATCAGAGATAATGTAAGCAATATGCTTAGCAGAGTGTGTAGCATAAAAAGTGCTCAATAACAATAGAGCTTTAAAAAATAAAGCATGCATAACCCACTGCAGACAAATGGAGAGATTAAACTATGTGTAGCAACAGCATGTAGTCAAAAAAACTGAATGGTGCCTGAAGCTGAGTTTCTCTTTCACATTTCATCAGTATAGAAGAGAGTATTGGGTTTCACCAAAATTCCTTGGAAAAAATACAAATTTGAATGTCTTTACTTTAGATATAGACATACTCTAGCTAACTAGCACTCTACCAAGACGGAGGGTAATTACTCATATACTCTGAGGCCTTCAGTCCAGTAGAAATAAGAATGAAAAGAAACCATAAAGAATCATTGCTGATTCATTGCTTTTAAAAGGATAAGTTGATAAGTAAGAAAGGTGTGATAGAGGGTGAGCACCGGGAAATAAATGAAGTACATGAAAGAGCTGTCACTTCTGCTTTTACCCTGGATATTTGCTACCTGGAGAATTTGTAATCTCAAGAGTCCCGAGAGCACCAGAGGAAAAGCCTGATTTACAGTGTTCACATATTAATTTCAATCCGCTTTTACCAAAAATCAAAACTGACAAAAACTCTTTGTTAGTTTCACCAATTAACCTGACTACCAAAAGGTATGTTAACCGAAAAGACCTCTGTAGACCAAGCAGGTCCCAGCAGGTATTACCAAGTCTCCTACCTATTAATAAGCAGAATAAAAGTGATGGATACAGGCTCAGTCTCTGCTCCAGTCCAAGGCTCATTTCACTGATGGAAATCTCCACCCACGATATGGACACAAAAGCCTTTTGGAACCTACACCTGTTCCCAGCACACCCCGTATAAGCAGTTAGATTTCTCGTTAGTGCATTTGAACTTTAAGAATTTGGAAACTGTCAACTATAGCTCTCTGCTCTTGAATTAATTTGATTTCTTGCCCTAACCATCTAAACTTCCTGTTCTTATGGCCCAGTATAAACCGACTTTTAACAAATATCATACCCAGGTAAATGTGAAATGAAGCAGGATTCATTAACAATAATCAATACATTAAAATACAATCATACCCAGATGAAGCTCCTCCTACTTTGCAAAAAGATGAAAAAAAAGCTGAAATTGAAATGCATTTTGAGTACTTAAGGATGGATATTAAACAGGGCATGACTATTTCTTAAACAACTATGTTTGAGTGTTGTGTGCGTGTGTGAAAGAGTATAAATTTAGCCACACAGATTTCAATTACGTGCATTTAATACATTTATACTATTATTATAGCTATCCAAAGAGAATCTACTCAAAATGAAATTACATCCATTATTTGAAATTAGAAGAAACTAAAACTATACAATATGGATCAATCAATTAAACTAGGAGAATCCCCTAAACCATTTTTTAAAGCAGTTTGTTTGTTTGTAAATGTGTGATCACATAATGAAAAAAATTCTTTAGGGAAAAAGGACTCATAGATGCTAGTGAGTCACCTTAAGACAAAAATTGTGTCTTTGCATGTCCTCCATTGAAGTCAACATTATAGGAGATTCCTGATATAAACAGATGAAGACTAGTTTCAAAAATCTTAAACTTTCTACCTTAATATAGAAAGATTTTCAAATTGTTACCAGCATCAAAAACCCTGAAAGCACCTATTACTAATTCATTTTGATTTAAAACAATCATGAGTGGCATACCAGATATATAACAAGTTTTGTAACTGAATAAAGAATCCTTACCCGTAAGGAGCTCCAAGTAAGAATATATCTTAGACTATTACCTATTGTATAATGTTGTGATATACTGGACCAGCATTCTAGGGGACTACAAAAGATAGCTGGCTTCTGAAGTATAAATAGTATTTTGCCAAAGTGAGAAGTTGGGGGAAAGGACATCCCAGAGCAAGACTTCAACCTAAGTAAACAAGGCATGAAGGTTTAAAAATGCATGACCTGGGGCTTCCCTGATGGCGCAGTGGTTGAGAGTCTGCCTGCCAATGCAGGGGACACGGGTTCGAGCCCTGGTCTGGGAAGATCCCACATGCCGCAGAGCGGCTGAGCCCGTGAGCCACAGCTACTGAGCCTGCGCGTCTGGAGCCTGTGCTCCACAACAAGAGAGGCCGCGATAGTGAGAGGCCCGCGCACCGCGATGAAGAGTGGCCCCCGCTCGCCGCAACTAGAGAAAGCCCTCGCATAGAAAAAAAAAAAGAAGACCCAACACAGCCAAAAATAAATTAATTAATTAATTTAAAAAAAAAAAGTGTATGACCTGATTTGGAAATAGTAAGTAATGCAATATGATTAAACTATTGAATGCACATAAGTGGAGTAGTTGAATATAAACCTGCAAAGACAAGTCGTGGAAAGCCTTAGATTCCATATGAGATAGTTTAAAATTTTTCCTGAAGTTAATGATGAGATATCAAAGGGATATTTTTGTGCAGGGAAGTGATGATCAGAACCATGTTTTAGAGAGTTCTGATAGAAGGACCAGACTGGGTGGGGACAGAGACCTAATATATGGAAGGAAGTTAGGGGGCCAGTGTAACGCTTTAAGTGAAAAGTGACACAGGTGTGACCCAGAGTAATGAAAGTGAGAGGGGATTTACAGGATACTTCAGAGTGAGCATTGATGGGAGTTGGAGTGGATGTGGAAAGAGAAGGATCAGCAAAGAGAAGCATGCCATTTCTAGCCTGGGTGACTAGTTGGATGATGAGGCTATTAACTGAGATAGGAAATAATGTTGGGAAACTTCTGAAACTAGCACGGATTTTAAAAAAATGCATTATACCATCTATGTCCACTGGAGAAAATGCTATGGCATCCAAGTTAAAAGAAGGTACTATGACATCCAAGTTAAAAGAAAGCATGCTCAGGTTAGCACTGGAAAGAAGTAAACTTTGGCTTTTTCAATTAAAACAAGTATACTTATTCTTCTTAGCTAAATCCACTGTCAATACTCCAGTTTCCACATAATAACAGCTCACTAAATTTCTTAGAACACATACCTCTATCCTCTCATTTCTCTGATTAATTATTTCCTATGGATATCCTAGATCTGTAAATCAGATCTTCCCAAGCTCTAGAAATTAAATAGCGATGCAAACATTTCATCCTTTTCTGGAAGAGCATATGGGTGTTTAGAGCTCCCGTAATAGCACTCCAATCTTGCCATTAGAAAGGACCAGAAAAGGACGGTATGTGTTTCATGTGGATGTGGAAAGTAGAGGGAAAAAAGGCAACTTCTTCCTACTGTGTTACAACGTGGTCCTCATAAACCTTCTAGAAGAAGTGGTCAGCACATAAGAGTTAGAGGCGGCCAGGTGTGAAGATGAGTCAGACTGGACACATGGCAGTTACCCAGTGAGAGCTGGAATGGTTTGGGAGATATAAAAGTGGGAGGATAAACTTCATAAGTTACCTTCAACGTCACAACTCAAGTAGTTACGCACTTCATTCAAAATGAAGTTGATGTCTTCTTCGGAAGGAATAGGATGGTGTGTGACGTCAGTTGGAGTGTCGGTAGTGCCAGCAATAGTCATCTTTTGCCAGGGTAAGAAGAA
Organism: Balaenoptera musculus; assembly: GCF_009873245.2. Lineage (NCBI taxonomy): Eukaryota > Metazoa > Chordata > Mammalia > Artiodactyla > Balaenopteridae > Balaenoptera > Balaenoptera musculus. Next base: position 39,274,048 of record NC_045791.1, on the reverse strand, counting down.
AATAACTCGCCCATCACTGGTCGCTGGGTCAAGAAGTCCCATGCTCTCTGGGCTGGGATAAAAAGAAGGGTCATATATTTCTGAAATTAGCCGAAGTTTGCTCTTAATCTGCATTCTAAAAACTATTTTATTCACTAATTCTCATATAAACAAACAAGAAACACATGAACTGTTACTTTTATTGCCACTACCCTAATCTAGAAATTCCTAAAAGAAAAAATAATTCTGGTAACACAAAAGGAATGGGGCAAGTGTGATAATAATAATAATATTCCACAGCAGAACTCAGGCCTCCCCACTCAGTAATGCAAGGTAAATTAAGTAAGTGGACTTCAATTTCCAGTTGTTTGGGTTTTTATATCCCTTGGACCATTCACATCAGATAATGGCAGCAGGATAAATGTCTATAATTTCTTTCATGATGGTCAATGAAGGATAGCTCTTCAACCTTTTTTCAAGTCTATGAAAAGTATTTTCCTGGGACATTTGACATCTGGCACGTCTTTCAGTTTAAGGTCTCAGAAGTACATGAGGAAAGTGAAGGGTCTAACTTTCTAGAAACTAAAATGTAATCAAAAAGTTCTTTACTCCGTTGTGCCTGAATAAGCTTGTACCACTTCACCAAATATGAGATTTCTTACTTTATTTCAATTTTACAGAAATCTCAAGAAGCGCATCCATGAGAAAAGGGCTCAGTTTTCTACTACTACCTAAATAACAGTGTACTGGGATATAAGGTCAAAAAGGAGAGTAATATCTTAGCAATGAAAATCTTTAAATAGGCAGAAGATGCTGGTGTATTATGCTGCTAAATCAAGGTTCAAGGACGCCTCTTCTGACAGACTATGTAAAACCTTCAAAAATGTTAATCAAGGATTTTTCTAATACCTACTTAGTATTCTAAAACCAAATTGTGAAACACACTTGAAAGAACAGGCAAGTGTAAATAAACGTTAACAAAATCTGTTCAGCTCTATTATTAAATCATTAGAAACTCTTGTTTTAATGTATCCATGAACCATTCTAAAATTGTGGAGGTCCTGCTAAAGCACTGGAAGGAATCTGCAAGTGTCCCTTTTAAACAGTTGAACACTACTGATCTTCAGACAGCTGTTTCAATTTGACTGAACTCTCATAAGGAGCCAATGTTAAAGGTATTTTCTGTGAATATATTTTTAGCTTCTATTAATAACATTTCTTGAATAGGAAATATAATTCTATTTGGTTTCAAGAAATCCCTCTTAAACCCACATATTTTAAAGGGCATACGGTCAACTATTTATGCTTATCATTCCCTTAAAATTAAAAAAAAATATGAAACTCAGATTCAAATGTGTAAGGATGAGAGTCTAAATACTGTTTAAAAGCAAAACAAAAATGGCTTTTTTATGAAAAAGAAACCTACAGTCAGCTTAGCTAATATATCTTCTTCATTTTAACCATAAGGAGTACTAATATTTCTTTGCAAAGACCCATCAGCCCCATGAAATGCCTGCCATGTCCACACAGCCTTGCAGAAAGAAATCACTATCTGCAGCCTACATGAGACACAGGAGAGAGCAGGCCTCAGTTATTCTATTTAGCACATGCAAAAAGCACCACAGAAGTGTGTCAATCATTTAAATCTTCAGCTAAGATCTCATCTTCACTCAGGGTTACTTACAGGAAATAATTTTACTTTTTAAAAATACATTGAAAACTACAAATATGGAGTATTTTCGGTCTCTGTATGCCTATATTTTTTTCTTTGTATTTGCCATAAAACTCTCTAAAGATCTTAAAAGAAACTAGTTAAAATATCTTTTGTAAGCACCTAATTTGATCCTGGGTTGATATGCCCTTAGATTAAATAAGTCACTTTGTGATTAGAAATTAACTCATGAGTTCAATCTTTTAATTTGGTAAATAGTGCTATATTGAAACAAAAGGATAAATTCCATATTCTAATATTTAAGGAACAAATTACATGTTGGTATATTTTATATATCATCATTTTATGGACCAGATATCATATTATGTGTCTAACTCAATAAACTTGATCAACATCAGCATAAAATTATAATATTCAGCAACTGAGACATGAAATGCTGTTAGAAAAGCACAACTCCTGAATCTTTTAAAATCTTTCAGTGCAATAAAAAGCAGTTTAAAGGGTGAATGTGATGGTTACCAACACACACATAACTGGACCCTGTAGAGAATCAACTGCTTAAGTGAAGACATATGTGTCAAACATAAAATTAACAAGCACAGAGGGAAGCCAAAGCTATTAATGAATGGTATAAAAATTTAAGAATCCACTTGGAAATACCTCTCATCGGTTCTAAATTACCTAATTCATAACTCACCCTTAGGGAAAAGTTTGTTTTCTTACAAATGATTAATTCTGCAAGGTGGAACAAAAGTTTGAAAATGACTATCAACTATAGTGATGGTATATACAATGCGGTGAGGCATAGGTCTTTTCTCAATATGTATAATTCACTTGACATCAGCAGGAAAAGCTGGCTGCTAATTTACGTGTGTGTCTAGGATTAGATCTAATGAACATTTTTCTCATGCAGACCATTGCCGTCCTGAAGTACCCTTATTTAAACTGAAATCAATTTATTGTTAACTACTTAGCAATCAGTGTTGGAGCTAGCAGTATGCACACACGTTATAGAAAAAAAAATTGACCTTTCGTCAGCAATAAAAAGCATCTGTAGGCTAAAAGGAGGAGATGATTATTTTCATGTATTTCAGTCATTTGGTGTATCGTTGCTGCTTTTGTAAGAGCATCTACCCACAACTCTGATGAAAATTCCAGATTTGCTCTTAATGCCTTCTTAATGTTCTTAGTGCCTTCAAAAGTAAATGATTTCTGTGTGTTGAGTTTTATGAAATTAAAACAATCCAGAATGAGAGAGAGAGAGAGAGAGAGAGAAAGCTGCTACCATGGCACAAGATAATTCCACATGTGGAATGTTAGTTAGGGTCATAACAAGCTTAATAAATTCCATAAAGATACCCTGAAAATAGCCCAACAGGATACACTGGTCCTCACTCTCCATTTAGCCGCCTAAAGTCAATAAATCAGTGGCTCCTGAACTCGTTGCATTGCCAAACTGATCAGGTTCTACTTGAAATGCTAGGCCTTAAGTTATTACCAGCTGGTTTATAGGGCAGCACCAGAAGGTCTGACTCATCTCTGAGGACCTAGTAGAACCCTTGAGTTATAATTGTTGAGTGAGATTGAGAAATCCAGAGAACCATTTCAGGCTGAGATCTCCTGACCCCAATCCACCCAAGAGAATGACTTGATATGGAAAGTAAAACATCCCTCTGGGATGCCAGCGATACAGCTGCTCAAGGTCAGTGCTGAAAGAGGGACCAAACGCTTAACCCAGGCTGTAATCCCAAACCAAGGGACTCATCTGAAACAGAGCCTGAACAGGAACTGGGCTGCCAGACCACTGCTCTAAGGTTTCCCACACGATGTGTAGTGGTTGTAGTTGAAGGTGCTAAAAATGGAGATATTAATTCCTCCCAAAGTAGAATGAGATCACTTACTGCATCTTAGACTGAAATAGACCCAGCTGTGACTAACACTTTAATGACTTATGGGCAGGGGCCCCAAGCTAATGCCTAATTTTTAGGATTAAGAAAGGTATTCTGTTTTGAAAATACTATTATACATGCAGGTGATATATATTTATATTTCTTTAAAACCACCTATCTGCTCTGTTATTAGCATATTATATAAATTTATTTATTTATTCATTTATTTTTGGCCGCGTTGGGTCTTTGTTTCTGTGCGAGGGCTTTCTCCAGTTGCGGCAAGTGGGGGCCACTCTTCATCGCGGTGCGCGGGCCTCTCACTATCGCGGCCTCTCTTGTTGCGGAGCACAGACTCCAGACACACAGGCTCAGTAGTTGTGGCACACGGGCCCAGCTGCTCCGCAGCATGTGGGATCCTCCCAGACCAGGGCTCGAACCCGTGTCCCCTGCATTGGCAGGCAGACTCTCAACCACTGCACCACCAGGGAAGCCCTAGCATATTATAAAGCATAGTACAGGACATATGTGTAGCACGACTTCCTTCATGAAAAAAAACTTAAAAGGATATACATTTGTGCAAATATAAACACAAAATTTTATGGAAGGAATCAGAAGGAAGTGTTATCAAAAACTGAAGTTGGGGGCATGAGGAAAAGAGGGAGGCTTTCACTTTTCATTTTATGTCTTTCTATTTTTCTATAGTGATTATTTTTGTTTATTTTTGTCTACAGGGGTTATCTTGGCAGTAAAATGAAGAATCACATTTTGTTTTTATATTTTAATATCTATATATTTAAAATTCCCTTATAGGTATTATATTAAAATTTTAATTTAAAAAAGCAACAATCTCAATTTGGGCAAGTTATCACAAAAAAGTTCGTAGGATTCATTCAAAAAATATGTACTGGTCATTATTATGTGCCAGATAATATACCAGGAGCTGGGGATATAGCAGTCAAGAAAACAGATAAAAAGTAAATAAAGAATCATTGTCAAAATGTATACAAATAGGTACCATCGTGAGATAAGGAACCAGAAGCTGAAATGAGCAGCTTCCCAAAGTCACAGAGTTAGCAAGAGGTAAAATGATGAACAAACCAGGAAGTTCTTTACCAAGGTATCACCTGAAGTTACTCTTCATACCGTCTTTGTCTATGTACTGGAAAGAGCAGAATGCCTTCCCATTTTAATGATAGGCAAACTAAGGTTTGCAGAATAAAATGGCTTGTCCCAAACAATGTCATTATTAAGTGGCAGAAATAACACAGGGAATAATACAGAATACTAATAAGTGTCCTCTCACATCATGCGACAATAGTGAAGAAGATACGAAACAGAATGTACAGGAAAATATGTTGAATCAAGTAAGATCTAAACAAATATAAGGATTATGGTGATGTGTGTGTCTATAGTTTAGGTATTACATCTGTACTCTACGAAACGTTAAAAAAAACAACTCCAAAAAACTTACAAACTAGCTGGCCTTGCATATTTTTACCCAACACAAAATAAATGTATATAATTGGGTCTGGAACTAGTTTTGAAAACTTCTTCTCTATATACAAGAAACATTTACAACATGTACATATATTTACTTCTCTCCTTTTCATTTGAACTAAACTTCTGTTAGCAGTTTTTAAAACTCTATTAAGCACCACTGCATAAGTTTTTATTATTGAGACCGGAAGCACCTTGGTTTCTCCAGTCCTAAGTGAAAATACTAATGACTGTCTACCAATTACACGTAGACATTTAGAAAATGACAAAGAAACCTTGGAAGCTGGTGGATAAGAAATTTCATTAATATTCCTCTTGGTAGAAGTGTAATATCTTTCTCATTAGAAGTGTGTTTGGTACAATTAGGTATATCTTGGACTCTCTTCAAGAAGACTTAGTTACTGGAAAACTGATAATTAATAAGGCAGTATCATCTATTACATAGCAGGATAGCATTCTAGAAGAATGCAGATATTAAATGAAATATCATGGATCTGTACATCTGTTTTATCAAATATGAAAAATGTATATATCTTTTATGGAAAGTTATTAAAATATGGAAGAGATAGCTCTCATCCTAACCACATTACCTAGAAATTACCTTTTTACCCATAATCACATCACCTAGAGATAATCACCATTGGTATTTAACATATTTCTTTTAATCTCTTTTCTATATACTTATATAATGCTTAGATCGTGTTACACATACAATCTTGTATCCTCCATTCTAAACTAACATTGTATCACTAGCGTTTTCTTAGGACACTAATGTTACTTATAATTATAATTTTTAATGAACATATAATACTCCCTTGTGCAGGTACACCATAATTTACTTATCCATTCTCCTAAGGTTAGAAACTGAAGTGGTTTGTAATATTTCTCAACTAGAAATAATGTCTTAATGAATACCTTGAGCATCAATCATTATTTCACAGAATTATTTACTAGTTTGCCTATTAGATTTACCACATGTGGAAATAAAAATGTTCCATACTCAGCATAGACACACGAATTTTTCCCCAGATGTCTTGAAATGTACATGAGGGGTAATAATTATCAATTTCTTAGTTAGGATCATATAAATATTTCTTTTCTAATTTATTAAAAATAAAAAAATATTAAAAATTCAAACACACACAAAAATCTCAGTTTCATGTGCCCATCACCTAACTTTTAAATGATTTTCAATTAATAGCTGTTCTTATTTCACCTCTATCTGTTTCTCTACCTGTGATTATCTTTGTTAATATGATAAATCAGAAATAATAACCAATTTTTACTTGCTATAGTATTTTTCAAAACACATTTCAAAAGTTATAAACAAGAATACTTGAGTGGTCCTCATTTTCAGATTCTTCATAAGCAAATCTGGGTATTTTATGAAATTAACTTTTTAGTGTCTTAATGAAAATGTCCTTTACGGACATTTTTGAAAAATTATTTTTAGGGTTTTAATGAAAATTAAAATTCAAAAATAGTAAGGCTTAGCCTCTGACGATAAGTACACTGAAAAAAGTACAAAAATAGATCCCAAATCACTAACTCATAGAAAGGAGTATTGCCATAAAAGCTAAGAAATACACAAGCCTGGTTTGTATTTTGTGCTTTGGAAGAGTTTTTTTTTTTTTTTTTTTTTTTACTCATTTCTTCTCATTTTGAACAGTGAGCTAGACCATCTATTAGTAAGAAAGGTGTGCTACAAGAATAAATGTAGACCATTTCTTGCGGCCCTCGTTCTCTGACGACGATGGCCGAGTGGGAACGCGGGTACCTGTAATAACCAGGCATCACGATGTGGACGCCAGCACTGGGCTGGCAGATAGCTGCGGCATCCTTATCATCCATTTTGCGCACGATGTCTGTGAAAGGTCCCGTGGCATTGATAACACACTTGGCTCTTACATCAAATTCCTCCCCTGTGAAAGAAAGCAGCGTCAATCACACACCCCGTTTGTTTCTCTGCTCACTGATGTTTTGGATTATTAATTCATCTCTTAACTTAACCTATGGTGGAGTATACTGTATGCCACAGTAAGTGACACGGGCAACCAGAGTCATTGAGAAGCCACACAAAAGGTGTGCATGTGAGTAAATGTATTGAAACCAAGTCCAAACCGCAGGAAGAAAAACATGCCACTTTTTCATTTCAGCTCTCATTCTAGTTTGCAAAATGCCCGGCATTAAAGTGCCAAATAGGAAGAAAGCGAGTAAATTAGCCGCTTTCTCCTTAAAACTCAAATGTGTGAGCAGTGTTGCTGTGAGATGATATATTTCACAGTGCTGGTTTTGAAGGAAACGATGTAATTTTGAAACTTCGCCCACACGGCCATAGAACTGGACGGGCATGAAAATCTCACCAAAGTTAAAGTGATTGACTTTAACGACATGTAAACGCACTGCTTATTGTCACCTAAATGATACTCTGAAACTTGGCGCATTAGTGAATTTTCTTAATAACATGTTTTTGTAAAGAAAACAGAATGCATTCATAGCTGTGGGAATTTTGTGGGCATTTATTATTATCATGATCATCATTATTGTTTAACACAAAGAGGAAAAATTGCCAGGTCCTACAAGGGAAAATTTTCATGTGAAACCAGTCCTTGTTGACAATAAGGAATATAATTAATAGGACTCTGAAATCTCGCTTCAATAAAAGAGAAGCGACAGAAAAATTATCATTCAGTCTTTATATAGGCAAGGCAAGATGCTAGGAAATCCCTCCCTGCCTGAGCCTTCGCATACCTGTGAGCACGTCCTTGCATCGCGCACCGCTCACGCGCTCCTTCCCTGTCTGGGGGTCTGTCTTCTTGAGCAAGCTCACGACCTCCATGTAATTGGCCGTGGCAGCCCCATACCTGGCAGCAGTGAGAGCAATGGCAAGGTTCATCCGTGCGTCGTTGTGTTGTCCTGCAGCAGGGGAAAGCATCAGAGGAGGGACGGGAGTCACCTCGAGCCACAGACTGGTGGTACGGAAGTGTGTCACAACAGATATGGCACATCTGTCCCTGTCTCCCAGAATATACATGATGGCTAGGCAGCTCTATAGGGCATTATTTGAAAATACATGGTCGTTCTCGGTCAGGCATTTACCTGCCATTTCTGCAAGTGCACTCTGTGTACCACAAAAGGACGAAAAATCTCCCTTTTCTACAGAGCTCACATCAATTATTTGAAAGTTAAGAAATAAGTAAGTATTCTCTCAGTTTGGGAACATATGTATATGTCAGACTTTTCCTAATACAGACAACCCGTATGCAAGAAAGTGAAGCAATTCAAAACTTCAGAATACTTGACACCCCAACTGGTGCTGATGAACAATTTTTATGAATATGTGCTCTATCTAATATTCAAAATCAAGAGCTTAATCTTCCATAGAGAATCGCTCAGTATTCTATAAAAGGATTTTTCTTGGTTTGAATTTCGATCAGAGCCCCTTAAAATGTAACACTTTTTTTAATCGTACATAAAAGGTAAGAAATTAAGCAGGGCAAAATTTAATTACAGAACAATTCCTACCTGTATTGTTAAAGATTTATTGCTGAAAAATCCTAGTTAAAGAAAACTAAGGGGGAGGCGAAGGGGGGAAAGATGATTAATCACTTTAAAATACTGGCATCACTAGAGACTTTTTCTATTTATTATTGCCAGTGGAGTTAACGCTGACCAGGAAGAATTACTCTACAGCACAGGGGCCAGGTTCTCTGTGCCCTGAATAATTAATTACCCAGAGCTAGATGTATTGAAGCAGCGTTCAAATTCCCACACATTGGGATCAGTTCTATCAAGATAATACTGATAAAGGGATGAATTTATAATGGATATTGTTGTTGATTTATGTTGCCAGCATACCAAACATTTAGTATAAATGTTTTATGTAAAGTTTCTTCCTTGTGATTCAGTCTGCACAGGGCCAGAAGCACTACACAGGTAATCGGTTCCAGCTAAAAGGGCACAGTTATAAAGAGAGAATCAATGACAGGGTTCTGCCGCCCCTCCCCACAAACATCTTATTCTAGAACCGCTAAACTAATGCAATCAGCCAAGAAACTTTCCCTCAAAATTAAAGCCTCTATCAAGTGGAGAACGTACGTTAAAACTCAACATGCAAAATAAGGAGTTATTTTATCCAAAAGTTAATAGAATGAAAGTAGAAGAAAACAACAGCAGCAGCAGCTGAACTATAAGTGGGAAGAAAGAAGGGTAGCATTTCTATCAATTTCAACTCAGCACAACCCTAAAGATGCTAATAGTCAGTAGGTACATTTAAAGTTAAGTTTAAGAAACTCACTTTTATTCACGTAGGGCTCATTTAATATTGGAATATGCTTCACAAACAGTCCAAAGAAACAAAATAAAAACTCCATTATAGATCTTCTCTTTAAACTAGAGCGATTACACGTCTAAACTGAAGGAAGTACTCATCCCACCCAATCTTTCTAGTGAATTTATGTACATAATAATGAAACACCCTACGGGTAGTACAAGAAATCCAAGTCATGTTCCTATGGTAGGGGAACTCTCACCCATCCAAGTGCGCCTTGATTTACACACAGGACGGTTCTCTGGAAAGTTACGTGAAAATCAACTATTTTAAATCCTATATGATGTCACTGTTCAAAGGAACCAGGCAGAAAGCCCACTTATTAAATGACAGATCCCTTTGTAAAGTGGCATTATCTATTTACATGATCATCTGGTAATGAAACTCTAACTTTTGAAAATACAAAATCTTTCTTTTAATACCTTTCTAAATTATAAAATCTCATTGGAGCAGTATTGGTATAGTTCATCAAGCTCTACTGTTTCCGTACTAAGATATACCTCCTTAATTAGCTTCCAAATCCCAATCCTTTCGAAGGTAAACAAGATAAACCTCAGTTAAAAGTGTGAGGTGGAAACAAGTTCCCTTGGTCCTTATTTTGCATGCCCACCCAGATACCTAGCAGCATCTGCCTTGACTCTAATCAAAAATGTTACTTATTTATGAAGGCCCTCACCTGCCAAAATTCTCCTACTGCCTTTATTCTACTATAGAGGGTTGTCAAATTATTTACAACTCCCTGAATGTCCATGTCACTTCACACCTTCTTGCCTTTGTCCACACTAATTCTTTTGGCTGGAAAACCTTTCTGGAAGCTCTGGACAGCTCCTATTCCTGTCTCATGAGCTGATTCAATACCTCCCATGAAGACTCTCCTTATCTGCGTTGCATCCCTCCAAGGCCAAGTCGTTCATTCCACCTTCTGCATCAACACTGTACCTTGTACAAACCATTTTTATAGTCTTTATGATACTAGTCATCCCTGTATCCATCGACTTAAAAAAATAATAATAAGCCTTGGTTATGAGTCAGGCACTGTAAAAAATGCAAGGAACCCAGTGGTGAGAAAGATACAGGGAGATCTCGGTTCTCCTGGAAGTAGCATCCCACTGTAATTACTATATATATGATTTCCATGTCTCCTCAGCCCAGTCATGGGAAGGCAGGGTCTTACTTGTTCATCTTTTCTTTTCCTCATTAGTACCAAGCACAGAACAGGCACCCAGTAAGTGTTAAGTTTAGCCAAATTCCATTCCATGTGTTAAATAAACAGGTTTATTTATAGTCTTAGATTTATAGTCTTCTAGATTTATAGAAATCTTATATAATTATATAAAATTTTATAGTCCTTATAGATTTATAGTATTATCTCTAACTATAGAATGGAATGCTTTGTCTCAAGTTAAAAAAAAATTTCAGATATCAGTAAGTTGGTGGCAATAAATTTGAAGGGAGCAGGGAAAGCCCAGAAATGTGTAAAATCTTAACTTAAACGCAAGTTAGCCCTTATATATAAGTTGAATAAGTGGGACAGAAAGAGAAATGGATATGAATGATTCCCTCAAGACTTAACCCTCAAGTTGCCCTTTGCTCTGAAAGGGAATACAAACACAGTTATTATAAGCTCCTAAAAATTGAGGAGTTAAGTAATTTGACTTCTCTCTCGGCCCAGGAGCTCACACCTCTACCCAGAAGTCCCCTCTTTGCAGACATTCAGCTTAATTCATTTACCTGCTTGGATTCAGGGCAGACCTCCCCCTCCCCAACCCACATTAAATTCACCCTTTACCCTGAGATACCCAGATGCTCACAGTGTATGCTTCCTGTGATAAGTGGTATATTTTCACTATTCTTAACTAAATCCCCCCCAACTCCCTTTCCTGACATTTTGAAAGGTATCTATATGCCTCCTGTAATTTTATTTCTGGAGTAAAAAGGTTTTGACAACACTGCATGTCATTGGAATGCCATACAATAATCTCAACTCCCCCACCCAATTGATCTGCTTATTAAGTTTGGATTTTCAAATGCCTTAGAGCCAGGCAACATGATACTATTCACTGATCAGTGAATAGCTTTACGTTGGCACTTACACAAGGACCCAGACGGGGACTGTGAAAATCTGTTTCCTACTCTGTTCTCCTTTTGCACTTGAAATCTTACATATGTGCACGTACTGAACTTACAACTAAGACGAGAGGAAGCACACAGGAGGTGGAACTATAACTGTTTTCCCTTGTTTAGAAAAACAAAATATAAAATCTACCCACCAAAGAGATGAAGGTCAGTAGTGGCAGAGAAGGATTTTGCCTTAGTCCGCAATGGCCTTGCACCCAGGATGGTGAGAGATATTTTAAGTGAAAAACATTTTAAGATGTAATTTTCTATAAGATAGGCCTCAAATATAAATATTTTGGAGACAGAGCAATATAGTTCTCCTCAGAAGGTTTCAAAGTTTGGCAAAAGTTAACATGCAAAATAGCTGAAAAAAAGAGAAACAATCATTGAATGTATTAAAAAAAGTTATAAGAATGAGTAAATATGAAAGAACCCTATGTAACAAATTAGCTGGCATTTTCCTGGTCCTTCAGATCTAAAATTCCATGATGCTCTGAAATCCTACATACAATCTTCTTTTAATACAGCCTACTGTTAAATGGCCATTTACATAGATAGCCACAGACCAATCTATGGACCCAGAAACCATATAGAAAATTTGTTAGCAAAAAATTAGTTCTTAATTAATAACACCGTCCATAACTTTATCATCAATAAAAAACTGCCACTGTGGAAATGCTGAGAGTATTTCCTTCCACCTCCCTGAGCCCTGACCTGGGTCTTATGCAATCACGTGGTTACTTCTAGCAGAGGGAAAAAGGATGCTAGTGTGAAAGAATACCTCCCTAAAGCTTTAATCCCATTTCTCACAAAATTCACAGGGCATGCTTTATTGTCTCTGACTGACACTGAGTGACACAATGACCTCTCTGAAGCTTCTTAACAGTCTGGCAAAGGTAATTCAAAGGCTAACACACCAAACTCAAGCTGATTTAATATAACCATTATATTTAAAATTTTCCTTTCTCATGGGAAGAGTGCAGGTAGAGGCAGAGCAAAATAGGGGTGTGTGTGTGTGTGTATGTGTCTTTGTGTAAGGAGATTACTAAATTCTGGTTTAAGCACATACGATGAGTAAGCTTGAAAAGGAAAAGTCAAATGAGAACATACTTTTCACGTAAATTATAACAGAATGCCATTTCCCCTAAAACTAACTTATTTATAGAAACAATTATTTGTGTGGGGAGTGGAAGGGATCAGGGAGACGCATGAAACAGTTTAGGGAGAATGTACCTTACAAGACACAGCTCTGGGCTTGGGATGATTGGGTCATAAGTTTTGAGTGAGTCACTAACCTGGTTGGAAGAATGTAAGTGATGCACTGCATTCCTCTGGGTTTCAGTGTCCTATAAACGGACAGGAGCTGGGTGGGAGCCTCTGAAATTATACAATGCATGTAATGGCTACTCTTCAATAGCTACCTCTGTCTTTCAAGATTTCACTTGCAATCTTTTCCTCATTTCTGATTTCTCTGACTTTGGCCCAGCATGTTTTAAAAAGGATTGGGATTAATGAAGACCAAAAGATAGGTGCTTTGTAAAGGAAATCAGAAAAATAAAATGAGAAATAATATTCTTCCATTAGATCTAGAATTATAATGAAATCTTGATTTGATTAGCTTTTATGAGCCACATACTATACTGCAAAAAATTGTCCCAGTTCTTCACCCCTTCCTGTATCCATGCCCATTGCCAAGAGTCTTCACAGTGTAGGTTCCCACTTTGCCTCTGGACCCAGCCATGTGAAATTGTTTTGGTCAAGGGAATGTTAGTAGATGTGATTTAAAAAGGAGGCTCTGCCAGTGCCATGAAAATGACATGCCCAGGCTAGCCTGCTGGTGCCAGGAGGACAATGAGAGGCCTGTGGTGAATTGCCCCAGTCATCCCAGCCCAGGCCATCCTACATCAGCTGACAGACAGTGAGTCTCTGCTGAACCTCCAAACATGAGTCCAAGTTCAGCGGAGACCAGAAGAATTGCTGAGCCAACCCCAGACAAGATCAGAAGAACCACCTAGATGAACACTCCAATGCATGAGCAATTAATCCTAATTGTTTTCATGCTGCTTAGGTTTTATGGTTGTTATGTGGAATTGTGGCAACAGATAACTTATACAGGCAATGTAGCCAATTTTCTAATAACATCAGGCCCAGCTTAAAAACAGGTTCTATCTTCGAGACTGCATTCTAAGATGGCTATTTAGAACACAATTAATTGTCCTATAGAAATGCTATAAATAGATGGTGGTAGGTGATTAAATTGTGGCACAAGAGCTAGTTAGTGCATAGGGTACCTGAATAAGGAAATTAATAACAGCCTCAATGCCCACCACCCCCTACATTCACCCTAAATCTCCAGGCTGACCAAAGCGTTCATCCTTGAATAAAACTCAGCTCTTTCACACCTCTGACTTTTCACTCATGGTATCCCTACTCCATGGAACATCTTACCCTTCCTGGTAAACTATTCAAATGTTCATCTTTCTTTCATGAAACCTTCCCTGACTCCTCTCAGACACAACAGCCTTCTCTCCTCTGTGCTTCTATGGCACTATGTACATATCCTTATTACAGCACAAACTATTTTCTAAATAATTGCATTCAACACTCACTCATTTATTGAGCAAATATGTACTACATGCTTTTAAATGTGCCAGGGATTATGCTAGGAGCTGGATTTACAACAGACACCCAAACAGACATAGTTTCAGGCCTAGGGCACCTTGATTCTAATAATATGTTCCTAGAAGATAGAGGGCATCTTATTCAATTTTGCTTTACCAGTGCCTAACATAGCATTTGCTACCTGGTAGACATTCGGATATTTGATGAATGCATGAATAAATGAATGAACATGATTATACAACACAATCACAGGTCAGAGATTGTTCAAATATGGGAAATGTGCTCAGGTCTTAGAGATTCTAGGAACAGCTCCTAACCCCTAACCCTACCCCCACTATAGCTGTGGTTTCCACTGAACCAAGGGACTATGGTCTCTCTACCTAGCTACCCAGCAGACAATAGAAACAGGATGTCTCCTACCACAAACTTTTTGGTCAAAGTACAAGCGAAAGAAAAAGGCTAGTGATAAAGTTAAAGCAAGCAAGGGCTTGATGTATGATCAGAACAGCAAGTGGCATATCCCTTTAACAAATATTGATTGAGGACATATTATGAGCCAGGCATGATGATAGGCATTAGGGATCCACTGAGTAGGGAAAATAAGCTAACCCTGGTCTCTGCTCTATGGAACCACATTCTAATGGGGAAGACAGGTAAAGTCAAGTAAAACAAATTAAAGACAATTACAAATTGCAATAACGGCAACAGAAGGGAAAATAGGGGGCAGGGAGAGCAACAACCTGGGGGGTTAGGGAAGGCGGGGCAGTTAGAAAAAGTGGTCAAGATAAGCAAGAAGTAGAGAAATGCAGGGAAGATCAAGTCCTAATAGCAAGACCACCACCTATAAACTTTAATCACTGCTAATGTGCAGTTATATCCAAAGCTTATATGAAGCATAAACTATCAGAAATGTGACTATGGTATTAGCACAGCTACATTTGATTAAACAGTGTCTGCAAAGTGATTTTTTGTCATTCATACTTTAAAGCAGTCACCTGTAGTTTATATATATCAATACTTATCAAGAATTAGGTTTAGAAATCTTCCTGGGCTGATGTACATTTTTGCAGGAAATGTCTTCTAGTATAGACTGGTGAAACTCAAAAGCATAATATTCAAAGTTTATGAATTGGAGTAATTTGCTGTCACTTATCCATACTACAGTTCTCAGGAAGGGACACCTGTTAGCCCTGAGCATGTAATCATTTTTATTATTAAATACAAAGGTACAATTAAATACAGGCACAGAATGTGACCTGCATCATAATTCTGCCCAGCCCTTCCCTTCACAATATCCTTTTCATTATCGCAGGCCTTTTGTTCCTTCATCTTTCTTTTGTCTCCCCCTAAGTTTTTGAATAAGCTATTTACAACCTGAATAATTAGCAATCAGCGTGGATCTGTGGTCTCTGGCCCCGTGTAAACGAAACACTGTGAAGTGCCTTAACATGACATATTTAAGTACATAAAAGTTTCTATACCCTCAGGGCTTTCCTTTCTTGAAAAAGTTTTAAATGAATCTAATGAAGAGTAAGTTTTCTACCTCTCAGATACTTAGGAATCTAGCTAGATTTGAATGAAAATAAAACCACATTTAAACTTCAAACAACAGAATGCTTTGGGTATTCATTTTCTCTCATCTGTGCAAAAATGTCTATACATCAGTTTACGGTAAAGACCCCCTCCCCTCCCATACAGAACAATTAATTCTCTCTCTAGTACAAGTCAAAAATAGGTTTTTATACTTTTAAGGAAGAAAAAGGAAAAAGGAGCAATGTGACAAAAATTAATTGAAATGAAGTTGAAAAGTCAGGAAGCGTGACACACTATAGAGATTCTTTACAGACCATACATTTATGTGGCCTAAAGCCACAGGTCATCCTCCTTAGTTGTTTGTGAGATGCACCAAAGTCACTGATAAGCACCTTTGAGGGTAAGGGTCTTTCTTTACTGAGAGCAGCCGTCTGGAATGCATGGCATCTTAACCCAAGATAACTGACCTGAGGATGCTTGAGATTTATTTCTTTAACAATTATATTTACTAAACACCTACTATGTGCCGGTCAGTGAGCTAAGTATCACTGTGGGGCGCAGATCGAAACGGACTGGCTCAGCTACCCCAGGACTCTGAGAACAAGAGCAAGTTTACAGTCCAACTTGGAAAGGTCGCAAGTTCCAAAAAGTCTCTCCATTTCTGAGCACTTTTCCTTTCTCTTTCCTCTGCAGTTTTCCTAAAATATCACCAAGCATAGTGCTCCAGACATACCTCTCTTTCTCTCTTATGTTACAGGAAGATCTGCAAGGCTTTGTTCATAGGAGTGTGGACTTAAGTTCAAGCCTCATCTCAACCAACCGTGAAACCTCACGTTAGTTGCTTCATCTAAGGTGCTAGTCACTCATCTATACAGGGGGAATGACAATGGGATTGACAGAGGTCGAGGAGTGAGATAGGGAATGTCTGTTCTGACATCATAGTTCTCAATAAACATTAACTATTATTATTAAAAGGTTAAAAAATGTACTGAAAAGTCAAGATCACTTTGTACCTTAATTAAAAGATATCGCTACTGCCCAAAATACTTAAAAAATAAAAACAAAAAGAAAGCTCTGTATATTTTCTAGTTCTAAATGGTTTCTTGCTCATCAATCTGGCAAGCTTTTCCTGAAACGTGTTGACAACTAATCTCTAATCTCTGCACTTCCTGAACACTGCCTACTCTTTTTTGTTTCTCTTTCTTTCTCTCTTTACGTTTTACCACTGATGCGCAAGGTATTCTTTTCTGTGTGCCACCAAGGATAGGAAGACAGGGGAGTGATTTTCAATCCAGAAGAAAAACAGCGTTGACAGGATAACAGAGTGTTTGGAAATATAAGAATCACCAAGTCTTCATCCAGAGGACTTCATTTTCTTTTAAAAATGGGGAGCCTCTGCCAGTTTCTACCAAGGAAATCAACACTTGCTATAAACTGAGAAAAGTCAAAAGATCCAAGTTCTAATGCCTCAGAGAGCCACTAACCGGATGTGTTTCTGTAACAAATAACTGTCTGGGTTTTGTTGGTTTGTTTTTGCTTCCCAGCATCCCCCCTTCTCCCCATCACAGAAGCCTCGCAAGAGGTAGGGTCTACCCGTCCCCCGCACACGGACCTCTAGCCCCACTCCGCCAATCGGATGCTCCCCACACAGACTTCAATCTAGAGCTAGTGACCCAGAGAACCGGACACGGAGAATTCAAAGGTGGAGGCCAAAGGCGGAGGCGGCACCATCCCGTACTAGGGGAATGGGGACAGAGATGCCAACAGCGATGGCTGACCGAGACACGAGGGGCGGTAATCAGCGTTAACGTCTTTGGTGCACCACTTCTGGGATAGGATTGCGCCTGCAGCTTTGGATGCTGCAATTATTTATATCTTCAGCAGCTTTCCCAGCATCGCTGCCTGCTGTTCAGGTCCCCTCAGAAAGGTTTTTTCTCCTTAAGTCAGCCCAATTTATTTTTCTTTTGCCTGTGACTAAAAACCTGGGCCAGTCCCAAGCCCTGTGCTTCAGTTTCCTCACTGCTGGAGCCACAGAGTGGAACTTCATGATCTCTCTGGTTCCTTCCAGCTCTACCAATTTTATAAGCTGCCATCCCAAAATGTCAAATAAGCCAACTGAGAGTCGAATTCTATAACGAAGGAAAAGAAAGCCTTCAATGGGAAACAGTCGACCTCTCATAAAAGGACTGGCAAAAGCGAGCGATTCCTTTCACTTACCTGGAACCATCTCCCAGGCCCCGTCTCCTCATTTGTGTGTGAGTACATGCACATAACTTTTTACAAACCCACTGGAACGGCTCCACCTGCCCCAGGGGGTGATTCTGAGTGTGAGCTACATAATAAATAACATGGAACCGTGTCCTAAGGACCAGCTGGGGAATTCTAACTGGAAGCAACCTTTTGAGAAGCTTTATCTGTTGCAAGTGAGTCCTGTATCGTATCAGATTTCTGCCTCTAATCACGGGAAGATTCTACACCTTATCAAGTTGTTATCAAATCAGTCTGACCAGAGCCCAATGTCCTGATTGAAAAGAATGTGTACTATCACATGAACAAGAAAAGCAGGCTCTCAGCCCAGGGAGAGCACTGGGCCTGGAGACTCAGAACACCTGAGTCCAGGACACAGCAAGCCACAGACTGACTTGATGCTGGACATATCCCTTTACCCGTCAGAGCCTGTTTCTTCACCTGCAAAGCAGAGTTGACACCAACTTCTTTGCCACTGAAATGGTCAGGTTAGAGCGTACAGGGAAGCATTTGTAAACTGGGAAGCACTGTGAGAATGAAGCTATTATTGTCAACAAAGATTTCCTTCTACTAAGTTTACCTTCCCTCTCTCCTTTCGTCTGAGATAGTCTTTTACTTGCTACCCAAATCATAAGCGTTCCTCAGTTTTCAGAATAATACCTCTGACCAACCCAGATTCAATGTTTATTTAGAAACTTAATTTGGGGCTTGAACTCCAAAACAGGAAGAAAAGTAAGAATTTAATTCTCTTTGTAACTACAAAAACAAAACCTTCAGACTCATTTGACAAATAGACCTTTAACAGATATTGTTTCAAACTATAGTAAAAAATATCCAATTGCTTTTGCTTGAACTTGCTAAGTACTAAATAAGCAAAATCCTCATCTTAATTTGGTCATTTAAATAGGTTTGCCCTGCTGGAAATTTTTTCTTTTGTAACAGCAATCGTGAGTCATGGATGACTCATGTGAGCCACATGGATGTTTTGTTTCTCCCAGGAATTAATAAATTAAGGGCAGGGACTTAGTTCTACCCACCGCAGCCATCACCACCACCGATTTACCTCCAGGAAGGACAATAGTGCCAGGCATGTAGGAAGGTGCTAAAACATTTGTTGTCTAAAGTAATCAATTTATAATTCAATAGTCTGTGCACTCAGCTAGTGCCCATCAATTTAGCAAAGCCTTATCACCCTGAGAGAAGTGAAAAAATAGATACTGTGAATCCTTACAGCCAAGATCACATGATGAGGCAGAAGACCGAGGTGCAAATACTGTGAGAACTAGCTTAATAGGGCTCTTCCTTTAATGTCACTACCTACCTGCGAACAGCTAGTAGAATATCTGACATCGCCAAGATAAAAAAAACAGAAAGTTTATACACAATGTAGTTATCAATGAAATCATGTCAATATTGCAACCACACACATCAAATACTACGCCAGATGCTCTAGCCATATTTTTAAAGCCAACAGATTTGTTCTTCTGGAAAGATGAACACAACCGAGAAAAAAAAGACTAGACATAGTAAGAAAAAAAGATCTTCTACTTTGAGAAAGTAGCTTGAGTTGTAACTTACTGATGACTCAGTATGACTGTTCATACTGTTCAAAAGACTAGAAAATAGATAACTGCATTCTATTATCTAATTTGAAAATGTTCATTTCTAAGTAAAAGAAAACAACCCATTTCCTGACACACGCATAACGAAGTTTTGTTTCATTGCTCTAACCTTCAATGATACTTCAACTTCTGGCTGGCCAATCTGCAACTCATAAAATTTGGATATGGACAGTGTATTAGATGACATTGAAAATTCTCTTTAATTTAGTTGGGTATAATAATGGCACAGTAGCTTTAAATTATTAAAAAATAAAGAATAATCCTTATCAGTTAAATATGCTTTAAAATGTTCTAGGTGTGGGGATGGCACACTTTTTCTTTAAAGCCATTCGATCTCTATTGACCTATTCAACTCTGCTGTTGGCAATACCTAAATGAATTAGCATGGCTGTGTTCCAATAAAACTCTATTTTACAGACACTGAAATTTAAATTTTATGTAATTTCATGCCACAAAATTTAACCATTTAAAAATATAAAAACCATTCTCGCATACAAAATAAGAGGCAGGTAGGGATTTGACCTCTGCTCTAGGAGAAAAAAAAAAAGAGAGTGGAGGGAAAGAGAGGGAGGGAGGGAGGGAATAGATAAAATAAGAGTACCCGTGAGTTGATAATTGTGACAGCTGGAGATGGTACACATCAGTTCAAAATCCTACTTTCCTTCATGTATGTTTGCAAGCTTTGATAATAAAAACTTAAAATTTTATAAATCAATGAAGGGAATCCTTTCACAATGTATATGTATATCAAATTATCACATTATATACTTTTAAATATCTTACAACTTTATTTTTCAATTATACCTAAATAAAGCTGGGGGCAGGGAATTAAAGCTTTAAAATGGGAAAGAGGAAGGAAAGAAGCAGGGAGGAAGGATGGAGGGAAGGAAAGGAAGATTATTTTTGCTGCCACCATCACCATTATGCTTATGGGGCTCCCAGTGACAAATCTATAGTTAATCTGGTTCATGTGAAGTTTCCTTTACCCTGACACGTGTTGTCAAACTTTCCACACCAATAAAACGTGGTTGTTTAGAACGCCCTCTCTGGGGGAAAATAAATTCACAATAGAGCTAATCAATGCTCCTGTACTTGAGAAAGACATTTCCAATATTCTACACAGTTTGATTGAAATCTGCAAAATAAATATTTAAGAGTTTAAACAAGAAAAGATTCAATAAATAGGCTATAGACTCATTTCTGATAAACTCTTACATAAATTAAAATTAAATAGTACCATTAAAACAAATTTTTCACCAAAAAGGTTTCAATGAACGTCAAAAAATTTTCCTTTTGTCTCTGAAATTCTGGAGCATGGTAACATGCAGCAAGACTCAAATGTAAAAAACTAACTAAAAACAAACGAACAAAAACTAACCACACCCTCACATTTCTAATAATTTCTTATAAAAAAATAAAGTTAGATGCTACACAATGCCACACCAAATTGAAAATACATTTATTAGTTTTACTTTCAACTCTTAAATACAAGGCTGGGACACACCATAACTATTAGTAATGTTTTCACTTTTGTTTTAAAATGAAAAGTAAAAACAATACCACGCTCCAGCGAGCAGAGTTTCTTTCCCATATACCCAGCAATTCTCAAAGTCTTCCTGGAAATGCTAGTCAGTGGTTACTGTCAAAGAAAGATCATACTAGTTTCTATCTGAGACGGTCAAGATACACTCACCCAGCTATAATTACTGACAACCTTCAACTTGTAGGCTCAGCCCTAAGTAGTCCCTGAGTGAATCCTGATGGCACGTGACAATATACGAGGAGTCCCAGCCCTCCAGAATTAGAATCTGCCCACAAACTGTTACCTGCCTCCCGGGAATCCCTAGACAAGGGAATCCCTGGTGTTTACCAGGTTGCAGTCTCTCCTGCCATATACACCAAGCATTAGAGTCCCTGCCCAATATTGGACTTGCACTCTATGTTCCTACTTAGACTAGAACTCTGCTCTCATCTCAGCTTGCTTGACTAGAGCTCTGACATTCTGCCTAGCTCTTCCTTCAAGTACTGGCCCCTCTCTCTCTCCATTTCAAGGAGATGCCTAGTATCCCCCGTAGATTCCCCCTTCTGCCAAAGAATCCCCAAAATGCTGCCATGCACTTGCCTCCACGGAGCATCACTTCACTGAGAAAACTGCTTCCCTGCTCAGACCCACCATCAGTCTCCCGCACACAGATGAGGACGGGGCTGAGGAGTCCTGGGGTTGCCACGTCAGCTGAGACAGGTGGTTAGGACTGCTAGCCACTCCCCTTGGAAGACTGCTCATAGCCAGGCTAGACCTTGAGCCTGCCTGCTCCTGGTTCACTTCTCTGCTTCTACCAACCTGCCTTGGGAGAGCCCTGCCCTCAAAAGTTATTGAAGGGTGTCCATATTTTAAGGGTAAGAAACAGTTTAGCGGACTTCCCTGGTGGCGCAGTGGTTGAGAATCTGCCTGCTAATGCAGGGGACACGGGTTCAAGCCCTGGTCTGGGAAGATCCCACATGCCGCGGAGCAACTAGGCCCGTGAGCCACAGTTACTGAGCCTGCGCGTCTGGAGCCTGTGCTCCGCAACAAGAGAGACCGCGATAGTGAGAGGCCCGCGCACCGCGATGAAGAGTGGCCCCCGCTTGCCGCAACTGGAGAAAGCCCTCGCACAGAAACGAAGACCCAACACAGCCATAAATAAATAAATAAAAGTTTAAAAATCTTAAAAAAAAAAAAAGAAAAAGAAACAGTTTAGCGGATCTAGCCACGGTTTAGGGCTGCCACATATAGCTATCTATAAGAGTAGATTCTGTGAACGTCTTACTGCCTACAGAAAATACGAAAAAGAATCACTCATCTACCCTTTATCAGTACCATAGTCCAGGATACAAATTCAAAGTCAATTTTACTTTATGAGGTTTAAGTTCACCTGGTCATAAATAAAAAATTTAAGTGTCAAAAATATTGAATTCTAATTAAAAACCTAAGCCTAAGAATCAAAGACCCAAACAGACTATTCACCTTGAGAGGCCAGATTATAATACATTACTCCATTAAAATACAACTTAAAATGCAGCATATTAGTCTTCAACTTAACATATGTCTCAAAACTTCTCAGGAGCACTGCACAAAGACGCTTTTGTAAAACAACCTCACAGCACTTTGATGTGACCGTATGTTCATTAAAAGGAAGTATTACTACTTACATACATAAGGTACATAATGAATTCAGTATGTGTCTAGAGTTGGCTAGTGCTATTAAAGCACACGCCAAAAGCACAGACTATAAATCAAAATGCGATTTGTCAAAGTAAGATCTTAATATGATACAGGTTAGAAATAAATAAGTAAACCACTGATGTTCTGATATGGAATTAGTGAGGAGAGCTAAGCCCAAACTGAGACCAGGTGGCAGGTGACATCCCTTTGTTCTATCTATAGCTTTGGCTATTCCTCTCTCTCTTCCACCTGGATAAGTACAAAATTAGCATGCACCAGGCATTCTTCACTCCCCCAAGGGTTTATATCTCTAACACTGCTTTAAAGACTGATACGCTTTCCAAAATGTTGACATAAGCCAGTTGGGCAGTTATGGAGTTTTTAAAGCCCACGTTACCGAAGTTTTTAAAAATCTAGATTTCTCTTAAAACAGAATTTGTAAACCACTTGACATTAGTTTATTAACTCACTTCCAAACTGAGGACAATTTAACAAAAGACCAGAAAGGGCTGACATATAGTAAATAAAAAGGCCAAGCCACAAAGACAACTATCAAAAATATAAGAAAATCTAGTCAGTGAATGTTGGAGTTGTCAAGGAAGTGTGAGCAAAGAGACGGATACCGCTCCATGTATTACACCTTCTTTTTCCTACCTCTTCACCTCTCTTTCAGCCTGGGTTCCTTCAAATCAGCATAAAATCTCATCCAAGACTCTCCCACTAACCACCCAAATATGGTCCCTAGATTCTGAGTTCCCTGCATCAAATGCTGTTTCATTCACTGATGCCCACTGCCTACATAACTCAAGCTTAACTCCATAGCATAGTACACCTGATCCTCCAGGATCCTGGCCCTGTTTGCCACTCCGCACCTCTACACCCGATGCTCACACTCTATACAACTGCTTCCTGTACTCCGTGTGCCTTCATGCCTTTGGCCACAATGTTCTTCCACATCCTCCCTCACTGACCTCACCTCGCTATACTACTCCATCTTAAAATTTGGTAAAGTATTGCTTCCTTATGGAAGCTTTTCTAGGTCTCCACAACCACCTTAGGTATATGCCTCTTGGAGAATTTCTCACATGTACGGCAAACCATTGATTTCCGTGTCTGTGTTCTCCAAAGAGCTTTTGGAGGGAAAGAAACATTTTGCGTTATTCTGTGTATCTCCAGGACCTATCAAATTGCCTGGATTTTACATGGTGCTAATATATGCTTACTGAATAGATACATAAATAAATAAAATTGCTAGTCATAGAAAAAAAAACTAAGAACACTATCCTAACTAGAAAGATATGAATCTACACATTATTTCAGCTTGCTTTGCAAATGCTTTCCTTGCAGTCCTTCTAAACATCCCAAGACTAATACATTAAGGCCAATCTTGATGAAGAAAGTCAGAATTAATGAAAAGAAAACCTTAGAAAGGGCTGGTACTCAGTTTTACAGTCTACACAGACATGACAATCATACAGCTTACGCCTAGACCTAGAGTAGGCACACTTCAATTCAGAAGTAACACATGTCAACATTCAGTCAACTCCTTTCCAAGAATCAGAAATCAGGAAGTTCAGCAGTGTTTACGGGGAAATTTGTTTGTTTGTTTTGTTTTGTTTTGTTTTTCCCATCTGAGTCCTGGATGGACTCAAAGTCTATGAGGTGAAACGTAGGCTGGTCAAGAAGCCCTGCAGTTTTGCGAGGAGCATCTTCAACAGCAGAAACATGAGGCTAAAATTCAACTACTGCTTATAAGCCATTTTCCAACATTTCTTCAGAAGCTCTCACAGCTCATGCATTGATGGGGGAAAATAAGGCTTTTCACGGTTTCCCTTTCATAGATTGATCAAATGTACATACAGAGACCACCCGGGTGGATCCAAGGGCTCCTCAGTGCTACAATGGTACAGAATTTTCTGGAGGAGCCCTGTTTTATTCTGGACACAAGGATCCTGGACATAAGGAAACCTGAAAGCAATGAGAGTGGTCACAATCCACTGGACGAGGGAGAGAAGCACTCAGTGCTTCAGTGGCTGCTGCTTCCTCCAGCCCTGGGAAACGTCCCTCCCTGTGGAGCTGGAGGATGGATTTGAAGGTCTGCGGTAACTTAACCTCCCCAAGGCCGCCTTCAGCCCTCACATGCTGACAGAGATCTTCTCACCCAGACTGACTACCCTACACGAAGTGCCATAGGTCTCTCTGAGTGCGACTTAGGAAAACGTTTATGGCACCTTGTTTTAATATGTGCCTCTGCCCCATCCTAGACAAGGCACCATTTCCATACGAAATACGGGTAGTAGAGGTGGAGATTAGAGCATGTTTTTTCCCCCCAGCTCTCTACTACTCAATAGCCTTCCACATTCCTGTCACTTTGTTGGTTCTGCTCTGAATTCCTGAGACTTGGTTGCACCTCGTTTCTGGGTGGCACTGCTCTCTGCTTTGTAGCTGCTGTTGCAGCCAGAAGAACAATTTCAATAAGAGCTGACAGGATCAGGCCCCTGTGGTGTCTCTAAAATTTCAAGTTCAGTTTCTGTGAAAAATGCTTACAATGCCATAATTCAAACAGAATTAAGAGGAGTAAATAGTCTGAAATTTGTAGCTCAAAATGTGCACATAGTGAGGGAAGACCACCTACTCAAAATCGGATGGCCCGGGAGCATTGGGGGAGGGTGGCATCACGGAGAGCCACCCAGCACACAGAAGGCCCTCAGGAACAATCACATGCGCTCAAAGGCTTGAAGATACTTGAATAACAAAAAGGGGACCTAAGTTTACCCACCCCTCCTACCATGAAATATAAGAAATCTGCAATGGAAAGACAAATAAAAATGACTGCTTTTATGTATGAAAAAAAAAAGGGGGGAGTGGAGAAGATAAGTTTCAGACAAAAGTCTAAATCGAAATGTATGGGGTAAGTTAATGACGTTCACATTTGTCGGGGCTGGAGAGAAGAAAGGGCCAAAGTTACGTTAAGCAGCAAATGTAGCAAAATAAAATAAACTTCAGAGAATGAGGTATTTAACTGTATCTAGGTATTTATATATTTTAAATATTACTCTAAATTGTATGTTTGTTTCATTATATTTGTGTTAATAATGTTTACGCTTGGCTCCTTTTAAGTAAGATCTTTTGCTACTTAAAAAAATAGACATAATTGAGTGGCTAAATGTTCTTCTCTCTTTATTCATACTGAAGGATCGTGAAGACATGAGTTTTACCCAAAAGAGACGAGAAAAAGGAATATACAAATAGAAAATAGAGGGAAACGATAAAAATATATATTAATCTTGCTTTACACCAAACATGTTTCTTATAACCCCCATGTACTGTTATTTATTTTTTTAAATGTTTTTTGAAGAGGCAACTATTGAAAAGGATAATTTGGGTTTATATTATTCTCTTAAGGGGACAGGAGTAGTGAATTTGTCTGATTTGTAAATCCTGAGGGTATTCAGATTACTTTTTAAATAATAATGTATTTACACCCCTTCTTTTGCCAAAACAGATTTGAGGTAACTACTGAGGTACAATGCTTTGCACACAAAAAATTATCGAGAGAGAGAGAGAGAAAACCCTCTGGAGCCTCTTCTCGGCTGACTTTCAGTCACAATTTGTCCTCTGTAAGGAAAAGGAAAACTGCATGAAATCCTAAGCCCACTCATCACTGTATTTCTCAGGTTAAAAATGAGAAGAATTTAAAACACCTGGGAAATAGGAAGTTTCTGGTTTACTGAGAGGCTTCCGAGTTACCTATCCCAAGTCAATTCAGGGTTGTGTATTAATCATCTTTGACATAAAGACATAAAGTACAAGTTATTTGACTTGTTCTTAACCTGACAGCTGCTCATCTAATGCTTGTGCTCTTTTATAATTTTCTAATTAAAGACTTATTCTTCTGAATAGACAGTAAATTACACACTGGTAATACTTTTCCAGTGAATGCAAGACTACCTCTTTGGTTTGGGATAGTAGAGAAGCAGTAGTTATACAAGTTGTGTGGGAAGTCAGTTGTGTGTTTGTGTGTGTGTATTTAATGTGCAAAGCTGAGTTTGTTTTAAAGTAAGTGGTTGTGTGGTTCATATATTCTGTGGGTGGATATAACGATCTACAGAGTGTTTTACTAATGTAAAGTGTGATATGAATAAGTATTAATAGTAATAATGAAACCAGTTTGAAATTCACATTATAAAATAGTGGTTTATTTGGCACCAGAGAATATAATCTACCAAGGTTTCATTTATAAGAACTATGTACCAATGCCTTTTTTCAGTTTTTCTATATTACATTACCAGGGCTTGGTTCTAGAATTTCTAGTTGAAACTAACATAGGGGGTTTTTAATTGAAGAGATGTTTTTATTACTGCTATTTCTTGTGAGGGTAGATACCAGCCTGGCCTTCTGTTACACTAAGAAAGCCGCTGTGTGTCATGTGCAGAGCAATTAAAAATGGATTTGACTCTTGTTGTTCTCTCTCTTTCTTCCTTTTTCTAAACGTTTATCTGTGAAAAGACTCTCGAACCCCTTGAAAGAATTCTAGAAAACATGCTAGAGTGGGTAGATCAGTGGGTACCTGGAGACTGTGCCGATAGATCCGTGAGGTGTTACATTGTCATACAATAAAGTAGCAAGAAAAACAGCTTCTGAAGACCAATCACTATACCTTTTTTATTTCCTAATTATTTCCCCATATTCCAATGGCAATTATTTCCTTCTTCCTTTCTTTCCAAAAATGATGTAAGAGACTATATTTCTGAAGGAGAACTCCTTTGAGACAACTGTACTGGATAGTTACTTTAAGCTTCGATATGCAGTTCATTTAAACATTTCTTGGGAGTCTGTTTTCCCAATGTCTCTAAAACAAAAGTAGAAAATCCCTCAAACTTTTAAGTCTTAACTGTAAACTGCAATTAATTAGTTTCATGTCTAAAATTTTTTTAATGCACCATTAATATAAAGAATATAAAAATAAAATGTTACTAAGAAGTGTATAATTTCATGTATTGGTATAAAACAGATCCATCTATTTAAAAGACTATAATTAACATGAATATTTAGTCTGAAGTTTGGCTTTCGACACAAGCAGATGATATGTACTAGGTTTTAGCAAGTTTAAACAAACCAGAGAATAATGACAATAATAGCATTTGAGACTCACAGCCTAATTTTAATCTCCCTATACAGGTAAAACTAGTAGATGTGCCATTGTTTTGTGGTGTCCAGAAACAAAATAAAATTTCATTTTCACTTATAAAAAGAAAAATAACTTAAAAATATGGTTTATTGATGCCTAAGGCTGTGGCAATACATATATTTTGATCTAAGCAGCTAACATGACTATAAAATGTAACTCTATGAAATTTGGTTCTTGGATCTTTTTTTAAATTCACCTTTTCAAAACTTTGTGGCTCCTTATGTTACTGAGGAATGAAATACCCATTATATTAGGTGAAAAGAGCAAGGTATTACTATTACCTAAGAAATGGAAGGGGGAGTAAATAAAAGTGTGCATAAAATATACACATATGCATACACATGCACACACAATGAAAGGGTATGCCAAAATTCTATTTTTTAAAATGTTATCTTTAAGGAAAAAGAGGACACGTGGTGGAGTGAACAGGGAGAGAAGCTAGCCTTATTTGAATAGTCTTTGTTTTCATTTTGACTTTGAAGACCTGTTTTCATTTTGACTTTGAAGCCCTGTATTTTACATAAATTTTTTTAAAAAAGCACAGCTTTAAAAAGGTAAATCCCTAAAGATCTAAAGCAAAATTAAAATGATTTTATGTACTGAGTTGATGGCATAACCACACTGATAGACACTATGTAAAGTAGCTCTAAAAGACAGTAATTTATCTATATATTCCCATTGGTATATACTCTAAGAACAATAACAACAACAAAAACAAAAATCGTAAACTGGTTTCAGTAATAATATTTTTGGAGGTATGATTGATGAGATTAAATAAAAGCCATGTACCCATGAATTTAAAGTATAATTATGTCTAAGAATTCATCATATTTTTCTTCTTTAAGCAAAAAACTTTTCCCTAACTCTTTCTACAGAAAAACCTAGAAATGACCAATCAGTAGCAATGAACATCCGTAGCAAATAGATTATGGTCTCATTACCGTCCCCCACAGGAAGGAGTCAAAGCTTATTGGAGAAATGGCTGCTTCCAGGTCTAGGTCAGGAAAGTTACAAGATTAACCTAGAATATCCTGTCATAGCAGATAGCACAGAAGTCATCGTAGACCATTAACAGCTTATCAAAAAGGCTCAGGAACCAACTTGAGAAGGTGCCCATGGGCCAGAAAAGAGTAGTTTGAACATCAGTAACTAATAGACTGACACATATTAAATATATTTAAAATCATGAGTTTAATTGATAATCAAAAAAATCTCATCACATTTGGAGGATAACAGAAAACTAACTCATTATTATTGAAAACTAGCATATAAATGGAAAGAATCAAGCATTTATCCAGAAATTTTATACAAAAATGTACCTCAAGGTAGGCAAAGAGTCGATACAGGGAAATTATAACTATTCCAACTAGTAAATGAAGTTGGAATGGCAGAGTTAGAAAAGTACCATTTTAACCTCTTAACCTCTAATGACATACTGAAATTGATATAGGCAATAATTATGACTGATTAAAAATAAAGAGGCGGGCTTCCCTGGCGGCGCAGTGGTTGGGAATCCGCCTGCCAGTGCAGGGAACGCGGGTTCGAGCCCTGGTCCGGGAAGATCCCACATGCTGCAGAGGGGTTGGGCCTGTGCGCCACAACTACTGAAGCCTGCATGCCTAGAGCCCATGTTCGGCAACAAGAGAAGCCACCGCAATGAGAAGCCCGTGCACCACAACAAAGAGTCTGCTCGCCGCAGCTAGAGAAAAGCCTGCGCACAGCACCAAAGACCCAACACAGCCAAAAATAAATAAATAAATAAAATAAATTTAAAAAAATAAAAATAAAGAGGCAAGAAGACTTGTGATGGAAATTCACACCACCACCTATAAAATATTTTTGACAAAACAATTTGATCCAGCCTCCTTGTAACTTATCACTAAAAATGTCCTACCTCCTCCCCTTCCAATAAACTATGCTTCCTATTTTTCTTGCTTTTGTAATGTCCTGTCTCTTAAATCTGGGATGCCCCTGTGATTCACTTTAATTAACAGAACGTGGTAGAAATGACATTGTGTGACTTTCAAGGCTAGGTCAGAAGAAGCCTTGCATTTGAGACTTGGTCTCTTGGTACTCATTGGGGTAAGCCAGGCACCACATAAGAAGTCTATGTAAAAGTCCAACCCAGCTGTATGGAAAAGCCACAGTGAGAGAGAGATGCAGGACCAGCCCCCAGCTATTCCAGCCTTCTCAGCCCAGGAGCCAGACATGTAGGTAAGAAAGCTTTCAGAAGACTCCAGCTTCAGCCACCAACTCACTGCAACCATAGGAGGGATCCTAAGTGAGAAACACCCAGCTAACCCCATCCATCCTCAAAACTCTGAGAGAGTCCACTGATGTTTTAAGCCACTAAGTTTGGGTGTTGTTTCTTTTGCAGCAACAGATTAATGCGACAAGCCTAACATGTACAGGAAATACAGGGGAACTGTTAAACAAAACCATGAGGAAACAAGGGAAGGGATGGGAAACCTATTATAAAAAGAATGAATTGGTATATACAAACCTTAACTAGGATTTTGTTTGTTTTATGGGTTTATTTTTTAATCAGGAGCAAATTAAGGTAATGACACTATAGGTGACATGTGATCATGACCAGGTATTTGGCCTTAAGGAATTATTGTTAAACATTTTAAGTGTGGTTGTATTTTAAAGAAAATTCTTAACTTTAAAGATACAGACCAAAATAACCATGGATGAAATATTTGTTATTTGGGGGCTGGAGGGTATCAAATAGGAGTATAGATGAAATTAAGCCATGAGTTTATGTGTTGAAACTGGAAGTTCATTTTATTATTCTCATTACTTCTGCGTATGTCTTAGTAAAAATGCATATACTTTGTTGAACTATCAATATTTGGCTATTTTTTGTTAAAGCATATAATGGACGTAAAACCTAATGCTAGCTGAAAGAAGCCATGATGCTATAATCTTTATTTGGTAAAGTTTTTTTTTTTTTAGCCAAGGAAAAAAATTACTTTCACATCCCCACATGTCCAAAATATTGATCTAGATATTTAACTTTG
Organism: Balaenoptera musculus; assembly: GCF_009873245.2. Classification (NCBI taxonomy): domain Eukaryota; kingdom Metazoa; phylum Chordata; class Mammalia; order Artiodactyla; family Balaenopteridae; genus Balaenoptera; species Balaenoptera musculus. The sequence goes on along the minus strand of NC_045791.1, from coordinate 39,243,123 downwards.
CTTCCCCTTCTCCTGGGAAATAGGGATCATGATATCTCATTCCAGTGTATATGATGAGTTTGATCAACTAAGACAATTTATGGAAAAAAAATGTTTTGAAAACCATACTCTGCTACACAAATGCAAAACATTATTTGTAGTAAGGATCATGTGTTTGGCCCAATATTTGGAATATATGCAGTGAACTCTCTCAAAACCTGAAAGCTAAGAACTCTGTCCTTAATGCATTTGGCCCTAATACCAGGCACAGTGCTTAGAAAATGGAAATTCCATAAAGATTTTCTGGATGAAGGCATAAACTGGAGGAAAGAGGGCATGGAGATTTTTGATACATTTGCTTTTGCCTTTGATCCTGCATCTTTTTAAAAAGGGTCAACTGAGCAACAAGAGTGTGAGAGGTAAGTATCTTACTGTGAACCCACCAGAACTATTTGTTCAAACACCATATACGCTACATACCTTTCTACTGGTGAATTTTAGCACTGTTTTTAAGCTTTTATATGCAGAGTACAATGTGAATTACTATCTCATACGCTACACCTGATCAAATCTACTTTTGTGTGCTTTTGATTTTCTTAAAAAAAAAAAACTAATTATAAGAGAATAAAAGCCTGGTATTTAATACATGCTGGTCAAGTGAGCAATAAACAATTGCAAACTTTCCTAGAGGCTATTTTGCCCTGTCTCATCATCAGGAAGCTAAAGCATATGTTGGATGTTAGCCTGGATGGACACAAATGTGTCCTATTTATTCAAGGTTTCCTTTGAAGCCACAATTTATAAGTTTTGTTTCTTAGGGGTACATGTCAAACTTCATTTAGCATTCGTTGGTATCCAGATACACTGAATAGCAAAAAGGCAGCATTCGGGGGTGAAATATATGCCTGCTATATGAGCAATAATGTCAGTTTCATTTATGTAACTCACAGAAAACAAGAGGAGAAATACAATGGAAAAGCTGACAGTAGGAAATCAAGATAAAAATTATTCACTTAATTTATAAGTGTAAAACTGCATATGGACAAGGAAAATATTAAAACAAATAGATTTTAAATCAATGTCTAAGAAGTGGATAATTTTAGAGGAAGTTCTTTTAAAATGTGCTCTCTAACCCTTAAATTTCAAAGATTATATACTTATGTGAAGCATGTTTGCATGCACAATATTTTCCTTTTTCCTGAGAATGTTTTGCAAATTTTTTGGAAGAATCTGAAAATTTTAAATATACGAGGGACATTTGTGGAACCGATGCTTCTCTTTAGAACATTTCCGTGAAAAGTTGAAGTCTGATGGTCGATACAATATGCATAAAATTGACTCAAATAAAACAATTAAAATTTAAATAATTTTATACTTATAAAGTTATTTTACATTTATTATTCATTTGAAGCTCAAAACACTTCACGAGCAAAACATTATAAGCCTAAATTCATAGATGTGTAATGTGGCTCAAAACTCAATAAAGTTTGCAATCCTAAGTCATCTACTTCCATATTATTGACTGCTTCCACTACACTACGGTACTCTGGAAAGCAGTTTTCAAGTATGACTGTGATGTTTACAACTGTGAGACAAGTTATCATGCCACTTTCAACATATCTTTTCTAAGACTGAACTCAGGATGAGTTCAGCTTAGCTTAGTTCATTCACTTTCAATGCTCTATTTTACTCCATTATGAGAATATACTATGGGTTACTTATTCGTCTCTTGATAGATATTTGAATTATTTCCCTTTTTGAAGTTATTCCCAGTGCTGCAATAAACTTTTTGTACATATCTCCTGGTTGCCACACATAAGAGTTTCTCTGGGACATAGACTTAAAATGATGATAAATTACTAACCTAGTGGTTCAAAAAAGAAAAATCAAGTTGAGTATTACAGAAGTAGAGTAAATGTCAGCATATAACTCCAATATGGTTATTTATTTATAAATTACTTACCTGTACTATTGTACTTATAGACGTTTAAACCATATGTAAAAACAGACATTTCTAAGGAATTTGCTAGAAACAGGTCTAAGGAAAAGTTCTAATATGTTCTTCCTACCCCCAGTGGATGGTCTTTGCAACCCAGGAGGCTGCTCACACAACCACTTTAGAATCACCATAACAACCTCACAAGACCTGCATCAAGAAGCACAGAGACAAACTTGCATACTGGCACTGCTGTTTTGTTTGTAAATCCACACTATTCAGTTATGTATTCAATCTATTTCTGTTCTGAAGAAATTAATGTGTCTGTCCAGATTTAAAGTAGATAACACTCAATTATAGTTCAACAATTGTGTTTGCAAATAATGAAAATGAGGACTAAAGGCACCATCTTTAGACTTGACTTATGTTCCAAGAACTCAATGGAAAAACAAAAATGAAAACATAAGACTAAAAAAAAAAAAAAAAAAATCACCTTTGTGTTATTGGGTAATTGATTTTTTTTAAGCTTTCAAAGTAGATAAAATCAACACCTTAAAAGACTTGTCTTTAACCCAGGCTTTCTTTTATTGACGTATACGATTGCGGGTGCATGCCTAGAGGGATAATAGTTTGTTCCTAACAAAAGAGTCTGGATTCCACAATATGCCTTTTGCCAGAGGCCTCATTCCCCAAAGCTCACAGCTAACTGCATCTCCTGCTGTACCTGTAACAATTTAATTGTATAAGTCAGCCTAGTCAAGCATCTCCAGCTCATGACTGGGAGACATGAAATTCATTGTCATTATTGTCCCTGTCATTTTGGATCATTATATCCTGCTGCAGAATTTTCCTCACTTCAGTGCATTTTTACCTCCAGGAGCCAGGGATTATAGCTGAGGTTGTGGGGGGCGGGGGCAGGACCATGAGCTGCATTTACCTCAGGGGAGCCAGAGATTAAATTGGCTTTGCTCTCTCACGAGCTGAGCTGAATTCATCTATTTGTATGCTGTGAATTTTAGGTTGGAATAAACATGAATATTCTAGTGAAACCTGGGCTTTAATTCCCCCTTTGAAACATGGCTGTAACCAACTTCTATTTACACTAGGAAAGCCAATGTAATTTCTCGTAGGTTGCTATTTTCATATGTGCATAAGGAATACTTAAGGGCATCATCCGGTATGAAATAACAGACATCTCTCTCTGTCACCGCCTGGACTCTCAGAAGGAAGAATTTAAAGCTGTAATTTTGTTCTCCAGCTTCATCTTACAGAAGCTTAATGGGGGTATCTAATGGTTTTAAATATTTAATGATTTTTAATTATATCTCATTTTCTGTGCACTGGATTGGATGACTGAAGTCCAACTAGAATGGCACCAAAGATCTTCTCTGGGAGCAGGGAGTTTGAAGTAAAGTTGACAGAGGAAGACGAAGTAAGTTTCTGAGGAAACTGGCTCGCCCTCCACAGCTGGCTCACATAACCTCACAGCCTGCCAAGTCACCCGAGCCTGTCGTGCCTTAAATACTTTTTGCTGACGTGGGAGAGTTGCACCAGTCACGACACTCTCTACGTGGAAACCCCCAATCAGTGGTAATGGCCACGGACAGGGTCCAGCTGGTGGATCTCTGGTAGGATATGGAGAGGAGCAGAGAGGAAACACTAGGACATGTCTCAGGCAGAAAACCAGTGAGGCGACTATATTGCTTTCTCTAACAGAATATAAAAAGAAAAAATAACCTAGTATGTCACTTCCTATCCCAACTTTCACTTCAAATGGATCTTACTGAGAAATTTGACATTTACTTTGTCTATACTGAAAAAGATGGTAGTTATTCCTCCACATATGTGAGTTTGTTTCTCAGAGTTTAACAAAATATGGCAATGGATCGTACCTACGCCAAGCACAGAAGTGCCACTATAATTACTACATTTAAAGGTATGTGGTCAAAGACATAAACTTCTAGTTATAAGATAAATAAGTCCTGGGGATGTAATGTACAGCATAGTGACTATAGCTAATAATACTGTATGGTATATTTGAAAGTTGCTAAGAAATCTTAAAAACCCTCATCATATGAAAAAAAAGTTTGTATGATGTATGGTGATAGATGTTAACTAGACTTATTGTGATGATCATTTGGCAATATACACAAATACTGAATCATTATGTTGTACACCCGAAACCACCATAATGTTATATGTAAATTATCCTTCAATTAAAAAAAAAGATAAAAAGAAAAAAAAATGTATGTGGAATTTATCTTATTCCCTTTGTGGACTTTTGTGGAGGAAAAGACTTTGCCTTAATCCTATGCAATGATCATCACTATTTTTTTAGCATACACTGTTTGCATGAATAATTAAGAAAAATTTTTTGACCTTTGTACATTTTGTACTTCAGAGGGAATATCTTACAGACCTAACATCTCAGTTTTGAAAGAATCTTAAAAGATGGTCTCAGTCACTGGTCCCTCCACGTTAATGGTGATGTTTAGTAGTCTGTCTGACTATATTTTCACACCATTATTTTTCATTTTTCACTGGTACTGAAGTAACTGTGTGATGGATAACTAATCAGAGTTGTTAATTGGCAAAATTTCTTATAGATTTTAAAAGTTCATTTAGTTACTTGCGCCACTTTTTCATTATGATCAAGATTCTCCCAAGGTGGGAATTATAAAAATTATTATTTCTGTTCACTTTAAAATGGTTAAATTTATGTTATGTAAATTTCACCTCAATAAATTATTTTTTTAAGTTAAAAAAAGTTATTTCATGTAGCCCAAATGTATTTTGAAATCATTTGGGAGACTGTTACTACATTCTCATAATGATTATTTAAGAAGAAGAGTATTTTGTTGCTGTTGTTGTTAAGAAATGTTTATCTTATAAATTACAATGTTTAGACTTCAATTGCAATCGTATATGCTTAGGAAGTATTTTTTCCTCTCTGAAATACTTTGGTAGCAGGATAGTAATGTTATTTTTCTGGTTGAAGGGTTAGTCATCCCTTCCTTTCTCTGAGCACACATTTATTACATTTAATTCCTTTACTATATGCTCCTTTCTACCTTATTTCTATGTTGGTATTTAATTTGCTCATCACACCATTAGCTTTAACAAGAGTTGCCCTATCTGTGAATACAGCTGTGAAACCATAGAACTACACTGTTTCACATTGTTGTTTTGTCTTGCCTCAGGCATGACATAGTTGGACCTGCATCATTTCAGAACAAGATTAAAAAAGAAATGATTTCCAGTGACTAGAATTATTTTTACTTTTTCAAGACTTGGGTTTCACAATCAATTTTCGAATATCAATTTGAAATTATTTTAAATAATAATTTTTAACTTTTCAATAATCTTTGCTAAACTCATAATTTTGCAACCTGTAACAAACTATAAAAGCCAATTCTAGATAAAAGAAATTCTTCTTCCTCTTGATTCTAATAGGATAGTGTTTCTCCTGCAGTATATGACATAGATTTCCCTTGGTTTCTCCATGTAGAATTGTTAAGAATCTATAATTCATAACAATATCAAACCAACATAACACAGATGGCACAAATTCAGATATGACATCCACTAATATTCCTCTCAAGGAGGTTCAGATATGCACAAGCTAAAAAAATAAAAGTAACAAATAAAAGTAGTTCGTGTTCAATATATCACATGGTAGAGAAAATGGCCAAGTTCTTGAGACAGTTTGCAAGGGAGGGATTCAAACTAAGAGGCAAAGGACACAAACACTTTCGTGTCAGGATGGGCAGGGGGCCATTTCTTATTCCTCCTGGATCAAAAACCTCTTTAATATAATCACCCAACAAACTACAGTGGATTAACATTAAGGGTCTGAAGCAGAGAAAGAATATTCACAGTTAAGATTGTCCCTTAACATGTAGGCTCAATCAGGGGCACCAAAAAAGTAGTTAAGTGCCCCCCACCCCGTGGTGTTTAGATGCTGGAAGGCACTGTAAACTGTGAATTTTCTAGCTTTTAATGTTTGTCTAAGACCCTTAGCATTTTTCTAATATTGTTGCTCCTAACGCTTCTTGAGTTTGTCCCCGTTGCCCCATCTGCACGTACACATTTTGCATTCATACATGAAAGCCTGAAAGACAGCTAAATTGATTCAGAAACCTAACACTGAGAAGAAGAAAAAAAGGTAGGGGTAGCCTTAAGGATATCCCATGTTATGAAGTATAAATATCAAAGTCTCCTGGAAAAACAAAAAAACAAAAACATTTCTTCATGTTAAGAGTTCAGACATCTAACACTAAATACAAAAGATCACATAGTAGGGGTAAAAAAAACTCACTGACCCTATAGGGCCTTTGTGCCACAAAATTTCTAAGACTTTTTGAACATGTGTAATTATCTGTGTCCAGCTATTTCTTTATAAATAGACATCCTTGGACTACTTTCAAATTCCATTCACCCTTTAAAACTATAGTAAAACTTCACAAATGGCTTTTCCTGTGTTGTTTTGCATTGTATTGTGGTCCATCTGGAGATATATTAAGTGGTTAGTTCCTTCAGATAAAAGTGTACAAAATTGTATTGTCCACACACACACACAAACACAAAGAATGAACACTGAACACGTGGCAAATGGGTACTAATGTCTCTGTTAGAAAACATCTAACAACAATAAAAGAAGCATTAAAAACTGAGGAACTGGTTTAACAGATGCAATGTTCATCTACCTTCTCACATAAATTATATGTTCAAGAATTGTGTCCTGTGCAAAATACAAACATGTCAATTTCAGCCCAGGGGGCATTTTTCTCTAGGTTTATAACCCCTTGAAAATAGAGGTTTCATCTAGAAAACCTAACAGATCCTCAGCTGCTTTCAACATTATAATATATTCATAAGGCAAGTGTTCACTGGCAAACATAACAAATTAAATGGCACGAAGGTGGTGTCCAAATACACAATGATGGAAAATGGACCAAACCAACCATGAGATACAAAGTCGAAATCCAAGAAGAAAAGGAATATGCAAAAACAAGCAATATTAAGAGCAAAACACTATGTGGAGTGTGTGCATGTATGTTTGTGCGTTGTGTAAGATTAACATCAATTAGGATGCAAAACTGTCTCGTTAAGAATATGCTGTAAGGGTCACGAGTGGGAGAAAAGTATCTTGTAAAAAAAATAGAATCACATACCATCATAGTAGACAATTGCTCCTACCAGTTTATCCTTCTGGAGCATTGGGAAATGCTCAAGGGCTCTTGATTTGCTGAGGACATAACTGCTTTTCAGGCAATTACTTCCAGCAACCAGATCATACAGCTTGATTCCTACCCAGTAGTAAGGTAACTGCCACCACCTACAGCATAAATAGGGGAAAAGGTTTCTTTAGAAACAGAGTATAACATTATAGAATATCACTTTAAGATACAAGACACTTTTTATTAAGAAAAGCAAAGTATACCTAGAAGTATACTGCAGAAGAAACAAGAGAAGTGCCTGCCTGTTCTGACACCAGCCCAGCAGCTGAATTATAAAAGTAAATGAATCATCTCTAAGGCAGGGCTTCTGGACCTGACTGCATATTAGATTTTCTGGGGAGCATCAAAAATAAATATAGATGCCTGGGCCTCCTGTTTCTAGGGATCAATTTAACTAGACTAGGGCCAAGATCAGAGTGACTCTAATGTACACCCAGGGTACAGAATCATTGGCTTAAGATGTCCTAAGCAATCTATGACAAAATATAGACAAAAATTATAAAATCTGCTTCCAGGCCCCACAAGACTCATGCAGCTAGCAGAGTTACATAATTCTGTATTTCCTAGCACCTGTATTCCATCTTAAGTCAACTTGATGGATAGCTCTAACAACATTCAGAAAATTGGGTTTAATAATTTTTGATTATTTGACACCTCCAAACCAAATTTCAGTTTTGGTTAACTCGGAAATTTTAAATGACACAAAATGGCTTAGGGTTTGGAGTTGATATATGTCAGTTCAGATTTTGCAGCAGGATTCTTTCTGGCTCTGCATTTTAGTCTGCAAATGACCCTCTTATGTTCCCCAGTGCAAATGTAGTTGCTCCTGTATATACTCTCAGAAACTGGAGTAAAAAACTACTAATTGTAAGTGCAGAACACAACCTCCTTTGCCTTCAAGAGCTAGCCCTTAGAGGTGGATCAGCAGAGAGTAATATAGGAAAAGTCACACTTTTTAAAATGCAACAAAGGAAAATATTTTAAAAGGATTCAAGATTAGGACCAATTAAAACTACATTAAGAAATACACATTGAGGAACTATTTCCATTAAAACTGTGTTCTATTGACCTCAGATAAGCAAAGAGTACACAGATGAATACCAAAAGGCTTACTTGTAAATTGGGAGCATTATAGGCAACGGAGCTGATAAATGGGGAGCAATTTCTAGTAGGTTGGCACGCTCATGAAGGGCTTCTTTTACCATCCTGTACTGAAAAGCAAAACAGAGAAAATTAGTTTGGCAGTAACAGATCATAATATTTTCAAATGGCAAATAGACACCCTGCCAACTGATTGATACACAGAAACTTCTCTACCTCTGAGCAAGGATAGCTCCCTCCTAATCAAATTTCTAATAATACATCATGCTGTCAACCTGAAAGATTTTTTAGAAACCTTAACTGCATTTGCATAGGAGAAAAACATGCTGTCAGAGTTCCCAGGTGTAAGGTATTTTCCTGACTTGAGTTACAAGATTATTGTAATAATTTATCTTGCATTCTCTGTATTGTCCCTTTTCTCAGTCCCCCATTATATTTTCTCATATAAGAGATAACAGATTGTTCAGATTCATGTTAAACGTTTCCTTCTTGCCTCCACTAGCCCAAGCAGAGATGATACTTAAGAGTTGCGCAGTATTTTACAGACTATCATTAAAAAGCTTTTGTCTTTAGTCCTCATTACGTCTCTCTGAAGACCCAGCATTACTATCATAATACTAATTTTACAAATAAGAAAACCGAGGCTCATAGAAATTAAATAAATAAGCTGAAACACATCACAAGTCATCTGATTCTAAACCCCATGCTCTTTTCTTCACATCCATCATGATGCTAAACAGACACATAAGAAAAGGGGACAGATTCAAAACTGACAATGTCAAGTAAGTGCTGCTGTGTTTTTCATGTACAAAAAGCAGATAGGGAGTTCAGTTGATTTTTTTTTTTTTTTTTTACTCCTCTGGGAAATGTCATCTTCCACACTGCCTTGGCAGTTTTCAAATGGTGGCAGACTGGACACAACAGAGTGTGACACAAAAAAAAAGCATGACTCAGATCATCTTTTCCTTAAGAATATGTCAGTGACAATATGCAGTATGATTGCATCTGCCGTTAAGAGGATCAGTTTAATATTCCTCATGTATTACAACACAGTTCCCTTGAAACTGCTTGGGAAGTAGCAATTTGGTGGCCATTGGTGGGGAAAAAAACAAAACAAAACAATCACAATTGTTAAAAGTAACACATCCAAAAGTGATTTTGTAACTCTGCTACTTTGACATGCCTGTGTAGAAAAAGCCCCTGATTACCCATAAACATAATGCTACAGGAAAAAAAACTGGCACACCTCTCCTGAAAGACACTCCAGCAGAATACACTAAATAGGTATTTCCAATAGGAAGGAATGTTAAAAGCCATAAAAAAAAAAAAAAAAACTGAACTGATTTAATTGGGTAGAAAAAAGCACAGTCGCCATTTTTGTTTAACAACTAGCATACACAGTTACCTGCTCAATATCCAACTTCATGATAGCCTTCTGAAGATACCTCACACCACCATGGATCAATTTAGTGCTTCTGCTGCTGGTGCCTGATGAGAAATCATCTCTTTCTACAAGGGCTGCTTTTAGTCCTGTGTAACCAGAAAACCAAATTAACTCCTTAAATTACACAATTTGTATGTAATTCATTAAAGGCACTTCTCCAGGGTAGAGACAGTCACAAGAAAAATTACTCTGAACATGGATCAATTTGTATTCCAAGGGCAGTACACTGTCTATATTATAATGAAGAGATTTTAGTCTCTTCCTGGGGGAAAAGTCAAACCAGAACTAGAAGCATATTAAACTGTGAATGAATCACAGCTAGAAAATATTACAGTGCAATTTTCATGGCAGTAACATACACTGGTGTGTTTCGAGGGTCGAAGGGGAGTCTGGCACCCATCTTTAACCATGTAGAGTTAACTCAGTATTGTTACTGATGCCTTCCGGAACTCACATTCAGCCCTCGCTACAAGAGTCCAGACGTGTGCCAGCCTCTCAACTCCAGTCAACTCTGATGCATCGACCGTGAATCTAGACTAGCCCTCTACGTGCCGGTTCCTATTTCTGGAGTGGTGTGAAAGTGGGTATAAGATGGGAAAAGAGATCAAAGACATCGAAACAGAAGAAGAAAGAAGAGAATAACCTCTGATGCTGAGGAGTTTATAGTCTAACTGAAGACATGCAAGCACAATATTGTAGAATTACAAAGAAAAACACAAGCCAGGACAAATGAACCCAGTACAGAGTACCCATGAGTAAAGAAAAGACAATATTCTTGGTAAAGGTGAGGCTGAACAAAGACAAGTCAGTTCTAGAAATCATCCCTCCCAACCTGGCTTTCTTTGAGGGTTGCAATAAATCTCTTAGGAATGAAATAAGTTTGGTTTGGTTTTGTTTTCTTGCAGAGACACCCCTGCCTCTTCAGGAATGGGAGGACCAACAGTGCTACGAGCTCCATACACTAGTTAGATATGAAATCCAAAATTTCAAAAGACCCAAAGTATACATCAGCACCAAGCCAGAAGAAATTTTCATGGCCTGCCATACTCTTGGGGGATGAGAGAATGTCATAGAATCCAATTACAATGAGAATATGTAACTGGAGCAGTTTGGGCTCACAAAGCTCATATAAGAGAACTTGTGCATGTATTTAATTCAGAGCCATTTATTACATTTAATACCAAAGGGTCGTTTTTATAACTTCTAACAGTTTAAATATCGTACCCAAATGTCATCATAAAATCAGGGCAATTCCCTTGACTCAAAAGGACAAAATATTTGGAAACTGTGGAGAGAAAAGTAGAGAACTTTGATTCAAGGGCAAAAACTGCTAATGCTCTAATGAACTAGCAAAATAACACAGAAATTACAGATATCATAGACCCAGGTCACTCTTTTTAAGCATTTATGCCAGAAGAAGATCTGTAAAATTCTCAACTATGAAAACTCTAGCGATGCTTAGTAAATTTAGTACAGGATGTATTAAACACACAGAAAAATATATCATATTAGTGCATATTTTTTGAGAGCCTAAGTGCCAGGTAAAGTGCTGGTGTTAGAAATGAAATAGACATAGACCAAGCTGTCAAGTAGCTCCCAACCCAAAGAGAGGCAAATGAACAAAATGAAGCAAAGTTTCATAGGTGTTGCATTTGAAAATGCAGAGGACTCTTTATCCTAAAGTGGGTCAAAAATTAAATTCAGGATATAAACCCCAAATTGCTTAGTCGAGATTACATTTGCAATCTCTCTTACAATGCACTGTCTTGGTGAGCTCTATTACCTTTTCTTAGTAAGTCCAACACAGAGAGTTCTTCTTGCAGTACTAAAATATACCACTTTTCTTCAGTTGAAGATCAGATGAGGAAGTTGACTTTCAAATGGCATTTAAGAGCTGAATTACTTAGAACACACCTCCCTTCCAGTCTTGGAATCAGTCATGGCATTAAGATGCCCACACCATTCGAGGCAGGGACATAAAACTGAGAGAGGATATGCAGCTTTCCCATCCAGCCTATGGCTCCTACCTACCCAAAGGTACCCACAGGCTGTGGGAGAAGATGCCTTAGTCCCCAGTTAGCCCCACTTCCTAGCATGTAATCCCCTACCCTGGAGTGTGGGCTTAGCTAGTGCCTTGCTTCTAACCAACAGAATACAGCCACGATGGTGGCAGGCCACTTCCGTGGTTAGGTTACAAGAGACTGTGACTTCCTCCTGGATAAAGCAACCTGTCTTGTTCTGAGTCAAGGAACCAACAGAGCCCCTGGTCAACAGGTCACAAGGAACTGAGGCCTCAGTCCAGTAACTTCTGAGGATCTGAATCCTGCCAACCTCCATGTGAGTTGCTAGGAAGCACTGCAGCTGGTGAGAGACTGAGAGCCAGAGGGCCCATGCTAGGGCCCAGATTCCTGACCCACTGACACTGTGTGGGAATGAATGTTCCTTGTTTGAAGTCACAAAATTTGGGGGGTAGTTTATCGATAACACAATTCCCTGTGTGAACAATAACTGCAGCCAAGGTAGTTATTTTAATTGTATCTGGGGATGGGGTCTTGGAGAAAGGCTGAGTCAACAGAGGAGGATGTGTTCAGATGGGTGGAGGGGAGGCGCAAGGGAATTATCACTGGCAAAGATCAGCTTAAGCAAGAGAAGGCAAATGACCGAAATGGCCCAGCTTATTTAGGGTCTGCTTGTCACTCAGGGGCTGCAGTGTGGGGAGACCTTCTAGGGGAACCACACAGCATGAGGGGGGCGATAAAGAGTCTAGCCTCAGAAGGCAGAAGACGGTAATTGGAGAGTGATAGGAAGAGAGAATTTTATGGGTGTGTGTTATCAGGATGGATTTTTTTTTTTTCTTTCCCAAACTGACACAGTGTGAGGCAGGGAACTACTCTAGGAATTAGCAAGCCATCTCAGGAGGATATTTCAGGATATTTAAGTGACAGCTAACACTTTAAAGCCTCAAAACTGCTTTTGCAAGAATTGGACATTTAAAAAAGTTATTCACATGTACTTATGTGAAAAACCTTAGTGAATACCAACAAAAGTTATAATGGGCTTCTCTGTCAAACCAGGCTGTTTTTTCTTGTCCCATTATTTCCAGGGTCGTATCGTCAAGCTACCCACCAGAATTTCTGAAGAGAAATGATACTGCTCCTTCCAGAGCAAAATAAAAAATAAAAATTTAGTCTCTAAATGTATAGTTAAATTGATATATTAAAGTACCATGTAACCTAAAAGTATTACCAAAAGTTTTTGAAACCTTAAAAAGAAAACATTTTAAAAATTTCAACTGCTTTTATGCTAAACGTTCTGGATTTCTCGTTTTTGTTGGATGAGAACAATGGACTGAGGAAGGAGGAAAGTAATGCAAAATCAAGACATTATTAGAAGTTACAACCGCTTTTCCCTTAACTGATTAACCGACTACAGCAAAGACAATGAAATTGTTTAAAGCCTTATAATGATCTTGCATGATTCCGTTACCTAAGATGTTCCTTCCTGTTTGACCTCTCAAAAATTCAAACTTCTTTTCCACCTCCAGTCTGAAAATAAGAGTTTAGTTGTTTTTTTTTTCAGTGTAAAGCAAGGAAGTGAAGAGAGCACTGTTTATCTTCTCAAAGAGAATGAACGGTATTTTTTTTTAATTTTTATTGGAGTGTAGCTGATTTACAATGTTGTGTTAGTTTCAGGTGTACAGCAAAGTAAATCAGTTATAGATATACATATATCCACTCTTTTTTAGATTCTTTTCCATAGAGTACTCTGCACTCCCTTACAGAGTATTGAGTAGAGTTCTCTGTGCTATATAGTAGGTCCTTATTAGTTATCTATTTTATATATAGTAGTGTGTATATGTCAATCTCAGTCTCCCAATTTATCCCTCCCCCATCCCTTTCCCACCTGGTAACCATAAGTTTGTTTTCTACATCTGTGACTCTCTTTCTGTTTTGTAAATAAGTTCATTTTTACCATTTTTTTTAGATTCCACATATAGGCAATATCATATGACATTTGTCTTTGAACAGTATTTTAAGTGACATTCAATGTTAACATTTTGCATCTTAGGTAAAATAATTAAATTTGAAGGAGACCAAAAATAATACATCCAGGCTTCCAGCAACTGTGCCTAGCTGGATGTGAGGCACTGGGGAAGATCTTTCCTCAGAGTGGAAAGAATGATCTCCCCACATGCCCACCAGTGAAGGGCTGGCCTCTGTACATTATGATAATTCACTAAACTTGCTCAAGATTTTATAAGGAATAGCTTTTGCTTGTTTCTTTTCTTTTCAGAAGTTACTTTTTATGGAAAGCAATATGTTCTATCACCGCTGAGATGAACCAGAATATTTGGGAGTGGTATGATTATTCGATTTTTTGTTTTTATAATTGATTGCTTTTAGTAGTTATTCTCATGAATTTCACTGCAGTGGTAAAGTATTAATATTTGGAGCGAGATTACTCTGAAATTCTTTGGTGGAAGAACAAGATTAGTTATAGTAGAAGAAGAAAGTCAACTTAAAATCGGCCTTTCAGTCATACTCTGCCCATCGCTGAAGTTAAAGTTGTATCTTTTGGGTGGGGTCAGGGATGTGAACGAAATACAGCTCTTCACAGACTTGCCTTTTCTGTCCTGAGTGAGAATGTCTAGCTACCAGGCACTTCCAACTAAACCAATTCATGGATCAAGACAGTTGGATAGGGCTTCCTTGGTGGCGCAGTGGTTGAGAATCTGCCTGCTAATGCAGGGGACACGTGTTTGAGCCCTGGTCTGGGAAGAGCCCACATGCCGCGGAGCAACTAGGCCCGTGAGCCACAACTACTGAGCCTGCGCGTCTGGAGCCTGTGCTCCGCAACAAGAGAGGCCGTGATAGTGAGAGGCCCGCGCACCGCAATGAAGAGTGGCCCCCACTTGCCGCAACTAGAAAAAGCCCTAGCACAGAAACGAAGACCCAACACAGCCAAAAATAAATTAAAAAAAAAAAAAAAAAAAAAAGACAGTTGGATGAATACAGAGGGATAATTACCATCTAAGGGGAGGAATGGTACGACATTTAACTTTTACAACATGAAATAGAACAGAAGCATATTTTAATACCTTTTACTGATTATCTTATTATGCATGCAAACACGCTCAATATAATAAATGCAGAGAAGTAAAGAGAACAAAATAAAACCCTCCTGTAATCACACTACTCAGAGATAACCACAGTTGACATTTGGGTGTTTAAATGTTCACATTTTCTGTGCATGTATGTAATCACATATGTACATTTTTACCAAAATAGGATCATATGATAGATTCCATTTTTTTCATTTAACATTATTTATCGTAAACATCTCTCCATGTCAATACATATTTTTCTATAATTTCACTTTTAATGTGTGAATAGTAATACGTTAAATATTTACAATGATTTATTTATTCAATTCCCTGTTTTTGAACATTTGGGTTATTTCCTACCTTCACTATCACAGTACTGCAAGATTATATTTTCATTTAAACTCTCTGCATCTTTATTTCATTATAATAAATTTTCAGATGTGGCATTATTTAACTATTTTTAAATAGAAAGGGCAGAGTAATAGCTATGAAATAACTACCAGAGGCACCCAGGTAATAACACACAAATCAAAAAGTTTAGACATTCTGTACATTAGTACCAATTTCTCTAAAAAATAACACTCCTGTAAAGCTGCAAAGCAATCCTGCCTTGTTAATCCTCATGATCAGGATTCTATGCTTTAAGCCTAGTATTTTCTAACAGTGAATGTTAACATTTTACAGAACTATATAATATTGGATTGGTTATTATACCTATTTCTATTTTTCTATTAGAAACATATAAACCATTAATGGAGATACTATGCTAAGTTAGAACATATCATTAACATACTTTGAGTCCCTTAAGTTCACACATGATTATGGAGGCACGAAAATGTATTAAGCCATAACACTAATTATAGTAATAGAGTTTCAGGGGAATAAGGAAGTTGCTGTTGTTGCTTTCTCTTTTTACTATTTTACTATTTACTTTTTTACTATTTTACTTTTTATTATTTTATAATAAAAACAGCCAGTATTCAAAGAGAGAAGGAATATCCAAACAATATAAAATGATGAAAAGAAAGAATAATACACTCCAGACATAACCGATTTTAACTATTAAAAATGTCCCATATATTCTACCAGAAACATTTTATGCTTATAAACCTGTGTACTTTTTTGCTTCAAAAACAAATACAATTAACAAACTCATTCGTCACAACTTGTTTTTCAATTTACAATACATTTTAGCCATTATCCCTGTAAATACTTATAAACCTCTCTGGATAACTGAATGGACCCAATTTATTAAACCATACCACACTCTTTTTGCTATTATAAATATTGCTTATAGGTAAAATTTTGACCAATATGGCACTGCGAGTTCAGCTTTAAACTCTTCTTCTCTAAACACAGAGAAAATTATATATACGTGTGTGTGTATATATATATATATTTTTTACATGTATATATATATGTACACACGTACATATATGCACACATACATACATATATTTTAAGGCATGGCTGATTCAAAAATAAACACCTCATGGACCAGAAATGTAGCAGAAACTCAGAGCAGAGTAGTTAGGCCCAAAGCCTCTGTCTTGGTGGAATCTGGGTCTAGAAACAGGCAAAGGTAACCAAGATTTCAGTTCCTGAAGGGCAAGAGATAGGGAGAGGTGAAGAAGACAGACCAGTGCTGGAATCCAGGGATTGAAGAAGGGTGGAAAAGCTTCTGCTGACCACTGTCTGGGGCTGTGGACTATCTGCTGGGACATGCCCAGGAGGCAGGAAGATGGACCCAGCCTGGAGAGCAGTACCTGGCAGGCCAGGGAACCACCAGCTGGCTGGCCAAGATCAACACAGGGCAGGAGCCTCGATTTGGTTTTGAGAAAAGTCTCTGATGGAACTTGAAGGTGGCAGCAACTGTATCTATAGAGTTTAATGTATGGAAACAGAGAGTGATACAAAGCTGATTTAATATGGAGGAAAGGAAGAAGGAAATGGAGCAAAGTAAAAAAAGATGTAAGGTAAAAAATACAAAATAAAAGCACATGGCATCCAAATAAATGGAGATGGACCAAACTCACCTGTTGAAAGACAGATTCTATCTATCAAGCGTTAAAAAAAAACAAGACTCCAGCTACTTGTGTTTTATCATAGACATACTAAAACAAAACGATATAGAAAAGTTGAAAACAATATGAAACAAATCCTGTCTGATATGTTATTTTTCCAATTTCACAGGTGTTTATTATATATCTGCCATAGACAAATTTCAATTTTTATGAAATCAAATTTAACAGGATTTGCCAAAAGGAAAATGACTTTATTGATGTCATGCTTAAAAACACCTTTCTTACTCCATTTTTTAAAATTTCCATATACTTTCTTCTAATAGGTTTGTGGTGTTTTATTGTTAAATCCTTGACCCACAGAGAGCATGATAAACAGAATATAAATATACATAATATATATAAATACAAATATAAATTTGGGAAAGTGGATACTACAACGTCGCTTATTAAATAACCAATAATGACAAATATGAAATGTTTTTACCATATCCTAAATTTTATGTATTCAGATCTATTTCTAGCCTCTTACTTTTGCTCCGCTTATCTCTCCGTTCCTTTAGCAAACTATTTTAATTAAAGTAGCTTTAGAATACACTTCGATATTGATAGAGTTCTATCTCCTTTATCATTACTCTTTTTCAAAATTAATCTAGTAAATCTCAAAGGCTGATTTTTCCAGATAACTTTGGCACAGTTTCTCTAATCTTCCCCACCCTACTCCTGCCAAAGACAGTCACTATAACGTAATCACTAAATTACATCAAATTTCCAGATTAATTTTAGTAGCAATCTGCAACCTAGTCTAATCAGCAGTGTCCAGTAAGTAGCAAACTTTCATCTGCTGCAATTCTACTGTCCTGAAATAGGATTTTCTCTACCCTCATGATGGGAGAGGGGCAGTGGTAGAAGGAGGTGGAGATCTGTAATTCCCAAAATGCACTATCTTCCATGGCTCTCCCTTTTCTGCAGTTTTTAATGCAATTAAAAATGCACACACCTGCTCCTTTTCACAAACCTTTATTTATGCAGAAGAGTGTTGCTGTTATCCTCCGTTATGTCTGAGAACCTTGAGGCTCTCTGTAAGGTTAGAACACTTACTGAAGGTCATGGACCTAGTAAATGATGAAGCTGACTGATCCCACTTGGTTCTCATTTCATAGCCTGTGTCCTTACTCGTTATGCTATACTGTCTCAGACTCGAAGGAACTGTGGTGAGAATTCAGGAATTACTAGCCAGTCACCATTCATAAACTAGAAGTACATATACATTTTTAAACAAGAGAACTACAATTAATGTTTTCTTCTAGCAAGAAGCAGTCTTCTCTGGAATTTTGAAGCCATAAAGTTTAAGTTTATAATTAAGATTTTAAACCAAAATTGTACTAGTTGACCCCTGATACATACAGGTAAATCACATAAAATAACAAAAAAGAGCTGAAAAAAAACATTTTGAAGCCCCCTGAGGGAGTGACTATATTTATCAGAATCTCTTCATTCCAGCTCTCTTTTGGGGGCAAAGTGCCTCCTATATCATCGTGCTTCGAGGCTGGGGACTGACCACAGAGGTGTTAAACAGAGAAGCAATTCCTATTGATCCTAGAGACCTGCAGGAGAACGTGAGGGGAGCCGTGCATATTATGTTTATAAAATAATATTCCCAAATGAAACAAATGAAAAACTGATTCCCAAGAAAATGCAGATGGTAAGAATGCAAATAAATGTTCATTATGAAAACGTCATGACTTTTTCTCTTCCTTCTATGGTCTTTGTTTATCCATTACCAAAATTGCACTTGGGCACAACACTTCATCAAAAACCTTGTGAAAACATTTTTATACGAGCCTTTTAACATCTAGCAGTTCCCCCAAAACTTTGATGTCCTGAAAAATCTAATTATTACTGGTAACTTTAAAAGATCACAGTAATTTATTTTTGTCAAATGTGACTAAAGATTAATGGATACAGTCAGGAATAATTTGGTAAAAACGTATCAAACGCAGAGAAAGCAAAATTTGTTGTTAAGTGAAGCATCAAATATAATAAAAGAGCAAATTCTATGAATGAACAGCAACAATGCACAATTCATTAACCAAATGCCCATGATTATTTCACACTTCAGAGGGCTACTGATATGATCAGAAATTGTAGTAAAAGGATAAATATAGATTAACTTCAGCATCTCTATACATTTTAATTATAAATGCTACCCTCAGAGGGCTACCAGCATAATAAAGGAAATACAAACTATGGTTTATCTATCCTTTTTATAAATCGTAACTCCGTATACATAAAATAAGACAGTCAGTCAATTATTTTAAAAGACAGCAATTGAAATACCAGGAGATACTGAAAGTACACCATTTTCTTAGCTGTTACTAACTATAAGTATTGAAAATCTTGTCAACATTCTGGCTCTGAAAACTCTTATCTTTTCAAAATCACCATCACTGTCATCACCCACAATCGTCTGCTAATGTCCTAGGTAACACTCTTTACTGCCCAAAGGAAAAATGTTTGTTCAGCAAATATTAATAAACTATAAGCTCCTCGAGGGCAAGGCCACATCTTGTTAGTCTTTATATTCCCAGAGCTGGTTCAGCAGTTGACTCACAAGTAGTATTATGTTAAACAGCAGAATGAAACAAAACAACAAACTGGAAACCACCTAAAGAGTCATTAACAAGAACGTCTTTGGGATGAATTTTTCAGCCATGAAAAACAATGAATACCATATACATGTAAAGACTGATTAACTATACTGTTATTTGAAAGTAACACACTGCGAAGTAATGACTACAGTATGATCTTATCTATGTTTTTAAAAAGATATCTAAAAAATAGGGCTTCCCTGGTGGCGCAGTGGTTGAGAATCTGCCTGCCAATGCAGGGGACACGGGTTCGAGCCCTGGTCTGGGAGGATCCCACATGCCGCGGAGCAACTAGGCCCGTGAGCCACAACTACTGAGCCTGCGCGTCTGGAGCCTGTGCTCCGCAACAAGAGAGGCTGCGATAGTGAGAGGCCCACGCACCGTGATGAAGAGTGGCCCCCGCTTGCCACAACTAGAGAAAGCGCTCGCACAGAAACGAAGACCCAACACAGCCATAAATAAATAAATAAATAAATAAAAATAAAAAAAAAAAAGATATCTAAAAAATGCACAAAAGCAAATATAGGTGAGACTTTTCAAAATGAGAAAAGGAATAAAAGGCACTTAATCAGTAGTTGCCTTTTTGCTACTGCACTCACGGTCCTAACTCTTTGAGGGAAGCTGGCTTTCCAACTTCCCTTACCTCCCCCTACCAGTCCTAAGTTTCCATTTAAACAATTTCTTGCCTTCATGGAATCTTTTCTCATTTTCTCCTTCTGTCATTGATACCTAGTCAGTTCTCCATTTGGGATTCTACCCTATCGTGTATTTTCTCTGCCCCAACTCTGAGCAATGTTAGACACACACACACACACACACACACACACACACACACACACACACATATCCTTTTCTAAGCAGAGCAAAGCAACCCCTATTCCTATCACATTCTCTAAATCTTTTCTACATCCAAGTCCCTACTCCTATCCATAAGTAGCACATCTCACTTCTTTTTGAGTGTTTAAGAATAGCTCTTCATAGTCACACAGACTCCCTCTTTTATGCCTTAGAATCTTTACACTTTGTATCTGTCTCTGAGAAATGTCTCTTCTTGCCCTGCCAAAGCTAAGATACATCTTTGATATCCCATGCCTCGTATTTTCCCGAGAGCTTGTTCCACATGCAGCCTTCTATTATTTGCATGTTAAGGTTCTCCTCTGAGTCTACAGAAATATTCAGATGGCTCCTATCTTAAAAAGAAAAGAAAGAAGAAACAATTCTTGCACATATTGCCTCCCTTATTCATATCCTACTACACCAGCAAGTTACATCCTTTCTGCTTTATTTGTCTCTAGAGCTCTTAAAAGTTTAGCCCTGTGCCTGCTTCTTCCTTATTGCCTATCCTTTCCTCATCACGAAGGCTCTTCACTGTCTCAGAGTGGCCTGTTCAGTAAAGTCCAAAGGCCTTTCCCCAGTAACCCAGGCCCAGCCCTGCCTTTGCACTCCTCTCATATCCTCCCCAGCACAGCCTGGGTGATCCCAACTGAAACACGGGCTGTTTCCCACACACACTGTTCCTCTCACATGTTCCCTCAGATTGGCACACTTTCAGCAAGCAATGTTTGCCTACTAAAATTCTACCCGTGCTAAATAGCAGCTTGCTTTCTCCAGGCCATTCTATGCAGATATAACAATGCCCCCAAGCCTCCTGAAAGGCACATATTCTCTATAGGGTAACTCAGTCTACTACAGAACTACAGAACTTGGAGCAACCTAAGGGTGGATCCTGGATCAAACATCTTTGTATTGTCATGTGGTACTTTGAATATTGCCATGCATAAAGCAGGCACTCAGCCAATATTTGTTGAAATGAAAGAAAAAGAACTGCTGTATACTTCGGTACATAGCATGAACATAAGTGGAGACAGCAAGAAATATTTTTCTGAACCCTACTGGGGAAACGATCCTCTTGGACATAGAAAATTGTCATCTGGTAACTTCTAACCCCTGGGGTAGTCCCAGGACAATTGGGGCCGTCCCAAACGAGACCTCCCATTACACTGCCTATGTGTCTTCTCTTGACACACTCTTTCCCAGGACTCCAGGGAAGAGTGTTGAATTCAAACACCTTGAGGTAACTTCAACTCTTCTTTCCATCTGACTTAGTATGTCCCAGGATAATGCAGCTTAAATTATAAACTATGGATGGAGACAGAATTATATAAATATTAGGGTCTGCCAGGAAACTGAGTATGTTCCAGGACTTATTATTGTGAATTTACCATTATTTGGAATTGACAGAAAGGACCTAGGCTGTGACGTCTACATGGATCAAAACTCAAGTGGGGGTCCTGTGCAATCGCAGTAAATCTAGCATACTTTTTGGCCTATGTGTGCCTAATCTCACGAAATTTATTTCATTTCTGTAAGACTAAAATCTACCAGATATGCAAAGTAACTAAGTCTAGGGTGGGTGTGGTAGTAACTTAATCTGAGAAAAAGTATTCCACGTAATAAACTATTACCACTGAATATGAAACTGCAATGAATACTGAACCTTATATAGTAACTAAAATAATTTGGAGTCAAAATTCCTTGCAGCAGTACCCAGTCCAATTTGATATATCTAAAAATAATCACAAAGGATTATTTCTCCAGGACAATTGGTTCTAAAAGTCTTTTGCCTTCATGTTATTAATGGCAGCTATAATACTATCTACAATTTATTGAGTTTCTACTTTGTGTGACAAGCACTGTTTTAAATCCTCTTCATGATTATGTATTTAATCCTCATAACAATCATTAACGGAAGATTTTTCTTCCTTATTTGAAAGATGAGGGACCTTAGAGAAATTAAGTAACTTGCTTAAGTGTATGTGCATGTGTGTGTGTGTATACATACATACATCTGATAAAGCAGCTCAGCCAGGATATGTAGTCAGATTTCTTTGATTCCAAACTCCACACTAATAACCACAGGCAAAAGAAGCAAATCATTAAATATATCATACGTAAGAGCATTGGTGTTCCATACTAAAATTTCTTTCTTTATATATCCTGTTGTCATTTTGAAAGAACTTCTCATATCTTTCCTGAAGCTTACTAATAGAGTGAGACAGAACTACAGGTTAGCTAGTCTTTTCCATTATTCAGTCACCTGAACTAGAGTTTCCCAAACTGTAGTCTGTATTTCATTGGAAGAGATTATTTTAATTGATAGAGAAACAAAAAGAATTATTTTAATAGATTAATAGATTTAAATACATCTTTTTATTAAAGATAAATCACTGACATAAATGTGATTTTAGGTGATACACAAATAATTTTATTTCATATAAATGTACTTTAACTGTGTATCAAAAAAACTAACCAGAACATCAAATCAATGAATTCACAGGAATATAAAGTTTTCTTTTTAAATAAATTCATTTCAGTGTAAAAGACAAACTATATTTAATTTCAAAATTGTGCAAGTACCTACATTTTAAAAATGGGAAGGTGCTTCACAAAGAACGGAAAATTAAGCAATGCAACAGAAACGTGACTTCCCAGCACGGAGCGCACACTGTGTGTTTGTATCAGAAGGACAGATGGAACCTTTACCTGTGTTACATCCACACACACCAGAACTCACCTCTGGTGACGGCGTCTAGGGCACAGCCACTTCCTGTTGCTCCTCCTCCAATGACAAGTACATCGAATTCAGACGTGTTTTTCAAAGTCAGTATCTGAGCTTCTCTGGAAGGAGGCTCCCGGTTAACAGGTTCTGAGACGCAGTCTGCTGCTTCAACAAAGGCCAGGTTCACCTGAGGTAAAAGACCATTTTCAAATGTTCGTCTGGAATGCCAATTTAATAAATTTTACGATATACTAAAAAAAGATTTGTAATGGAGATAAGGATAACCGGAGCTAGACCAGAGTCTACAGTCCACATGGAGTGAGGGATAGAACCAACTGCCTTGGAGAAAAAAAAATGTCCTTAAAATTCTGTGGGTTTTTTTCCCCATGAATCATAACTATTTAACCGTGGAACACCTGGTTTCAGATTCAATATCTCAACTGATCGTTTTGGTTTCATATACAACCAAGTTCACTTAATTCCCACACTGTACAGCAATTCCCAAATACCTTGTCTAAGACAATTTATAGGAGAACATAAGGAAATATTTTACCCGGTAGCCGCCATTCATTCAGATAACATTTAAAAGTGTGGAAAGGAGGAGGAAAAAGCACTTTATGCCTTTCCGCAATTTCTTAAAAAGTATATGTTCTTCATTCCTTAATTCTCCTGACAAAAATATATTCTTGAGTTTGGGGATCTATAAGTTAAAGTCAGTACAATTAAAAAGAATCTGTTCAACAGATGTTATTATCCAGTTTAATAATCAGCTCCAGCCGATGGGAATAATACTACATAAAGATTTTAGTCAGAGGCTTCCCCATTCAATGTTTTAACAGAAAATTATAGATTTTATATATTTAAAACACACTATTTCAATTTGTGGAAGCTTTAACAATAATATAATTAAAGCCAGCCATAGTCCCCCTAAAGGATAATGACCTTCCTTATTTCTAGTTCTTTCATTAGAATATAAGTTATCATCCTAAATAAAAAATGATGCTAGTCTTTATATAAAGAAAAGTAGTAAGTCAGAGTCAAAAGCTTAGAAAAACAGATATGTATCTGTTTTTTCTCCAAAATGCGAATACTAGGTTCGTTCACTATACTGAACAGTGCTGGTCACTGTTGCTCTAACAGTTAGTATTCCACAGATATGTGGCTTCTATTTTCTTTTCTTTAAATCACAGCATCAGCACAACCCACAAGGGCAGTGTTCTTCCCATTCTGCTGAAGGGCCATGTATGAAGCTCTGAACCACAAGGCCAAGCTTCTTCCAGAAAAGGTGGTCTTAGCTCTGACCAAGAGACTGTCCTGATAAGTGATTTTTTATTCATTTAAATAAAATAGACCAAAGTGCTCCTTACAATTGGATTTAATTATTATCAGGCCAATTGGATTTCTATTTTAAAAAACCCTAAAAGCCATGGAGCACATTGAAAGAAACCTGGATTAGAATCAGAGGGTCCTGGCTTATATCTTAGCATTTGCGCTTACTAGTAAAGGGACTTTTGACCGATTATCTCTCTGGCTTTGGTTTCTTCATTTGCAACATGGGATGAAACCCCTGTGATGCCTCTATCTCTTTATCTTTGGGTTACCCTCAGTAAGGGAATAATGATATGAAAGTAGGTAGTAAACTATGAATTACACCAAAGAGGAGTTGTATTATTGTTAAATAATTTGATTCTTTAATAGCAGGGAACAGGAAACTTCCAAAACATATTTTACTAAGTATCATAAATACAAAATGTTATAATCTGGTACCATAATTTTTCAGACTATTAATTCAGATTCCAAACCACAAAAATCTTGTGCTTCCTTATATAACTCCTCCTAATTGTCTGCTAATAACCATTTCCCCATGTTCATATTTACATGCATTTAAGGTAACAAGCTAAATAAATGTAACTGGCTAGGTGCTGTGGAGAATATAAGACGCCTTTCAGTCATGGTCTTTGTTTTCCATCATCTAATGAGAAGAATGAAAAAAACCATACACACACACACACACACACACACACACACACACACACACACACACGGTAAACACATACAAGAACAAATGCCAAAATAGAGGGAAAAAAAAAAAGCACCAAGCTATGACCATTCAGATTAGAGAGGGAGAGTCTTTCATCTGAGGCTTTCAACTGGGCCATGACAGATGGATAAGACTTGAACATGAGACTGACAAGTGACTAAACTGCCAGAGCATTTTCACACATCAAAAGAATTGTGCTGACATTTGCTGCTTGGTAAGTTTTCTAGAAATAGTTGAAAATAAATGTAAGGACGGTACTATGGTAGAGTTCATTAGAACTTGGCAATACTAACAGATCCCATTCTACTCTGCTCACAGGTTGCAACCATGGAGATTAAACTCAGCAGAATCTCTTCTTCAGCAAGTACACCAGATCTGATGGGCATTCCTCATGCCTTTTGTGCATCTCTCCACTGACTATGTTGTTTCTCCTGTCCTCATCCCCTGCCTCATATTTCTCATCGGTACGCTCTAACCTGTCTCATCTTAACAAACAGTAAAAAATGTCTCTTACATATATTTCTAACAATCAGCCAGAAAATTCTTGAAGTAACTGTATACCCTTGCTTTTTTACTGCCTCACCTCCCATTCACTCCCCAACTCAAGTTTAATATGGATTTTCACATACACCAGCACCACCACCATGACCAGACCACCAACACTGACCAATGTCCACTATGCTGCCAAACCCAGTGAGCACTTTTCATCCTTCATTTCAGTTGTCACCTCAGCACATTCACCTCAGCATCTGGAAGATGGCAGTCTGAAATGCCCTCTCTCTCTCTCTCTCTCTCTCTCTCTCTCTCTCTCCCTCCAGCCTCTTGAACTCACTCTCTAGTTTCCTTTGGATGTCTGTCTGCTGTCCAACATTAATCGCTGAGGTTCCTCTTGAGTCTGTCCTACTCACTCTTCTCAGATCACTAAAAACTCTCTCTAGGGAACATCATCTTCCTCCATATTATCAGATATCTTTCATACCACCCTGACCCTCAATTATGCTCTCCTATTCCAGAACCTGGATATCAAACTTCCTACTTGGCACCTTCATTTCGATGTCTCACATTATCTCAAAATTCTACTGATAACTTTATCTCCCCAAACCTTTCTCCCTATAAATTTTCCTCATTTCAGTGAAGGTACCATTATATATCTAGTTGCTTGTGCCACTCTCCTAAGTCTCCTATCTGGTCAATCATTGAGTTCTATAAATTCCACCACCTAAAAAAATTCTCACATCTAGTCACACCATCTTCACTGCCTTTCAAGTCCAGGTATCTTCCCTTTCCTCTATATTAAAATGATATCCTCCTACAGGTCTTCACACAGTTACCATTCCTCCTTCCAAGTCATTCTCCATACTGCAGCTGGGGTAATCATGTAAAAACCCAAATAATGTCATTTCCACGTGTAAAACCCTTCAAGAGCTTTCGACTTAATATAACATAAAGGTAAGCATCTTTAGTTTCTAAGATGCTTCATAGTTTTTCAGAGTAGCTTAAATCTAACAAAGAAATGGACAATACCAAGTGCTGGTGGTGATACAACACAATTGGAACTCTCTTATATTGCTGATGGAAATGTAAAATAATCCAGCCATTTTGGAAAACAATTGAGAGTTTCTAATAAAGGTGAACATACACTTACCATACAGTGGCCCCCCCAGGTGATTTACTCAAGAGAAATCAAAACCTGTGTTCACACAAAAATCTGTAGGCAAATATTTACAGTGGCTTTATTTATAATTGCCAAAAATTATTAAAAACCCAAACATCCTTCAACTGGTGAATGACTAAACAAACTCTGGTGCATCCATGCACTGGAATAATAACCGGCAATAAAAAGAACAAATTACTGATAGTCACAACAACATGAATGGATCTCAAAAGCATCATGCTAAGTCACAGGTTGAGAAATTACGGCTTTCCACCCAAATGTGGCTGCTACTTATTTTAATAAAGTTTTATTGCAACACAGCCACCCCCAATCATTCATGCCTAGTACACGACTGCAATAGCAGAGTGGAGTAGTTGCAACAGAGAAGGTATGGCCTGCAAGCCTAAAGCATGTACTGCCGGGCCCTTTAGAGAAAAGTTTGCCAATCCCTGTGCCAAGTGAGAGAAGAAAGACTCAGAAGTCTACATAGGGCATGATTCCATTTACATGATGTTCTGTAAAAGCAAAAGTATATGGTCAGAAAACAGATCAGTGATGGTCAGGGTCTGGAGATGTGGTGGGGAGGAATGACTACAGAGAACGTGAGAGCTTTTGAGGATGATAGAAATGTTCTATATCTTGACTGTGGTGGTGGTTATATGACCATATGCTCTTGTCAAAACTCACAGAACTGTACGTTATAAAGGGTGAATTTTACTGCATGTAAATTACACCCCAAATCATACCTCAATAAACTTGACTTAAAAAATAATAACCATATACACAGCAATTCTGCACCAGGCATATTATTTATTATTTATTATGCACCAGGCATAATATTTATTATTATTAGGGTTTTACTTTTTTCACTCACTTGATCCTCACAATGACTCTGTGAGCTAGGTACTACTATGATTTCTATTTTACAGAAGGAGTAACTGAGACACAGAAGTTAAGCACTTGGCCTGTGATTATACAGCTGGTATATGGTAGAGCTAGGAATTGAACTTATGCAGCTTGGTGACACAGACTAAGTTTTACATCATTACAACATACTGATTCTACGTATAATTTGAGAAAAATTAAGAAATAGACTAAATAGTTATAATAGGATGAGATATCACCAGTTACCAAATGCAGAAAGTTTTGGGGGTGTTTTGTGGTATGGTTCTGTTGTGGAGGTTTTGCTGAACAATCCTTCCAAAAATATATTTTTTTAAATATACGGCACTATTGAGGGTAATTTATTTAATTTCTGACACTACATTTAAAATAACACTTTATTTTTGTTTATTTTTTTCATAAAAGCTGGAAAGTGTTGCAACTGAGAAGCTAAGCACCAAGTTTATTTTAGAGGCAGTAAACACAGCCTAGGGCCCTCCTTATAATTATGACAAGAGAAAGACTCATTTGGGCTTCATATGGCTTTGAGTCACAGAAACACATCTGCACTCTACCTTCCCTAGAATATGTCGACTGAGGAGAAATAAAAGAAAAGCAGTAGGAATAAAACAGCAGTGGTAAGTAACAGCACGCTTTAAGAAAGGGGGCCTTTGTGCTCCAAATCTTCCCAGACCTACTAATCAAACTTCGCAGACAAATTAATCAAGGCAGTTGATGAAACAGGAATCTGGACTGATCCAGAGATTCTGGGAGAAGGCTTGGAAAGGCAACATGCCCTAAGTCACCTAAGAAGACACCGCACGCACCACTGCACTTCCTCATCCAGTGGAGGCCCTCAAGGATTCTACAGACTGGAGGACAAAACAAAAAGATAAAGAGGAAATTATAATTTTGCTTAACAGGTGGATTAAAGATAGAGAAGAAGCTATTAGAGCCATGGGAGGCATGAGCCAGACCTGAGAAGGTTTCCTGGAAACCACAGCTAAATCAGGTCAAGAAAGACTAATAGGCATTAGCTGGGTGAAAATGCCAGGAAAGGAAGCAGGCACAGCATGTGCTAAAACCAGAAGTCATTGTAGTGACTTGGTCAGCATACTATTTTCTTAAAAACGTGAGTTACACATCCAATATTTAAAAATTGTTCTCCATATCTGTGAGTCTATTTCTGTTTTGTAACATTTGTTCATGTTTTTCAGATTTCACATATAACTAAAAATATACAGTATTTGTCTTTATCTGACTAATTTCAATTAGCATAAAACCCTCCAGGTCTATCCATGTTGTCACAAAT
This sequence comes from Balaenoptera musculus, assembly GCF_009873245.2. NCBI lineage: Eukaryota > Metazoa > Chordata > Mammalia > Artiodactyla > Balaenopteridae > Balaenoptera > Balaenoptera musculus. The sequence goes on along the minus strand of NC_045791.1, from coordinate 39,214,199 downwards.
GGGAAGATTTCACTTTTTTTATGGCTAATATTCATTGCATATATATACCACATCTTCTTTATCTATTCATCTGTCAGTGGACACAGGTTGCTTCCATATTTGCCTATTGTAAATAACGCAGCAATGAACACTGGGGTGCATGTATCTTATTGAATTAGTGTTTTTATTTTCTTCAGGTAAATACCCAGGTCACCAGAGGGGAGACGGTGGGAGGATGGGAGAAAGAGGTAAAGGGAATTAAGAGGTACAAACTACCAGTTATAAAATAAATAAGTCACAGGGATGTAATGTACACCACAGGGAATGTAGTCATTAATACTATACTAACTTTGGTGCATAATCTATAAAAATAGCAAATCACTATGTTGTACACCTGGAACTAATATAACATTGTGAGTTAACTATACTTCAACTTAAAAATAATATAAATAAATGACATAAATTGCTATATTTCACATAAAAATTAGGATTTCTATCTGAGATCAATCTGCTGAAACTGAACAGCAGCTGTTGCCCTTAGGCAGGGCTGTGCACCCTCGTTAGCCCAGGATTCCCACTCACTGGCTTCACACTTTCATCATCCCAGCCTGGCCCCTGCAGGCATGTAAGTTTGCTAAGCCTGGTCTAAAGACAGGACAAGTCCAGCACTATCAGATTCAGGATCTATTACCTAATTCAGCCACTGACGCCGGAAGGAAGCAGAGCCCAAGACACAAAGCAAACTGCCTTGTGCCTAGCATAAGTCCAAGCACAGATCCAAAACAAAAAATTCTTATCTTGGTAGAATTAGGAGAATACCTAATATTTAATATTACTTTGATGTTGTTATTTCTGATGATATTTAATTATCGTGAGCTGTGGGGAAGTAGGTGGGGTTTTTTTTAACTTGTAAGCAAAGGTTCCTCTACATTTTAAAAACATAAAATTCCTCCAGCATTCTGATAGCAAACATATGGCTTTTGTCAAGAGACTGGCACATAGAAAACCTATACAGAATTGAAAGCCGAGTTCATAATCTTTGAGAGTTTACATCCCAGAGAACAAAACGGGATTCAGAATGAGATCAGTTTTACTATGTCTGTACACCATTAGACTTGCAAATTTAAAAAAATATATATCCTAGACATTTGCAACTTCAGGTGAGACCGAAAACAAGATCTAATAATTAGTGTCTATTTCTGAAAGAAGTGCATACTTAAAGACCACATGCAATTACCAACCAGGTTGTCCTGTAATCATGTAGAGTAATAATTGGAGAATAAAGTAGGGTTTCATGCAAATCACTTCTTACTGCAACTATCACTCTCTCTCTCTCTCTTTCTCTCATGGAATCATTAGATTTAAGGGGAATTGCTTCATGTTTCGTTGTCACTGAAAAATACTATATTTCCATATTCCTGGAAAGGAAATGCAATAAGCATCTCCTTAGAATGAATCCTAAGATGTTTTAATGACCTTTCACCTCCTGAATCACTTTGGTTCTAAACAATGGTGTTTCTTCTTATACTTACAGGACAGTAAGCAACATTTCTCAATATAAACGTACTGGGTGAGGGATTCATGATTACTCAGTAGAAAGACTGGCTAATGGGTGGACCGTCATCTCCACTGGGGACCAGACAAGAGAAAATAAGACAAGTCCATCTTTCTAGGGTGGCTGAGAAAAGAGCTCTAGCTCACCTTGAAGGTGCTATCGCGCCTTTTAAGTGGTTGTGATTCCTTTAAGAAATCGCAAAGAAGCTCTTTTAATACCAATCACAACATAGCCAAATCATTAAATTATAAAACTCTTTTTATAGCTGAAAAATAGGGAAAACCCTTTGGCTTTGTCTGAATCTACTTCAAATAAAATCGCATAACTACATGATCTGAGGTTTGAGGGATACGTTTTACCGGTTTTCAAATAAGTATTTTAAAGACATAGAATTTGTGTTTGGAGGTGTCTGAACTTGATATTGCTCTTCAATTCCAATAGTGTGCTGAGAGTGAAAGGATCTGGAGAGGGAGCCTGAGAGCAGGGAGTGCAGAGAGGGAAGAAGGGATGCTGCTAGCCCACACACTAACAAGTCAGGTCCCTTGGGTCTTACCCTGACACAGAAGGGACTCATCCTTTGACCAGTGAGGAAACTGAGTTTTGTTATTCTTTGGGCAAGTAACTGAGAGAATCAGAATCTGATCCCTGGTTTGACTCCAAATCCCATGTCCTCAGCTCTGCTAGGTTATCTTTCCCTGTATGTGTGGGTTACCTAGGGCCCTAGATCCACCCGCCTCGCCGGCACCAGCAATGCAGGGAACAGCTGATGGCAGCCAGTGGAATCAGAAGTCTGAGGGAACCTGCTTTGCCCATGGCCAGCCACACCGGGCAGTGACACCCTGGGTTCCACGAAATAGCACTTTTCCTTAAAAACCTCCCTAACACATACATTTGGAAATGGATACAGAACTGAAATGGGACTCACTTTCCCCCCCATCCCTCTCAGGTGAATAAAATGCTGACCCAATGAGCCAAAGGACCATTTCCAAGTTTCACAATCCAGATGGCCCTTGGCTGCATTTTAATTTTAAGTTCAACAATAGTTTGGGGTATAATTTGTGATGCACGTTTTCCATTTCTCTGTGAATTATTTCATCAAATATATACACATTTATAATTTTTCTAGTTTATACTCACAAGCATATAATTGGATCTCAGAACTTCTTTGTTGAAAAATCACAAATTTTGAAATAAAGCATGTAAAATTATTTTGCCTAACATTGCGTAACATCTTAAAGCATCTATTTTCTTAATTTGCAAACTCTACCAAAAGGGGGCCTACCTAGCATTAACACAATGTAACTATTAAGCTGGAGAGGGAAGCTAGTAGACTTTTCCCAAAGCATTTCTAGAAAGTTTCCTCAGTCCCACAATATCCCTAAAAAGTTTCTTAAGGAGGCCTTAAAATGGATAAATAGTTGAAAGTGAAATGCAAAGTCAAATCAAAATGAATGTCAATGTTGCTCAGTTAGCAACAGCCTACAAGCTCACCAGCTGTCAACGCTAATCATAGCTCAGTCGTTGACTCACTGTGTGACCTATCGCAGTACAGTTAACCTCGCGGATTTTGTATGCCAGCAATAAAATAGCATCACAAACTCCTCGAAGGCCTGATGTGAGTTGTAACTCAAAGATATTGCCATGGCCCCACTTTGGGAGCTAAGTGTTAAATAAAAACCAAAATTATAAGGAAAATGATAGGATGCACTTCAAAGAACATTTCCAGCTCTGTCTGCATAATTTCAGTACTTTCATGAAACATGCCTCTGAGAAACGGTTAACCATATAGAGTTAGTTTCAACTCGCGTTATGGAAAATACAATGTGCTCAGAATCCTCATCAAGCTTTAGATATCAGACACAGCCCCAACATATTTAGTTGTGTTTTTAGGAGAAAAACAATTCTTCCAGGAATCTAGGCACAGGGTTCTAAACAAGAGAAGAAAATGAATTATACAGTCTTTGGCATAAACTCTAACAATAAAACTGTCATCAAAAAAATGCAGCTTATTTGTCAAACTGATTAGAAATTAAAGTCAGGACACAGATTTAATGGCTGGATGCTTAAAACTTTTTCTCTTCTTCCAGAGAACACTGCTGGATTACACTTCCCACCCTCCCTTACAGTTGGCTAGAAATGATCCAGTGGGTCAAAAAGCTATAAAACATGGAGAAGCCACTAGAATAAAGGGACGTAGGTCCGTGAATAACTACAAGAAACAACTCCCCACCTATCCACACTGAAGTGTAATGTGAGCAAGAAACCTTCATTATAAGCCACTGAGCTTTGGGAGCTGCTTATTACACCAATTAGCTTACTCCACTTAATACACAAATATGAGATATATTTAGCATTACAACCCAAGATTTGCAATTCCCATACTTTGTATACAGTCCAGAATCTTCCTCTGACGGGTTAGACCCCACCATATATAGAAAAATAAATTCATAGAGATAAAGCTCCAGAAGGACAGATAAGTAAATGCAAGCCCCAGCAAACCATGGTGCAGAGACATTTCTTCCTTCATGTTTGACGTAATGCTAATGCTGACAGCTCTCTAAGCAGGCAGATGAACCCTGAAGCCTATTATTCAACCACTAGTCCTTTCTCCTCCTAAAAATACATTCTTCATGTGGTCTCTAACACTACAGTTCCCACCTAAACATTAAAATCAACAAAAATGAAGACTGTTTAAGAACAGTTCCTGTTACAGCACTTTTGTAAGATTTTTTTAAGAGAAATGCTGTTTATGAACCTATGAAAAATGCCTCTGGAGATGTAAGACTGTTTACTCAGAGAGAACAAACAAGTCTGGTAGCCAGAACTGCCTCACAAAGTTAAAAGCAATCTGGTAAGCAGAAAGCCAACGTGTCACGTGATAATTTCAGCTACATTAGCGCTCAGGAAGATTTCTACTGAATTTCAAACCCACAGATACTCTTTAGCTTAGGAGCCAGAAGAATGTTTACAACTGAGGTTAAATTCTTAAAGATACTAAGTGCATTCAAAAAATAAATAGTTATATTCAATCGAAGATACTATTGAAAAGTGATACTTAAGTAGAATTTTTACAATTGAAATTTTCTCAGTTGACATCTTGTCCTAGATGCTATGCTTATGATTTTAAGTATAACTTAAAAAAAATCTAAAGCACTTTTAGTTTTACAAAACAAATTGAGAGGACGTTCCAGAGATTTCCCATATACCTCCTGCCCCACATACTCACAGCCTCCCCCATTATCAACATCACTCACCAGAGTGGCACATTTTTGACCAAAGATGAACCTACATTGATACATCATAATCACCCAAAGTCAATAGTTTACTTAAGGGTTCACTCTTGGTGTTGGACATTCTATGGTTTTGGACAATGTATAATGACATGTATCCATCACCACAGTATCACACAAAGTATTTTCATTGCCCTAAAAATCCTCTGTGATCTGCCTGTTCATCTCCCTGCATACATCCCTGGCAACCACTGGTCTTTTTACTGTCACCCAAGTTTTGCCCTTTCTGGAATGTCATATGGTTGGATTCATACAGTGTGTAGCCCTTTCAGATGGGCTTCTTTCACTGAGTAACACGCATTAAGGTTCCTCCGTGTCTCCTCATGGCTTGATGGCTCATTTCTTTTTAGTGCAGAATAATGTTCCATTGTGTGGATGGACCACAGTTTATTTATTCATTCGCCTACTGAAGGCCATTTTGATTGATTCCAAGTTTTGGCAATTACGAATAAAGCTGCTATAAATATCCATGTGCAGGTCTTTGTGTGGACATAAGTTTTCAGCTTCTTTGGGTAAATATCAATAGGTGTGACTGCTGGATCATATGGTGAGAATATGTTTAGTTTTGTAAGAAACCACCCAACTACGGCGTTCCAAAGTGGCTGTGTCATTTTGCATTCCCACCAACAATGAATGAGGGTTCCTGTTGCTCCACAACCTCACTAGTATTTAATGTGCTTATGATTTTGATTGGTTGTGCTTATAATTTTGATTTCTCTTTGATTGATATTCATCTTCACTTAAGGTTTCTCTAACCTCTACCAGTTTCTCTGGCCAGCAGTTAATGTAAGCAGCATTATGCCAATCAAAAGCTCAGCTATTTAAAGAAACCTGGTGTTGTATCTTTCTTATTACGCCAAAGGCTAGGTCTATTTCAAATTTTTTATATCTTATATCAGGGAAAAGAAAGGAGTATAATAGATACTAAAGACCTGCTAACGTGTCAGGTACTGTGATCATTATCTTGTATATTCTGAACTGGTTAGTGTTTGGCAGGGGGGAAAAGCCTGGGAGTAAAGTGACAGTATCCTTACCTTATAAAGAAACTAGAGTCCTGGAAACTTTCATAACCTGTGCACCGTAACAAGCTCACCAAAACCCGGCCACACTTGTTTAACAGACACATTCAGGGAGCAAAATATCTTTTCATTTGAGGATCCATTAAAATAACCCCCAAAGTAGATCTTACTCTGACTAATCATTCCATTTTTTTTGCTGCTGCACCAATCCTATCTTTTGAATTTTGGGTCATTGGTACTACCAATCAAAAGACCCTTGTTTACTAGGATCTCTTACAAATAATGTATTGAGAGGGAGAGACTGAGATTAAAACAATGTTCTCAAAATTCCTATGGATTTTATCTTTCATGCATCACTTTGCCTCTCAAAGGTGGTATATTTCCTCACAAAGGCGGTACATAGGTTTACCTATAATTCAACTCACCTAATGCTATCAACTCACTAACATCACCACTATCGTGTTTTTCATGTTCCCTTAATTACCATGCATAACAAAGTAAACTATAAGCCTTTAGTAATCCACTCAAAGTATAGGCTGTCTCTTACAAAGTGAGAGGCTATTTTGCAAAGCATGAAGATCCTGTCATTAACAAATATTACTACATCATTGGCTTTAGGAAAGAATAAGTTTAATTGTATTCCCCTTCAAGCTAAATTCTGATTTACCCTCAAAAACCAGGTTTACACCCCCCCAAAAAAAACAGAGCTTTCTAAATTGTTTCACCATAGAATTACAGCAAATAGTGTTGTACTATATATTCATTAATTTATCAAAAAAACTATATTCACATAACTTTTTAGGAACATATCACCATATAAATCAAGTCTGCCATAAATTATATAAGCTTAAATAGAAAAAAAAAAAACAGTGGGAACTTCAAGGAATTTATTACTTACAACAGGAAGAAAGTTTAAGCCAATAATTGGGGCTGTCTACCTTGTTATTGGCTCATCTTCAGATCAGGAATCAAGTAGAAGAGAAACCAGAAGGGTGTTTGTGTGACCGTTTGTAGCCATTCTCCTACAAGTTCAGATGAAGGACAGGCCATTTGCTACTAAACCTCAAAGTCTTAACACGGTATCGCTGAACCCAAGGGTCTCCAAAGATGAGAGCAACTTTCGTGTTAACTATATATTCATATAGTTATTCACACTTTATATTCATATCACCTGGGAATAACTAACACATTTGGCAAGTTTACTATATTCCAGGAATTCTCCCAGGCTCTACTGCTCATCGACAGTCCTATGAGGGAAGTACCACTGTTCTCCCCATCTTGCAGATGCGGGAAAAATGAGGCCTAGAGAATTGAAGAAAATTGCCCATAGTCACTCAGCTGTTCAGAAGCAGAGCTGGGTGTCAGATGCAGACAGCCTGCAAAGACGCTCCAAAGATCGTGTTCTCGTCCTTTCTGTTACGTTACTGATGAACAGAACATCAATGAGAAACTCTCATTTCCTTGATTCTAATAATATCACTCCTCACACTGAAAAGAGACTCCCTGCCTATGCATGGTGCAGACAAGAAGAAAAAGACATTCACATCTGGGCTTTGAGAAAGCTCTCTGTGGTTCTCAGGCTTCACCTCAGAGCTGGCTCACAAAGCCCACCACACCTGCAGAGTGGGTAATGGAAGGAACACTCTGAGCGCATGCTACGTGAGAGGGCCACCCTCAGACCTAAACAGATCTTTGTTACATCCACCACACCGCTGGGGTTAAAAAGAAGCCCACACTGTTACACCAGTTTCCAGCTAGGACCTAGAAGGTATGAAAGAAATGTGGAGTTTAAAATTTTTTGAAGTTTCCAAAAGAAGGCCTTCAGTGTCTAATGAAAAGACAAAAGCCCGAGGCAGCCCTCAGTTAAAAGTTTGCGATCCTACCCTAGTTTTGCCCCCATTCCTCCCACCCCCCTGAGGAACCCTCCTGCAGCCCTGACTGTAACGCTCTCCACCACTGTTCCTTGCTAAGGTTTACCGCCTCTGAAGCTACCTTGCCTGGGCCCTCTCTCCTAATTTAAACTCCATTCTCCCACCAGCTTGGAATTAGAAAAGGAAGCTGTCCCATGAAGTAACACTTCCCTTTCACTAGATAGTAAGGAACCCCGAGAAAAGCAAACTGTCCAGAGAGGAAGACTGGATGTCTTCTAGGTCCCTTCCAATGAAAAGTTTATTATTAAACAGACCTATACTAAACAGTGAATGACAAATACCTTACTCTTGAAAATCTGCACACCACTGCAGGGGTGTTTGCTTGCTACATCCCTGGTGGGATTTAAGATAGTGCTGGGAAGTTTATATCCCACTACACAGCCTCCTGTTCCTCGGCATATGGCTGGTCTGGGGAAAGGAAAAATCAAGAAGGCTTTGTGGAAACTTAGTCACCTACGTGTGGGTGAGGAAATAAAAAGAGAGGGAAAATGGAATGAATAGGAAGCCTCTCCAAGACTACTCAGAAAAATCCTGCATGTATCACTGGAGGGGGCCTGGAGTGTGGATGCCATTTGTGGTCACAAACCTCCTTCCCTGCAGGTGGACACAGTCAAAAGAGGCCAACGTTCCATTCATCTTCTCTCCCCCATCAGCTTCCTCGCTGGAATTGAAGATTTAGGTTGCCCAGCTCCAAAATATAATAATAATAACAACAACAACAACAACAATAATAACAGCTCTCTCCTTAGGCCATGATCTCCATCCTTTCTAAATCTGACCTTATTTATCTCAAAAGAAAAAAAATCTCTAGGCCTCACTTGGGGCAACAGTGGAGACTCTCCACCACTGAAAAACATACCATAAATGTTAACAGCATGCTCGCATGAAGAAAAGCCACACCATGAAGTAAAGTGGAACAAAAAAATCTTTGCTGTCACCTCTAACGTCCAACCTGCCCACAAGAAATGCCAGTCTTCACGAATGTCTCTATTTCCTCACCTACAGTAGCTTTTATTCAAGCAACTGAGTAAAAGGTAAGTGAACCACATCTTAGTGGATTTCATTGTGTTTTCCGTTTAATTAATCAAAAAAGTATATACAATAGTTTTCCTTTTATTCTTTTCCTTGCAAATACAAGCTAATTTAAAAGGGTTTTGTGAGCCGACCTGGCAGCTAAACACTTACAGCACTATCCCGTCACCAAAGGTGCTGAAACAACTGACCGACTTTAACAATCAACCCGTTTGTATTTGGAATACGACCTCTGCCTGTATTTTAGGAAGGAAGCTTTGCACCAGGAATATCAAATGAGCACAAGCTAGGGGCCAGGGGATGCAGAGCTTCGAGTGCAGGAATGCCAGCAAAATGTGCCTAAGCTTAAAAGCCAGCAGCCAGTTTTCTCAGCCATCAGTACCTTGGGCTTTCAAAACCAACTTATTCTTAAAGGAGGACAGTTTATTGGTTGGAATCATTTCATAAAACTGGAAAAAAGATAAAAACACAAGCCAATACTTTAAGCACTGCTCTCTGGAGAAATAGAGCATGCCTAGTCACATTTAAGGTCACAGCTTCTATAAAATGTTGCCAAATAATGGGTGTCAAGGGGCAGTTTTTTTCTTGACGTATTGAAGTCAGGAAAATTTCCTCCCCTAGAATGGCTCTGATTGGCAGATATTCTCTGAGAGAGGACAGCTGAGGCCTGTGGTCATTTTATGTCAATGGCTCAACTGAGCTGGTCTTCTCTCCCCCCTCACACACCCCTCTCTTTTTTTGCCAATCCCCATGGCTACATCCAAAACTGCTACCCAAAATATGCTCATAGCAGTGGCTTAAAGGGACAGAAATCACTACAAAAAGAATACACACACTTGGGCATATGTCTTATGCAACTCATTGATTGGATATGCCTATGGTGATTTTTCTCAAAAGAACTTGTCAGATTAAAATTATAAATGACTTGAAACTGCTGGTATCTGTTTCATTTGGCTATTAGGGTGCTCAGGATGTCTAACTTAGGAAGGAGAAAATGACAAAATGTCCCAGGAATCAATAGACCCTTGTTTTGCTTGATTTTACTGACTAAAATTAACCCCTAACTTGATGGATTGGAGGCAGTACCAACTGCTTATTCTATTCTGTGAAGTAAAAGAGAAGTCAACCAACGATGACAACAAAGTATATTTCTGAAACAGTATTCCCTAGGTACAAAGTTAAGTTATAAACTCGGAAATAGAACATGCTTACGATTGTTAACAGACATGAACCATGTACAAATTTAGCAACAACTTACCATATTAGACATCGTGACCTTTGGCACTGGCATTTTCCAATATCGTTTTAGATACCACCGGTGAAAGATGGCAGAAGTAATCTAATCTGTTAAAGTCCATGTCCCAAACAGAACTGCACTTCTAAAATAGCCTGAGCAAAGCCAACATCTTTTCACACTTACTTTTAAGGAACCAAAGAAACATTTTAAAAGAAATAGTGCATCAAGCATGTTCAGCAGGTGAGAATGAGCTTCAATAGCAAGTCAGTAATACCTGCAACATGTATACCTAGGGAAAGCTTAAGAGTAATGTGCTCACAGTTAAGAATGAAAAAAACCAGCACAACCTATTCAATATCGTCCATCTTTAGGAGGTAGCACTAGAAATTAGCTTCTTTTTTATTTATAAGCCAGCAAATTGATCCTTCTTAATATGTGTTTTTAACATGGTATTTCCGATTCAGGACATGGGACTCCAAGCAACGTGGCTGGCTCCACCACCATGTAGCACAAAGAAACAGAAACAACATGTACAAGACAGCCCAGGCAGGGCTTAAAGGTTCTCACAAAAATGTAGGATATGAGTAGTTCATAGATAGCCCAGCTACAAATAGCCTCCCAAATTCCTTCACCTCCATCTTTGAATCGGGAATGCACCAACCAACTGGTATCACAAAATGCCCTAATGACATAGGGAAGGGGGAACAGGAGATTAATACTAACTACTGAGGTTAGTATTTCAAGCCTGAAAAGAACAAAACCATTCACCAAAGTTATTTCCTGGCATCGATTTGAACTATGGGAAGGCATAGTTGTAGTGCAAAGGGGAAAAAAAACAAAATGAAAATAAACTGAACGCTTTAAATTATTTGGAAACTTCATACCAATCTCATTTTCATAGCTTTCTCCCACTAAAAATTTTACCCAGTATAAAGTAATAATACTACATAAGTAACTAAACCTTTCAGAAATAAACCCAAGATTCCGAATTGAGCCTTTTGTATAGGCTCTTTCTTTTCCACTTCCTTTCTCAGCTGCCTGCCTTCTAATAAGACAAACTCTTGGCAGGAACACAGAAGGTATCCAGACATTTGGCTGAATTAGACAAGGAAAGTATAAATGAATAAACCCTGGCACTCGGAAATGAAGCAGTCTTTTAAAACCAAAGAGCTAAAACAGAGGCTAAATAATATAATGCTTTCTGACAAAGAAATTTACTTTTTAAAAAATGAGATACACACAGTTCTCAAGGATCATTAAGGCAGTATTCTAAATTAGTGTCTTTCAGATCAAGCTGAGACAGTAATTTCTAAACAATACCATTAGCCTACGCACGCCCCATACACAGTTCTTTAACAGATTTGTTTCATATTATAATCGATACATGTACAGTTACTTACTTGCTTCCTTCTGTAATGAGCAAACTGAGAAAGGCCTAGAACAGTTGCAAGAGCTCCTCCACCAACAAGAATAGTCCCTTTCACTGCCTTTTGAAATGCCATTTCTTAGCCTACAGAGACAAAAAAAGAAACAAAAAAGTTATTTGGGATTTTTATCACATAATAATCCAATAACAAAAAGAGACTGCATAGATTATGAAATTATGTTAAACTAGAAAAGAAAACACAAAATAAGGAATTTATTAACAAACCAATTTGTATACCACAATTCAAAAACAATACACAAAAAAAACCTAGGAAACTGACTTTATAAACTGACCATCCAATAGGAATTAAAGAAAGAAAAATTCAGAGACAACTGAGGTTATTTACATAGTATAAAGTCAAGAGAGCTGTGAAAAGAAATGTGTACCTGACAAAACTGCATGCTGTACTTGCAAATTTGTTCAACCACTAATCCCCTCCACAAAAAGAACTGGTGGAAGTCTTCTGTCACTCAACAGGACAATGAACCTCATGCTTGCTTTGGGTTCTTTGGCAAGTGTTGAATTCCACTCTGGTACAACTCCCTTCCTGAGTTTTCCCCTTCCGAATAAAGCTCTCACTAAAACCAAAAGCCAACACATTTACATTTCTATCCCTGGAAGAGTCTACACTTTACAGATAAAAAGTAAAAGAAAACCATGACATGATCCTTCTGCGAAATGACAGAGATAACACTGCTATAATGCTATAATTCCTTTCATTAAGGGAACTTAAAAAAAAAAAAAAAAAAAAGGTCTCTTCTAGCCAGAGTTGCATGGCACCAAAATTTCAAGGGGAAACCCTCCAGATCAAGCACTCCTTCATGCTCACTGTATATTTCTAAATAAAGTCTTGTACTGTGTTAGCTCTTGACTTTCTTTCTTCTCATTTGTTAAAAAAAAAAAATTCCACTATTGGATTGATGGAATTTCTTAATTTTTTTTTTTTGAGGACTTAAATAGTCTATAGTCAGAAGCCAAAAAAATAAAATAAAATAAATAAAAAATAAAAATTCCAACGAAAAACATCTTACTCCCTTTTATTCTGCTAAACAAAAAAAAAAACAACAAAAAACAATAACACTGTGTGATCACCTAAAAACAATTCTAACTTAGAGTTGATATTGAGCAATTTGACCTGCCTAAGTCTTTCACTTACAAAAGCAGCTGGCACACCCACGTGTTACAGGGAAGCCACTACCCTACTTTCCTGAATGGGTGGAGTTCTGACCTGTCTGGACAACATACCTTATGCTTTACAGATATCTCACAACTCAAATTATTTAATATGAAGCCAATTTTAACCTAGGATAGTAAAAAACATATAGTATCTCAACGTAAATTACGATACAGTTAAAATGTTTGAGTTCAGGGACTTCCCTGGTTGCACAGTGGTTAAGAATCTGCCTGCCAATGCAAGGGACACGGGTTCGATCCCTGGTCTGGGAAGATCCCACATGCCGCGGAGCAACTCAGCCCGTGCGCCACAACTACTGAGCCTGAGCTCTAGAGCCCGCGAGCCACAACTACTGAGCCCATGTGCCGCAACTACTGAAGCCCGGGCACCTAGAGCCTGTGCTCCGCAACAAAGGAAGCCACCACAGTGGGAAGCCTGCGCACCGCAACAAAAAGTAGCCCCCACTCGCCATAACTAGAGGAAGCCCACGTGCAGCAATGCAGACCCAACATAGCCAAAAATAAATAAATAAATAAATAAATAAATAAATTTATATATTAAAAAAAAAAGTTTGAGTTCATGTTGACTGAATAGAATCTATCAGCATAACTATCCTAAATCAAAGAATTTCAAATGCAGTTGGTAACTATGACTCTACAGAAAATCCATTTTGGAATACTATAAATTATATACTAAAATAAAAGCTGGCATTTCTTAAAATTTTATTTTTCTTCTGATCTCATTCTTTTCTGACAAACTCCTAAATTCTAAGACTCATCTTTATTTTTAAGATTCTCACCAGAAAAATATTTCACATGCGTACGTTCTTTACTGCTAGAGGTCTCTTCTTTTCCATCCCTTCTCTTCATCAACCATCCCCTGTCTCCCAAGTTATGCAAAAGAGTTGGTGTATGTTGGCTGGGGCTTCCATTCATCATTCAGTCAACCCTAAGAAAAACCTAATGTCCACGATTGTTCTGATGGTGAAAACCGCAATTTAGCCAACTTGGAAGGCACCCCTTTGTCATAGCTCAGCATCACTATTCCTAGTAATGCTATAAATGTTCATATGAGTGCCTATCACACAACAGAAACCCTAGCAGCCCGGAGATAGCATGCTATCCCCTGGCTAACTGGGCTTCCCTGACAATTAGAGACAGAGAATAGAGACCTAGTTCTATTTACCTAAACAATGCCTGTGCCCACCCCGTATAGATAGCAGCCTGGCAGTCCCTTGGATGTGAGTTCTGTAGGTGGTTGCCTTTAGCTCAGTATCATTGCTTCTGTCTTGTTGACAATGTCATTGATGACCTCACAAAGGACACCACACATCAATACAGCTAACTGAGGGATGTTATACAACACAGTCATAAAGTGTCTCAGCAGAGGTGTTCATTCAGCCAGTTAAGTTTGGAGCTAGTTTTTCCAATTGTGTAGTTCCCTACATTCCCTGCTCACCTTATTATATTGCCTCAATTTGATTTTCCTGAAACCAAAACTTGCTAAGGAGGATATCTTCATGGATTTTCTCAATTAGCCACAAATACTATGGAAGAACTGCATTGACATATTATTTTGCAGAGTTATTGATAATATTGGCTATAATAAAGTTTCTTTTTTCAGTATTTTCATAAAATAACCTATGCTTAAACATTATTATTTCTATTGTGATCAAATTTATCCACACGATAATCTAGCTGGTTGTAACGAATAAATCACTCTTACAAAAGCACATAATCAGTCGACTTCACCTGACTCTCCCAAGATGATGATGATAATGATTATCATCATCATCATCATTAATGTTATAATGACAATAGTTGCCACTTATTGAGTTATTTGCTAGGTAAAGGGTACCATGCTTTTAATTCTTTATATATATCAGCTCATATCACCTGCACAACATCCTAATTTCATAAAAGAGGCACTTGCAGTTCAAAGAGAGTAGGGGATTTGTCCTAGGTCATTTCCTAGTAAGTGACAAAGCCACAGCTTAGTCTTTGCTCTTAATCACTAGGTGGTTCTGCCCTGCCTTTGCTCTGAAAAGCCAACCTCTCCCCAAGAGCCACACCATATTTTGCTATTACTCCCAAAAGAAAACCCTATTCACAAGCAGTCACCCAAAGTGTACAGTCCCTCGGCATTAGGTTTCTCTAAGGCAATGAGGAAGACTCTGACAAAATATCTGCTAGTAACCTTCTGCCAGATAATGTAAAAACTTTGTTTTAATGTTGACAGAAAGAAATGTAAAACCAGATTAACGTTAAACTATGTGCTGTGAACTACTTATACCCACTTACATTCCATTATAAGGAAAAAAGTTTTCACAATGATGACAAAGAGGAAAAGATTGCTTCCTTCTACATAAAAGCTGCAACCAGGAAGTTAGCAAAGACTGGGAATAAAAATGTCAATAAATCTTTACCTTTTGCAACTAAAAGTATGAGAAAGTCAGAGGTAGAAGAGAAAACCAGAGGTAGAAAAGAAAACCGGAGGTAGAAAAATCACCTAAAAATAAAATTAGCTTAGTTATCATAGCCTGATGTCTATGTTAAATAACCTGTGAATAAATCACATATACATTGACTCAGGACTGGCTCCTGCATTTGCACAGACCAATGCCAGCCCTCTAATTCTTGCAAGGAGAACACAAGGCAACTAAACAAAACCCTAAACAAAGTTAGTCAACTAAATACACCTGTGAGTTTATCAACTGCTCTCAAGGGGTTTACAATCAATTTGGAGGATTAAATATCAAAGTCTGTCTTATAACTGTCTTATAACTAGTTGTGCTACACTGAATGTTATTAATACTCTGATAGACAGAAGACCCTGAATAGCCAAAGCAATCTTGAGAAAGAAGAACAAAGCTGGAGGCATCTCAATTCCTGACTTCAAACTATATTACAAAGCTATCATAATTAAAACAATATGATACTGCCATAAACACAGATACATAGATAAATAGAACAGAATAGAGAGCCCAGAAATAAACCCATGCATACATGGTCAATTAATTTTCAACAAAGGAGACAAAAATATACACTGGAAAAATGACAGTCTCTTCAATAAATGGTGATGAGAAAACTGGACCAGCCACATGCAAAAGAATGAACTTAGACCACTTTCTTACACCATACAAAAAAATCAACTTAAAATGGATTAAAGACTTAAATGTTAAGACCTGAAACCATAAAACTCCTAGAATAAAGCATAGAGGGTAAGCTCCTTAACATTGGTCTTGGCGATGATTTTTTTTAAATTTGATACTAAAAGCAAAGACAACAAAAGCAAAAAAAAAAAAAAAATGAGTGGGACTACATCAAACTAAAAAGCTTCTGTACAGCAAAGAAAACCATTAACAAAATGAAAAGGCAACCTAATGTATGGAATAAAATATTTGCAATCATATATTTAATAAAGGGTTAATATCCAAAGTATATAAAGAACTCATACAACTCAATAGCAAAAAAAAAAAAAAATGCAATTTAAAAACAGGCAGAATGACTAAGTAGACATTTTTCCAAAGAAGACATACAAATAGCCAATAGGTACATGAAAAGGTGCTCAACATCAATAATCATCAGGGAAATGCACATCAAAATCACAATGAGATACCACCTCATACACACACACACACAAAATGAGGTAAGTGTTGGCAAGGATATAGAGAAAAGGGAACCCTTTTGCACTGTTGATGGGGATGTAATTAATGTAGCCACTATGTGAAAACAGTATGGAGGTTCCTCAAAAAATTAAAAATAGAACCACCATATAATCCAGCAATTCCACTTCTGGGTGTATATACAAAAGAAACAAGATCACTATCTCAAGAAACTATCTGTACCCCCATGTTCATTCCAGCATTATTTGTAATAGCCAAGACATGGAAACAATCTAGAGTGTTCATCAATGGATGAATGGATAAAGAAAATGTGATACACACACACACACACACACCACACACACAAACACATACACACACAGAGAGAGGAATATTATTCAACCATGAAAAAAGAAGGAAACCCTGCTATTTGTAATAATATGGATGAAACTTGAGGGCATTATGCTAAGTGAAACAAGACACACAGGGAAAGACAAATACAGATTGATCTTACTTACATGTAGAATCTAAAAAACCCCAACTCACAGAAACAGAGAAGAAATTGGTGGTTGCCAGAGACAGGGGGTGGGAGGTGAGAGAAATGGGTGAAGGTGGTCAGAATGTACAAACTTTCAGTTATAAGATAAATAAGTTCTGGGGATGTAATGTACAGCATAGTGACTAGTGAACAATACTGAACTGCATATTTGAAAGTTGCTAAGAGAAGAAATCTTCAAAGTGCTCATCACAAGGAAAAGAAATCGTAACTATGTGAGGTGATGGATGTTAACTAAACTTCCTATGATAATCATTTCATTTTATATATATATGTATATATATATATGATCATTATGTCTTATGTCTTAAACTAATACAATGTTACGTGTCAATTTTATCTCAATAAACCTGGAAGCAAAAAAGAACATTTAAATTACAGCCAAAAGAAAGGAATAGCTCAAAGTGGAGATAGGGAATCACGGTAAAGCACTATCTGATACCATTTTCATCAACCAGAAGATATAGCGCAGAATAAAACTAAGATGCTATTTCTCCTTTGTTCTATTCTAACTCAAGCACTGAGTTATCATGCCCTTAAAGAAAGAAAGGAATCACTAAATGGATAGTGATTATACTTCACCTGAATTTCTGTGACTTGGGTTCCCTCAAAATGAGTGGAAAGGCTGGAAGGGTTTATAAATAAAGCAGGCTGTTAAATTACATTATTTCCTAAACCATGTCAATATCAAATTGAAAAAAAAAAAAAATCAGTGACTATCCAGTCAAGATGGCACAGTGAATTTATGCTTCAGCTCATCCTGTATGCTCTAAACGCACGGTAATGACAAACAAAATAGAAAAAAGAAAAAAAAACATACACACAAACATATATACACAGACATACTCTGATAGAAAAGAAAGCAAGGTACTATATCATTGCAGTGAAAAGAGATTAATTCTCACTAAAAGAATTAAAGAAGGTTTCAGAAGACAGGATACTTGAAAAGCCTCTTGAAGAAAAAAGGATTTGGAGGGGAGTGAGTACAGGCAGGTCTGGATTGAGAAAGATTTGGAGGAGAAAGAGGAACATCATGGTAATGTTCAGGAGGCACGCAAGTTGTTATCTGGTTTGGCTGGAGATGATGTTCATTTGAAAATGAGGTTTAAAAAGAAGTCCAGGGCAAGAGATAAGAACATTCTGTACATGTGAAATGAGATATTTTTCTATGATATTCTGTTGGCCATGAGAGCTGAGATTGCAGATGAAGGAAGCAAGCTGCTTCATCTCAGGACTTATGAAGAATGTTCAAGTAGATTTTGGTGTTGAAGCTTATGATGAAGACTGAGGGACCAACTGGAAGGCAATGAAATAGTCCCCACATGAGAAGACGAAAGCCTGGTTTAGGACAACACTGAAAAGTACTAATGCAGACATTGATGCTTTGCAGGAATCTCTAACGACAGCACTCAATTAGAGACCATTACAGAGTCTGACAAGTGATTACAGAAGGCAACAGGAAGAGATTGAAGGTCATAAGGGGCTTTAGCCTGGGTAACTGGGGATTTGCCCCAACATTACAACATTAAGAATCAGAAAGAGAAGCAAGTTTAAGGGAGAAGAGGAGTTCATTTGGAAGCAAAAATATTTAAGATCTTGACAGAACACCTACAGAGAGAAAACAGCAAACATATAGATAGGAGGGTCTTAAACTCACAAGAGTCGTCATAGCTAAAGCTATGGTGTGAGGAATTTTCTGCGTAAAACTGACAGCTATGCCTGTTCACAATAAAATGTACTTATTGCCAGCAAAACAAAAACTGGACTTGCCACTTCTCAAAGTTTGCTGACCCATACTTCTAGCTAACCCTGCAACTTATCTGGTTCCACAGGATTCTTGGCTGTCCTTTTAGGACTCTCATTATAGATAGAGTGACTTCGACAATGAAGACAACCGCTCAGACCCTATCTTAAATAGCTCCTGAGCGCTCACCACTTCTGCCTTCCTCCTGCTCATTGGTAAGGCTACTCTAACAGCTAAATCATGCATTTAGATGACTTAACCACACACTTGAGAATTAAAAACAAGAAATAACCACCCACTGGAAACGGCTGGGGTTCCCCTTGGCAACTACTCACAAGCAAATTTATTCCAGAACAAAAGCACACTTCCTGGCCCCAGAATTCTCAAAATAGAGTCCTCTAACTCCTCTCCCTGTCTTGCAGTCCTAGCTTCTCTCTTAAGTCAGCATAAATAAAAATCTATCCAAATAGATTTATCCCTCGTCTGTGGAAGGATCCCTTCACTTCTACAAAAACCCCCCTATCCTCTGATCTCTTGCATAGAAACAGCTATTTCCATTTTAACCTCCATGCTCTCCATTAATTGAAGAAAAATTGAGACTTCTCAGGGTTTTGAGTCTTATGCCAGCACAGATGCAAACGTATTTCTTTCCATCCCTCACAAGAATTATCAGTGTGGGTGCTGGGGAGGGAGGAGGAGAGCTCAAAGATCATTTTCAGAAGAGTCATTTCAACCACAAGTTTTGTCCCTGGAACGTGTGTTCTCTAGCAAGATATAAAGGCATTCCATGCCCCTCTCTGATCACCTACACTGAGAACCCAAGATGAACAAGGCATTGAAAACATAAAATAAAACTCCCAGAATGTAACGTAGATGTAGCATGTGCTACTTCACTCAGCCCTTTACCTAAGCAGATGCAGGTCCAAAGGCAGGAAGACGCTCCTTACACTTCACTTGTGCAGCTACCCTCCTCGTGGCTGTGCATGGAAAGCCTCCCCCTCATCTATTTTGAGTCATGGCACTCCGTCAAACCCACAGATGGTACAAGTCAGAGCGCTAGGCCTCAAGATCCACCTGCACACAAATTCAGTGACTTAAGGGAGAAAGTTGCATGAATCTTACTAAATAAGGGTGCAGGGCCTCATCAGAGGAAGTCCTACCCAGAAAGTCATGGAACTTGACAGCAAGTTCACAGCAAAATGGAAGAACAGGGAGTGAACGCAAAAGCACCTTCCCACCCGAGTAGTTTTAACTGTAAAAGTCAAGGTTTGGGGGGTGCTTTGAACTAGGCATGTTTCAACAAAGCAAACTCTTTATTCTTCCAATTGATGTGATAGCAAATGTTATGCATACTTTCCTATAAGAAAGAACATCACAGTTTAGGCACACCAAGCCTAAGCCTGATAAAGCGCTTACACAAACAAGTACCGATCAAAGCACACCATGTACTACTGCCTCTTTCCCCAAGGTTGACTTTATAGAGGGGAGAATGATTAGCGCTCTGCCTACAAACACATCCTCCCCAGCCAAGCAGAGAGGAACTTCTGCACACATACATCTTACCCAGCAGCATGTGATCCCTACAGAAACACACAGTGAGCCCTCAAGCATGCTTTTTGAAAGCTGTCAGACATAAATGAACAAAACAGTCAACATCAGAGGCCCATCAGCCTGTTCTCTGCAAACAGAGAGGAGCCCTAGTCCATAAACTGAAATTGAATCATTCTTTTTTCAGTTGCTTTAAACATTTTTGAAAAGGATTTAGGCCAAGTCCCGATAGAAAATGGACCTAAGGGTTATCCACAAAAGATTATCCCAATGGAAATAAGTGAATGTATCAAATCCTGAAAAAACAGGAGACACTTAAAAGTGCCTTCACCTTCCCTAGGCCTTCCTCTATTGTGTGCATATATATATATATATATATACACATACATACATACATATATATTTTTCCCCTAAACCACAAGCACCATAATAACAATGATAACAATTTACAGCCTACAGTTGTAAAAAATACATACACTGAACAGGATACCAAAGGACAAACAAAAAGATTTTTCTGAAATCATTGAGAAAAGCATTCTCCTGAAAAACAAGACAAATGAAAGAACCATGTAAAAGTCAGCACAAAACTTATACATGTAATGAGTCCTCAGACTCTGGTTGTCCAAAATTTTGGCCTGTGGCTGATGAGGAAGCTCAGGCAACGTCATCACACGTGGCTGGCACAGCATCCAAACCCTAGCTTGGTCCCTGTCTTTCACACCCTATCCGAAAGCCAGACTGCTTTAGCGAAGGGCAGGTTCCATTTCCAACCAATTTCCCCAGGAAATCCCTTGCCAGAAGGGCCCAACCCAAAAGATGGAAAAAAAAAAAATCTCAATGACTGGAGAATATTTTAAGAAAGACAAAAGAGAAACAGAATCGGGAACAGAAAATGAAAGAAGACAAACACTCTATTTGTATTGGTCCACATAGCTTCAAGCCAGAAAGTACTTTGGAAATGATTCCTACTACTCACTCGGGGGCACCTTTAGGTCAATTATATCATTTTAGAACAAACACAACACACAGCTACAGATGACTGAGAGAGAGGTTAGCCCAGGACCATCCCTCAGGCTCAAAGGACAGCAGGCGCCTGGAAGCTTGACAGAAGGAGTTGACACAGAAAAGGGCTGCGCTCGTTTCAGAGGTTCAAATCAGACTTTAAGAAATGTAAGCAAAAGGCACCCCCCCCCAAAAAAAAGAGGAGGAAATAAAGTCAACCATTTAAAATGAGCCAGTTAGAAGCCTCTATCTGTTTATAAAAATTCAACTCAAACATTATCACATGAATTCTTTTGGTGTAATTTTTGGTTTTTTTAATTTAATATGCAATGCCACAACCAATTAAAGCATTTACTTCACAAAGTCCTCTAAAATGAAAACATATCAAAAGGGAAGAAGGCCTCAGAGGAACAAGAGGATACACGCTCACATTCTGTCATTTATTATGTAAGACTCAATTTTAAAAAAATAAATAGGGTTGCCAAGGCAACTTCCATATTATGTATTTATGTTTTCTGCCATTTCTAAAATGCATACAAATACTATAAAGTCACAGATTTGACCCTCTTCTCTTATTTTCATAAGGTTCACTCTAGAATTACAAGAAATCAATGAAGCCCATCTCAGCTAACAATAGATTTATATTCATTAAATGCAAATGATCATAGTTTAATTCATAATGGAATGATTTCCACTGTATTTGCTCTCCATAGAATTGCTATTAAAAATCATGAAGAACTATAATTAGTTCATGCAGGTGAACTTGTTTTCCATTTTAAAATCATTTTAAAACTGAAATTAATATATATTCTCTATCATCTTAGATATGTTAATGGGTTTTTGTTTAAAGTTGTAAAATCCTATCAGTGATTTTCCATAAAAATATATGTCTGCCTTCTTTGTTTACCATATATGTAATTTAAGGTAATCCTGAGATGCATAAAATAAAATGCCCCTTATAAGAGAAATTCTGGAGCACTCCTTCCCCAAAATGCCCACCCCTTATAAAGAAACAAGTCAGGTTAAGGAACTGAGTGGATAGCATGCCAACTATGAAATAATAAACTTGCATCTATGTATCAACTAATAAGAAATGCCTCACTTAAAAAGAATATAGCAGACAATGAAAAAAGCTTTAATTCTGTCTTGAAGAAGAAATGTTACCAGTGAATCACACACAAAAATAATTCTTCAGGCAAACAGACCACACTAGTCCTGCGATTTTTTTTTTTTTTTTTTTTTTTTTTTTTGGCTGCGTTGGGTCTTCTTTGCTTTCTCTAGTTGCGGCGAGCGGAGGCCACTCTTCGTTGTGGTGCGCGGGCTTCTCTTGTTGCACAGCACGGGCTCTAGGCACGCGGGCTTCAGTAGTTGTAGCACACAAGCTCCATAGTTGTGGCTCGCGGGCTCTATAGCGCAGGCTCAGTAGTTGTGGCGCACGGGTTTAGTTGCTCCGCGGCATGTGAGATCTTCCGGGACCAGGGATTGAACCCGTGTCGCCCTCATTGGCAGGCGGATTCTTAACCACTGCGCCACCAGGGAAGTCCCAGTCCTGGGACTCTTGCAATCTTTCTGCCCCTTTACTAACCCTATTGTTGGGTTAGGAAAATGGTTCACATTCTTCTAGCAGCATAAATCCCCTTTTTTTAGATTTTACATTCTGTTATAGAGTCTACTTCGGTAATTAAGACAAGAGAAAACCCTTTACTTTGTTACAGAATAAACTGCAAATCAAATAACAGAGCTCAAAATATCTGCCTTTACACTAAAATATATCAAGCCTCTCCTCCGGATTTATTATAAACATAACAAACCCTTATAAAGTAATAACAATCATGGCTGTTGACTACACACCCTAAAATGTTTCATAAGAAAACATCTACTTCATTATATAAAAAGGGTTTAGGTGCTATAAAATAGTGCGCAGGCACTGTGAATCAAATGAAAAGGTTTTTAACACATATAGATGATAATGAACTTTAGTCAAAAGAAATATACCCTAAGAAAATTTCAATTAATTTAGCATGTTCAGAAAAGGAAGTGCTTAAGATAATTAAGCTTCTATTTGCCTGGATCTTAATCAGAGATCTGTTTTGTTGTTATCCAATATCATATATTTTTAAGAAATATGTCATTAAGAACTAGGAAAAACTATCTACTAAATATAGGGATTATTTTAAGGCTAAAAAAAATTTTAAAGAGACTTAAGATCATTATTCCAAAATCTCTTTTTTTTGAATAGCACAGATGTAGAAGGTTTGAGAATCTGCCTTAGAATGTTATGAGCACAAACAAAACTTTGAAAAACTGGCTTTTTTTTTTACTTCAAAATGCTGATACCAATTGAGTTAACTCAGCTTTATTCATTATTTTTATCACCAAATACAAGGAAAATGTACCAATTCTTTCAAAAGTTCCAGTAGCAACTGCATTATATATGTCATTAAAAATGCATTTTAGGAAATACTTGTTGAAGATAGTTTGTGAAATCCTGGGTTCATAAAAAACTATGATATAATTTTTATGATAATTAGTTATAGCACAATAATTTCAGTTAATTTAATTTACTTACATTGTAAATTTAAAAGTTCTAAATTTAATTACAGCTCTATTAATGCATAAGACATCGTTGGGAGTTATAACAGAGACCAAAAAGTATATGGGGTGGCGAGACCATTTATTCCACTTCCTTGAGCTGGAGAAGATCCCCAGGAAATAAAGCTAACCACTTTTTACATCCTGTAACCACTTTTCCCCTATAGCCTGCTGAAATTTGCATTTAAAATTCACTCCCCTACATATCTAATAATCCATTGCATGTATAAATCTAACTATCAACAAAGGGTCAAATTACACACAAAAAGCATAGATGCAAAGAAAATCTAAGATGTACTACATCAGAATAATCATATTTGATATTATTTAGCTTAGTGATGACACTCCCTAAAAATGTCTCACCTTTAAGGAAGTAAGAATCAGACAACAGGAGAGAGAGACTGCAGTCATTCATATTTCTAACAGAAATTTCTTTCACAAGTATGGAATACATATCATACAACAGTTTGTAAATGCTCCATCCCCTGGCCCCTCAGAAAGGAGAAGAAAAGATAGTAGGTCTTCACCTATGCAAAAGTAACAAACAAAGCTGTATTTCCATCTCAGTCATCTTGGCTAAAACAGTCTTGGTCATAAGATCTTATTCTCCCCACTTGAATGAGGCATCCTCTCCAAGCCTCTCCTTTTTAGATTTTTCTTCTCTTCTTGAAAAGGACAGGCACACACCCCAAGTGGAAAGCTTTCAAGTACTAGACTATAAACAAGTCTAGGCACTGTGCATGAGATACTGTGTACCAACATTACACAGCTAATACCCTAGCATCTGACAGTCTAAAATTGAAATAGCATGCACAGGAGAAGATCAACGGTTCTACTCAATATTCTTGCTAAAACTGCCACCCCCCCAAAAAAAGTACACACACACCAAAAACCTCTATATTCTTTTAATTCTTGAAATACCATATTAAAAAAGAAAATCACCAGTGGGTATTCTAGAAGGAGAGATTAAGGAGACTTGCCTTGTAATTCCATCTATACCACTAACTTGCTTTGTGATTTCAGGCAAATCATTTGAATTTGCTGATCTTCACTCCACCTATAAATGAAGCATCTTTGAAAATGTCCAGATCTATTTTAACTTTAAATTTGTAAATTTGTATTATTTTATGGTTTTTCTTCATTCAATAGGTGCAGGGGGAAAAAAAAAAAACCTTCTGCACTAAACTTGGTACTACCTTAATATCCTATTTATTTAGCAATGTTGGATGATTAAGGCTTGCATTCATTCTTTCATTCAATAATTACTTACTAATCATTTAACATATGCCAGGCACTAAACATACAACTGAGAACAAACATAACAAAAATCCCTGCCTTCTAAGAGCTTACATTTGAATGGAGTTTATAGTTTTGTTTTTTTTTTTAAAGTCTAAATTATTTTGAATTTAAATATTTCAAAAATACAAATCACACTTTGTCTTCTTAAAAATATTAACCAGGAATTCAATTATTGATGATTTGGAGCCATCCTTATATACATTAGACTATGCTGCTAGGGTAATGTCCTCAGGAACAGTTGAATACCTCTTTACTCAGTGGCTCCAAACCACACTGCTCCCATTTGAATTCTTCCTGTATCTGCTTTATATAGTTTTCCTGGTTCTTCAAACTATTGGGCTGATGGTAATTTTCCCTTTTGATCTTTGAGCTCTCCAGCTCACTTCTAACTTGTTGCCACTGTGGTCAGAAAAGTGAGAGCCAACTTAGCTAAAACTGTGTTTAAAATACAAATAAATAACTCTGAGCAAGGCAAAAGGAGCAACTCATTAGCATTCTAGCTTTTGGATTTTCAACATTCTGGCTCTATTTATTCAAGGGCCTTTTTCCCCCTTCCTTCCTTTGTTCTAGGTCAGTGGATCTTACCAGATAATGTCTTACCGGAAGTTTATGGTACACAGCGTGAATGAAACAAACTACACAGGTCTCCGATGAAGATTAAGGATTTCAAGCCAGATACAAGCACATAGTCCAAGATAAGAAAAAGAAAATTCTTATTTCATTTCTGCCTCATCTGAACAAATTCACATTACATATATGAAAAAAAATATGGCAAAGCTGTATGCTTCTGCTCTAGTAACAACTAGAACCTTTTTTCTGTGCTCTCTTGGATTTAAGGAAAAGATTACAGATAAATGGGCCAAAAAAGAAGCTATCTGCCACTCTTAAAAAACTTCAAAATTCATTGTTGGAAACTGGTTTATGAAAAATGCACTTACCATCGGTGAGGGAGAGATTAAAATTGTACACTCTAAGAAAATAATGAAAGCAGCAGTTCAACAAAACTCAGGGAAGTATCACTGAAGGAACTACCCAACTAAGGAAGATGAAAAGAGGAGCATTCATTCCTACAGCATGGATTCAGCTCGGATTGACTGAATGTCTGCTATATCCTCAGCATTGTTCCAGGGGCTGGCAATTTCTCTGCTCTCATGGATTGGGGGAAACAAAAAATAAACCTATAAACAAATTTAAAAATTGAGTACTTTGAAACTGACCAGTGCTATGAAGAACATAATTAGGTTGGAGAGTGACTGGGGGTAGGAGGGACCTACTTTAGATAGAAAGTCCATGCAGGTTATTTGGCACAAACGTAATTGAGGAGGCAGAGCCAGCCACACAGGGATCTAAGAGAAGGGCCTTCTACACAGAGGGGACAGGCATACAAAGACACACAGCAGGTGTACGCCTGGCCTCCACTGGACACTGAAAGGCTACTGCAGGGGCACCACAGTGAATCATGTGGGCAGTGGGTTCCAGATCAGGTCAGAGAGCCAGACACGTGCCAAGTCACGTATGACTTCCTTCTAGCAAGGTGTTTATTCTGACAAGACGGAGATAGAAAATCAGTGGAAGGTCCTAATCAGTGCAATGATACAATGGAATTTATACAGAGGGAGGGAGGAAAGAAGATCGACCCTAGCTACAGCGTAGAGGATGCTTTCCAAGGAAATAAGAGTAAAAGCAGTTGCCTTTTCTTAAGGACACCATTAGCCCTGTTCATAATGAGTAGATGAAAGTATGAAAAAAGGAGGTAATGGGGAGAGAGAGAGGAAGAGTTAATAAATCATATGAGAAAATAGTAAAAAAAATGTAAACCACAATCAAAAATAGGATTCTGTAATAGGAAAACAAACACTTCAGAGATATCTTGAATATAAATGTCTGCTGAACTTACACACTTGAAAGACTGTTCCAGCCCATTCAGTCTAACAAGCTGGTAACAAAGAACAGAGTGTCAACTGAGAGAGCCTCTCAAATGCCAACAGCAGAGGTCCTTTTTATACTTCTATTCCCCCTTGGGCTAGGGTATGTTGCAGGTGACTTTCCCCCCCAGCAACTCATGATATCTTGAACTGATTTTGAACTCATATTGGAAAAGAACCCTAGGTCACACCTCAACAAGCTGAGGCACTCGGAACATTCCCCACCAACCACACAGGCAGGGCGCTAAAGAGCTGTGTGAAACTTACTGACACACTGAGTATAGAGGTAATAGACAAGAGAGACTGCATATGATTAATTACAGTTATTTATATTTATGGGTTTGAATCTTGAGGATGCCTGGCCTCTCCCCACTTTATTTCATAATTTTCCCCCTGCTGGAGACTGAAGAGCAAAAGTCAATTGCCTGAGTGTTGGCATCACACTGGAAACTAAAGGGCCATGCATTTCAATTCCAGCTCAAGAAACACTCTGGCTGAGCAGATGTAATTCACCAGACCCCAGTGGGCTAGGCTCGCACTGTTGTCAGTCAAAGCACATAGCTGATGGAAATCAGCAGAGCACATTAGCAATTTATACTCAACAGCCTCTTCTCAACCATAAATTTTGAGATAATGTTAAGTGAAACCCAAAGTTAATCCAAAAAATTTAGCCCATAGTTGAGCCTGTGATTTTACCACGAGGCCGTCAGGACTTACAAAAATGACTTACAAAATGGTATTTCTAATAGGACTCCTGTCAAAATGCCAGGTCCCAACATCCATGCAGCGACCTTCAGGCATGACCTCACCCAGTGCACTTGTGCCTACTCCCTTGGTCATTAGTTTGGCAGCAGCAAGAGCGTGGTTTGTTTTTCAGGCTGTATCTTGAGGCTCTGCAGCGATCACAGGACAGGCAGTCAGCAACCGGAGCCAGACCCCCACCCTGCGACAATCTCAGCCTCAACAAAGCCACCTGAGTTTTCTGGACTTCAGATTCCTCACATAAAAGATTGAGATCATCTAGACATTTCCTTTTTCATGCATTGCTAGACCCCATAAGCTTGGCTTTCTGCTCTCCAGAGTCTCCTGCCATTTTCCCCATCCAAACTGGACCACAAGGGTAGGTCACTCACCAGGCCAAAATGACTGCCATCCTCTTACCCCACTCTGACTTGAAATAGCAACATTTTTATGCTGGTAATAATTATAAATGTCTAGAAATAAGTGGGCAGCCTTAAATAAGTTACACATTCTAAAATTTCTTGACTGCTTAGGAATTAATTCTTTCTGGGTTAATTACACTCTGGATAGAGATAGGGTAATGGGCAATAGAAAATTAATTATGAAGAGAACAAAAGTAGATAAAATAGTATCTGTGTGTGTTTATGTTTTAAAGTATATGTGCATACACACACACACACACACACACACACACATACACAAAGGCTAGAAGGACATACCCAAAAATATTTAAAATCTCATCTTTGAATAGTAGGGTTGAAAGTCATTTTTATTATCTTCCTTGTGTGTATCATTTTTTAAATTTCTAAAATGATCACGTTATTCTTGTAATAAGAAAAAAAAAAAAACAACCAATCTATGTGTGTATATGTGTGAGTGAGAGAAAAGAGAGAGAAAAAAAAAAAAAAGAGCTCTAAAGAGCACCGTGCAGATAGATAGCTGACATTTGACTAAATCCCATATCATTTGACTACTACTTGAGTGATTTTCCTGTTACACAACTTTTCTCATCTTTAATGAACTAGATAGAGTAAAAGACCCACACAGAGAAGGAAAAGGATATTTTGCCTTTAGAATTTATTAGGACTCTTGGAACAAGAACTAGAAAATGTCACAGAATTATCTACCTTATTCTGAAGAACAGTCTCTACCCTAACTGAGCTGAATTTGCCTCGAGCATCTGACACAATAACTATTTAAGCCTGAGTTAACCTACCCCTAAACTAGTCTTGAATTTCTAGTTATTTCATATTACATCGTCTCAGGGATTTAAAGTTTAACATCAGAAATCCCAACAACTAATCAAACCAGTGACTGCAAACCTGATCGAACTTACTGGCCTTTAGTGTTCCCCAGGATTCAACTCCATAAACATAGAAACTCTTCAGCCAACAACACACCCAGGGGACCCCTCCACGGTGCCAGCCCTGAAGGAAGCCACAGGTACACGGAGAAAGCACAGACCATCCTAGACGGAAGCCAACACTCTCTCCCTTTCCCTGCCCCGTGACAATTCAGTGCTTACACGCAGGAACACAGCTACTCCCCTAGGCATAACTGGGATCCTTCTGTCATAGGGTGCTGTCCTTGGCATATTCAAACCACACCACTGACCAGTCAATAGAACATTCTCTGCGGGAGGTAGCCAGTGTAGAGGTCATCAGAGACCCCCCCCCCACTGGATTGAATTCCAACTCAGTCACTTACTAGCTGTGTGACTGACTGTGAGCTTTCGTCTTCTCATGCATAAAATCTCATCTGTTTCGCAACTTACATTGAAAATTTGAGATAATGTAGATGAAGTGTGGAAGTATATCTGCTGTCAACAACTCCCATTACTCATACGTAACTTGCAATGGGTCCCCACCCGTGCAGTGCTGAACAGGGCGATACAGATTGTGGTTAGAGAGAACAAAGGCAGCCGTAACCTAGCTTTAGCCCAAGCAGCACTTGGCTCTGACCAAGCAAGTGCACTTAAGACTCCCAGGTTGGGGGAATGAATCCTGTGAGTCATTTCCCTTGAAAAAAAATAGTAGGCAGGTCTCTTCCAGCATTTCTCTAGCATCTCTCCCCCAAATAAACATTCTTTTCCACAGAACGGATACCATTATTTGTGCAGCGTTCTGTCAAAAATAAAAACCCTGTAAAGCCCAGCATCTAATGCAGATCCGACTCCAGGCCACAGGTTAGCTGTTCCAGAGGTCACAGGATGCAGCAGGCTCTTTTGCTTTAGGTCAGACTCTGAGCGCGTGGAATCCAATGTTTATAGTCTATCTCCAGTAGTTCAATTAGTCAGAGGATTTAAAACCGTCTCTGTAAAAGGCTTTATCTAAGGTTTGTGTCCTGAGTTAACCCAACTCACTGGGAAAACTTTGACCCATAAGAGTGGTTTTTTGTCCTCTATTCAGAATATTTCCTGGTATTTACTGTTAGTTCAGAGAGGGTGAGGAATTTCTTTCTGGCTCTATCACAAACCTTGAACACCCTCTACCTTGGAAAAAAATACTAATATAAAAACAAAATGCTACCAAAACAGTCAACTCTATGAGTCAATGTATTTTTAAAGAAACTGAGATATTTCTCAAGAATGTGTCCCTTCTTAGGATCATGCCCTTTTCCCAAGATGTAAAAACATATACCGTGACTCTGACTAACTACACAGCAAGAACCTAGGAACAAGAGTCATTTAAGTGCCCAAAGAGTCTTGTTTGGCCATTCATTCAGTGCATGCCAACCACTAGCCAACAGTCTATTGTGTCCTCCAAACCACCTTTGCCCATGTCCACACAATCCCGCCCGCTCCCCCCAGATGCCTCCATCACCCCTCAACCCACCCTTGCCCTCTTACCACCACTCCTCATCCACTGACAACAAGCAGTGACTCACTCCTGCCACCTCATCTCACATTTGCTCTTCCCACCCTTTTCTGACTAGATTCTGATTGCTGATGTCTGATTTACATTATCTCAATTCTTGATTAAATATAATTAATCAGTTCATAGGATCAAGGGAACCAAGGTCTGAAGAGACCTAAAAGGAATTGAACATCTTGACCAAGGTTCCCAAAGGCTCCACACACCAATCCTGCCAACTGTAAGCGGGCACTGGAAACCACCCGGTCAAGCATACCGAACCAATACCAGAAACCCACATTTGTTTGAGGTTCTTTGGGGGTATAACTGCAAAAGTTAATGATTACAACTCAACATAAAGCAATGACGATGGTGAACAAAATCACTGGATAACTCAAATAAAAGTCACTCGGCAAAAGAAAAAGAACACAGGACTAAGTCTGCCTACTCACTAACTACATGGTCACCAATTTTCCTCTGCTTTGTCAGAAAATTTGCCTCCACTATTAAAGAAAAAGATGGTACACAAAATATAGTTTATATTTTATAACAGAGAGGCAATATGTAAACTTAAATATGTATTGAATTTTCCTTTATTCAACATATTCATTCAGCACCTACTGTGTTAAGACTGTGAGTAAACAAATGTGAATAATTTATAGTTTCTGTCTTTAAGGAACTCACAACTTGGAGAAGAAGATTCTAAAACAAATATGAGTGATACAAATAAGGTTTGGACTAGGGGCTAAGGGAGTAATTACCCATGGGGTTAATTAAGGGGAGGTAGGAAACATCATCAGGGCAGATTTGTAGAGAATGCAATAATTAATCATATGTTGAAGGTTCAACAGATCCAAGTGAACATGAGCAAAGACATGACTGTATGAATGAATACTGCATTTTCAAGAACAAGGGGGTGTAATATGTATGTCTAGAGAACAGGATGGTATACAGTAGTTATGAGGAGGTGAGGAGACTGAACAGGCAAGCAAGGGTTAAGTCTCTGGAGATCTTATGTGCCAATCAAAGGATTTTGGTCTTTGTCCAGTAAGCAACGGATCACCAAAGAAAGCTTTTAAGCATATTTGATGGCTACATACTGTGTTACAAGGACTGTGCTAGTAGGTTGATACATGTTATACTAATCCTCACAACATTCCTAGTAGGATGGATAGACACATTTGAATTTAAAGACCATCCTAGGGCTTCCCTGGTGGCGCAGTGGTTGAGAATCTGCCTGCCAATGCAGGGGACACGGGTTCGAGCCCTGGTCTGGGAAGATCCCACATGCCGCGGAGCGACTAGGCCCGTGAGCCACAATTGCTGAGCCTGCGCGTCTGGAGCCTGTGCTCCGCAACAAGAGAGGCCGCGATAGTGAGAGGCCCGCGCACCGCAATGAAGAGTGGCCCCCACTTGCCGCAACTAGAGAAAGCCCTCGCACAGAAACGAAGACCCAACACAGCCATAAGTAAATGAATAAATAAATAAGATTTTTTAAAAAAAGATTTAAAAACCATCCTCCCACTCCCCACTACCAGAAGCTGTGCTGGGAGATAAATTAAAAGGACACGCATCTGGGAGAAGGGAAATCAGGAGACTGGTTGTAAACATCCCAGCACAAACTCCTAAAGGTCCATACTAAGCCAATGACAGTAACAAGAGTGGAGAGCACACAGTCTAAATACGTTTGACTCTGATGATGGTCCCCAGAAGCAGCACTCCTTAGCTTCTGCCAAATAGGAGAAAGCACCTCCCCCAGGGGTTGCACCACCATTTTGGCTGAGAAAGAGGCCCTCAGAGCACCTGGCGCTCCTGGCCACTTGAGAGCAGTCCCCAAAGGAGGCCGTTATACTCCAGTTGTCCACCAAGCCATCAGGAGATGCCCTAGGGCTACAGATACTCTGAGGAGCCTTTTGCTCACCCTTGGCCACCACATCAACAGGAGCTGCCAGATGTCTACAACCAGCTCCCCCCAGGACATCACAGGACTAACCCTAGCATGCTCCACAATCCTCTTTACCTCAGTCATCACCAGAAGCCCAACCTGCCCCATTTCTCACCTTCTCAGACCTCTCTCCTCCCCAGTTAAGCCCTCTAGAACTCAAAATCTATCCTTTTCTTCTCTAGATGTTCCTTTCATCAGGCAATACCCTGAAAACATGGAGAAAGCAAGATTTAATCTGAATTTTGAAGGCTGAAGCCTACCTACACTGTTTTCACAGCATCCCATTAAAGGGAGGTTGTTTATACTCTCATATTTAAGTCCAGCGTTCAGCCGGGATAAACAGGGATGGCTGTACCAGTTGCTAAAATATCAAAACATCTCTGAACCAGGTGATAACTAGCCCCTTTCCTAGGACTTTCCTATGATTAAGTGATTAAGTGATTAAAGAGTTAACGTGTAGCCTCACAAAAGGCTCCAGGACCCCACCCCAGACTAAAGATCTGTATCTGCAGTACCCATTCCATTTTAGTTGCAAATACTTTGAGTTAAATGCCTGCTTCTATTCTGCAAATCCCCCAGCCTGGAGATCATTAAGTGTCTCACCATTTCACCTTCCAATTTCTCCTCTATCCTCTTTCAAAACTCTTACCTGTTTTTTTTTTTTTTGAATTTTTGAATTTTATTTTATTTTTATACAGCAGGTTCTTATTAGTCATCAATTTTATACACATCAGTGTATACATGTCAATCGCAATCTCCCAATTCATCACACCACCACCATCCCCCCTGCCGCCTTCCTCCCTTGGTGTCCATACGTTTGTTCTCTACATCTGTGTCTCAATTTCTGCCCTGCAAACCGGTTCATCTGTACCATTTTTCTAGGTTCCACATATATGCGTTAATATACGATATTTGTTTTTCTCTTTCTTACTTCACTCTGTATGACAGTCTCTAGATCCATCCACATCTCAACAAATGACCCAATTTCGTTCCTTTTTACGGCTGCGTAATATTCCATTGTATGTATGTACCACATCTTCTTTATCCATTTGTCTGTCGATGGGCATTTAGGTTGCTTCCATGACCTGGCTATTGTAAACAGTGCTGCAATGAACATTGGGGTGCACATGTATTTTTGAATTATGGTTTTCTCTGGGTATATGCCCAGTAGTGGGATTGCTGGATCATATGGTAATTCTATTTTTCTTTTTTTAAGGAACCTCTATACTGTTCCCTATAGTGGCTGTATCAACTTACATTCCCACCAACAGTGCAAGAGGGTTCCCTTTTCTCCACGCCCTCTCCAGCATTTGTTGTTTGTAGATTTTCTGATGATGCCCATTCTAACTGGTGTGAGGTGATACCTCATTGTAGTTTTGATTTGCATTTCTCTAATAATTAGTGATGTTGAGCAGCTTTTCATGTGCTTCTTGGCCATCTGTATGTCTTCTTTGGAGAAATGTCTATTTAGGTCTTCTGCCCATTTTTGGATTGGGTTGTTTGTCAAAAATCTTACCTGTTTTGAAGTTCATGTCATTATACTTACCACTCATCACCCCTTCTTGTTGTCATCTACCCATCTACTGCTGTTTCCTCTCATTTGCTGATGACCTAAGCACCTGGCTGTTTCCCTTTCCAAACTCATAACTGTCTTCACTTCTGCTGTCTTCTACATCCACATGGAGGCCCCAGTTCCTAAAGCACCTCACCTCTGATGGTCTTCTCTTTGACCCTGCCTCAGCCACCTGCTCTCATTGTCATAACCTCTGATTTAGCATTATGATTACTTGCACCAGCTCTGAGACTTCAGCTTCAAGCACCTTACATGTGAACAACACCTTCTCTTTTTCTAGCTCATCTACTCTGGTATTTCCATTCCAGCATCTTCTTGGCATTATCTGGTTTTCCAATCCATTGGCAATTTCCACTATCAGTTACACATTCATTTCCCTTTTTGTCCAGCTTATGGTCAAGGTCCATCATTGTAAACTCTCCCTTGCAAGCACCCTTAATGCCCTTGCTCCTCTCTTCCTGCTTCTTACTTACCTGGAAAATACTCAAGTTGATTAAGCCCAGCTATCTGCCTGCTCCACACCTCTACCTAAACAGCTAAAGAAACTGCCTGAAGAAAAAACCACATCCACAACTAGCCTCAATTAAATTCATGGCTACAAGTCTCTAATGGGCAATCCACATTGACCAGCAATCCTATTACATTTCCCAGGGTGTTTCAAAATAGCTAATTCAAATCTCCTCTTTTCCCAAACCTGTTTCACCCCATCCTACCCCAACATCATCACACGTCATTGGGAAAGAAGAACCATGAGATAAGAACTCTATCTTCCCACCACCCAAACCATGACCTATCAGCTCTGTACCCATTCTCTCTGCAGAGCTTCCTTTTACTATGAATGAAATGTTCCTGATCCTAGTGAAGACCAACCTCTTCATTTGTCCCTAAATCTCCCTTCTTGCCTCTTCTAGAATTGTACTCCAACAGTTATCCATCACTCTCTCCTGCCTTCATCAGTTTTTCCTCTCTAGTTAATCATTCTATCATTTCCTCTCTACTTAAACTCACTCTATTACTCTCTGGTTCTAAGAAACCCTCCCTTAACCAGTAACTTCTTCCAGGAACTTTTCCATTTCTCAGCTTCTCTTCATGACACAATTACTTGAAAGAGTTGTCTCTAAGCACTGTCTCTACTTCCACAACTCAATCCAATAAGCTTTTAAAAACATTTTAATGTCTCCTTTTAAAAACATTTTGAACTCTTAACTTCAGGGATATCACACCCTCCTGGTTTCCCTCCTACCCCACTGGCAACTCCCCCTTCTCTTCTACATAATACAGTGCTCCAATGGCCCACTTCTCTATCTACACACTCTCCATAGGTAATTCCATCCAGTACCAAATACAACTATATACAAATAACTTCTAGCTCCATATCTTCAGCCAAAACCGCTCCCAGAATCTCCAGACTCCATTGATCCAATTGTCTAACTGACATCTCCAAAGGAATGTCTAAGAAGCACCTCAAAATTAGCACAGCCAAAACAGAACATTTTACATCTTCCTTCAAGTACATGAATTGCTTCTCTCCCAATTCTCCTCTTCTCAGTTTATGGCCCAGCTGCTCAAGTAAAAAATGTAAGCCTTTGTCTCAATTCTTGTTTCCTCTCCCCAGAGAATTAATCTATCAGAAAGTTGAGTCAACTCACTTGGTTGCAAAAACAAATCCTAAATCCATCCACTTCTTTCCATCTTTAACACCTGCTCGTCCATACAACTATAATTCCTTAGTTGTGCAACTAAAATAGACTCTTAACTGGAGTCCTGCATCCAATCTTCCCTCCCCCACTTACCATTATCCAGTCCACTTTGTGTAGCCAGATCAGCCTTTGATAGCACACAGGCTCAATGGGAACAGCAACACTCACAAGGGGACAAAGTTGGTTCTTGGGGCAGAACGGTAAAAAATCTTACATATTATAATGAGCTGTGGTCCTCCAAAGCTCATCTCTACCCAACAAAATCTTATTTTTTATATTTAAGGAATACATTCTTGCTAGGGAAATATTAATTTAAAATTTTAATTAATTAATTTCAACTTAATTTTTCTTCTTGGAAAGACATAATGGAAAAAAAAAAAGTTGAGAGACACTATGTTATAGCAAAACCAAACCATTTCATTTACCAGCACATAATCCTCCAATGGCTTATATAACCTCAGAAATAAATCTAAATGCCTTATCCCAGCTTGTACAGCTCTATAGGATGTGGCCCTTGCCTACTTTTTAAAGATTCCCTTGGACGCTATGGTAGGTTGAGTAGTGGCAGTGTAAAGATATCCACATCCTAAATCCTGGTACCCATGAGTGTTATCTTACATAAAGACAACCAAAAAAAGACTTTGCAAATGTGATTAAATAAAGGATCTTGAGTGGAGAGATTATCCTGAATTATCAGAGTGAGTCCCAAATGCAATCACATGTATCTTTATAAGAGGGAAGCAAAAGGGAGATTTGACACACACCAAAGAGAAGAAGGCAATGTGACCACAGAGGCAAAGATTGGAGTGATGCAGCCAAAACCTGATGAATGCCGGGAGCCACCGACAGCTGAAAGAAACAAGGAACGGATTCTCCCCTAGAGCCTCAGAAGGGAGCATGGCCTGCCAACACCTTGATTTTGGCCCAGTAATACTGATTTTGGACTTCTGGCCTCCTGAACGAAGAGAGAATAAATTTCTGTTGTTTTAAGCCACCAAGCTTCCGGTAATTTGTTTAACAGCCACGGGAAACTAATACAGATACCTCTGACTCTCACTAAGTTCTGGGTTTATTTACATTCTTCTGCCCGTCAGATGCATCAAGAATACAATTAGGGTATCGGCACCAGCTGTCTCCTCTGCCTGGAATGCTGTGCTCATCTCTGTACAGCTAGCTCCTGCTCACCCAGGACCCAGCTCAAATGTCAGCTCCTCAGAGAGGCCTTCCCAAACCATCCAACTCCAAAATAATCACAGCTCTCATCAGCTCATACATCTCATCTTTATTTAATCATGATTATTTCTTCCCTGCACCCCCCAGAATGTTGCTAGGGCTCAGGGCGGGCCACCCCAAAATATGCACAATGGCATGTTGATTACTTTGGATTCAAGTTCCTTAAGAAATGGTGAATGCAAGAGGGACAGTCTGACTCTCCTTTCTGTTTCCCTGAAAGTAAGAAATAAATCTCTCATGTGAAAGGTACACTCCCTGCATCTGGAAGTAGGACACCCTTTAGGCCAGAGATAGGGAATTTGGGCAGAGATGCCTATATAAACAAACCTTGTTACTTCTTCAAGCCCAAACTCTGGTTAGGTTCCTTACTAACTGAGCACCAAAACCTAAATTTCTTTGTCCTGTCAATTCCTCACAAATTTATTGTTTCTTTGTCTAAAAATATAAAAGCTGCCTGCTTTGGCCACTTCTTACGTCCCATTTCAATGAGACCTCTGAGTGCATGAATTAAAATTTGTTTTTCTCCTGTTAATGTCTTATGTCAATTTTGTTACTAATCCAGCCACAAGAACTCAAGACAGGTAGAGGGGAAAATTTCCCCCTCCCTGACAATGTAAATGCTACAAGAGAAGAGATTGTATCTGTTTTGTACACCACTATAATTTTAATTTGTAGAAAAATGCCTAGCACATATTAGGTGACTGATAAACTTAACAAATGAGTGGATGATACAGGTGGGAGAAAGGATGGTGGTGCTCTTCAATGAGAGGAAAAACATCTTGGGGGCGGGGAGGGGGATTATGAGTCCTGTCTTGACTGTGGAAATATCCACTGAGTCTGAAATCAAGGAAGAGGTCTGGTTGGGGATGTTGATTTGAAATCATCGAAATCAAAGATATAGATGTACTTGATGGTACAGAGAACATCTACAATGAGAAGACAGTGAACTAAGAACAGACCCTGGGAACTACAACATCAAGGGGAAGAATCTGCAAAGAGACCCATAAGGAGTAGTCCAAAAGAAGAATGAAGTGTCATGGTAGCCTGGTGAAAGTTCAATTTCACAAAGGAGGGAATCAGCAGAATCACAGAAATTTCAAGCAATAAGCTCCTACGGGTTTGGCAGTTGGGGAGAAACCAATAATCATAAAAAGAACAGATTCGTCTAAGGTAGAAGCCAAATTGTCAACAGTTGCGGGGTGAATGGAAGGTAATGAAGTAGAAAAACAACATATAAGATACTTTCAGGAAGTGTAGCTTGAAAGAAAGGAGAGAATGAGCATGTAGTAGAGGGGAGTGAAGAGAGGAAGAATAGTTTTGGGTTTTGGTCTTGTTTGTTATTGTGATGGGAGAATCTTGAACATTCTTGTAAATATTTAAAATGCAGGTGAACATGGAGAAACTACATAGAGTAAACTAGCTGAAGAAATGGGGGATTTAGAGTATCAGGGAAAGCATAAACTCTGGATAACTCTACCTCTAAGTTGGTAGTTAATGATGGAGTTAATATATTCAGATACAGGGAAGATGTGGAAAGGAGAACAAAATATTAAGATATCAAAATATTGACATGATATCTCTGTTTTCTCAGTATAACAGGAGGCAAGGACACTGTGAAAGGTACAGCTAGCTCTTCACCAAAAACCCATAATCTCTTCCTCTCCCAGCCAGACTAGACTTTCCAATCTCCCCTTGTTGATAGGTGTGACTGCGCACCTGATTTCTGGCTGATGCTATGTGAGTGGATACTTCACTTTAAGTATTTAGAAAGTGGATATGCTTCTTCTCTTTCAGAGAAGCTGAAGACGCTTGAAAACAAAGTCCTAAGGGATGGCAGAATCACAAAATGAAAGGTTCCAGGATGCCTGAGTCATCAATTAGAGGAAAGCCATCCACCAACCAAGACTATGACATGACCAAGAAATAAACGTCTGTTGTGTTTGTGCTTTTATCTATTTTTAGATATTTCTGTTAGAACAGTTTAGTCTGCTCTAACCACTAACGATCATCTTCTGGTAAAGAAACAAATGCACAGTGGGATAAAAGGCTCAAAGAAAATGCGGAAGGTTTGGAAAAACTACGGGGAGAAACAAGAAAAGATGCTGTCTAGAAACAGGCAAAGATAAAAGAACTGCCCTGTGGCTAAAGCTAGAGAACATAAATTTGTAGGTGCCTCCAGTTTGCATGATGGTGTTCATTTTCCCACCAGCATTCACAAACCCAGGTGTAGGAGTGGAAAAGGCAGACTGATACCAAGTTGCAGGGTGTTTCCACATTCATTAAGACTAAAGAGGATTTTAACAATGTCATGGTTCCTAGAAGTCAAATCAAAAGAAATATTGTTTTTCTCTTTCTGACTTACTTCACTCTGTATGACAGACTCTAGGTCCATCTACATCTCTACAAATGACCCAATTTCATTTCTTTTTATGGCTGAGAAATATTCCATTATATATATGTACCACATCTTCTTTATCCATTCATCTGTCGATGGACATTTAGGTTGTTTCCATGTCCTGGTTATTGTAAACAGTGCTGCAATGAACATTGGGGTACATGTGTCTTTTTGAATATTAATGCATATATGTGCAATCTAGAAAAATGGTACAGATGAACCTATTTGCAGGGCAGGAATAGAAACACAGACGTCGAGAACAGACATGTGGACACAGGGGGTAAGGGGAGGGTGGGATGAACTGGGAGATTAGGTCTGACATAAATACACTACCATGTGTAAAACAGATAGCTAGTGGGAACCTGCTGTATAGCACAGGGAGCTCAGCTTGGTGCTCTGTGATGACCTAGATGGGTAGGATGGGCAGGGGGTGGGGAGGGAGGTCCAAAAGGGAGGGGATATATATGTACACATATAGCTGATTCACTTCACTGTACAGTAGAAACTAACACAACATTGTAAAGCAATTTTACTCCAATAAAAATAATAAATTAAAAAAATAAAGAAAAACATGGAAAACAAGAAAAAAAAAGGAATATTGTTTCAGGCGGGGATACTGTGCTATGCCTTCAATGTCTGAACAAATTCAGCATCACTGGTGGAAACTGTTGACCCACAGCACCAAGTATTAGGAAGTGAAGTATTAAAAGGCAAAGTTCAGGGGGCTTCCCTGGTGGCGCAGTGGTTGAGAATCTGCCTGCCAATGCAGGGGACACGGGTTCGAGCCCTGGTCTGGGAGGATCCCACATGCCGCGGAGCAACTGGGCCCATGAGCCACAACTACTGAGCCTGAGCGTCTGGAGCCTCTGCTCCGCAACAAGAGAGGCCGCGATAGTGAGAGGCCCGCGCACCGCGATGAAGAGTGGCCCCCACTCGCCGCAACTGGAGAAAGCCCTCGCACAGAAACGAAGACCCAACACAGCCAAAAATAAAAATAATAAATAAATAATAAATTAAAAAATTAAAAAAAAAAAAGGCAAAGTTCAATGATTCGAGCAGGGGAATCCAAAGTAGCAAAAAAAAAGGGACTTTCTGTCATACTGGAACATAACTGTGGCTTTGAGGAAGTCACTTATGTTCTTTGGAACTCGGTTTCCTCACTGATGTAACAGGGTTCACTGTTGATATATGAAATAATGTGTGCAAAGTGCATAGCACAGGGCCTAGAAAAAGTGATTGCTCTAAATGATACTTATCATTATAATTTATTATCAATAATAAAAAGACAGCATTGGGTTAGATCTTTAACCCCCTTCCTATTTAAAATTCTGTGAATATATATTTTTTAGATAAATATCCCAGCTACTTAATAGTGGGTTGGGATAGGGGAAAGGGCAACATAAAGAAAGAGAGAAGTGAAAGGATATTTGTTGTAACAGATCCTATGAGCACAAGCCAGGAGGGAGAAGCAGGGAATGCAGCATCCTCCCAAGTGACTGCCACATCTGGAGAGGCTGAGAGAAAGGACATCCCAAACTCGGGGAAGTAAGAGGAAAAGTTAGGCCAGGTCCAGAGGTGAACAGAGCCCACTGACCATGACTGGCTTCCCCTTGCAAGACACAAGAGCAATAAAACACCCTGCGCTTTTATGGCTTTAAATTCACACAGTTCTGCCACCTTATTTTACAGAGGAAG
Organism: Balaenoptera musculus; assembly: GCF_009873245.2. Lineage (NCBI taxonomy): Eukaryota > Metazoa > Chordata > Mammalia > Artiodactyla > Balaenopteridae > Balaenoptera > Balaenoptera musculus. The sequence goes on along the minus strand of NC_045791.1, from coordinate 39,173,152 downwards.
AAACTGACAGGTGCAGAGACTGACCAAAGCCACAGGCAGGTGGCTATAATGTGACTTCAGGGATGCACAGAAGTAAACACTTGCCCACCGCCAAAGCTCCTTCCACTTAACCTACATAAATGGTCCCTAAGGTTTTGTCCCCTTAGAATCCAGAGACCTTTGACATAGCGACAAGCTAATTTTATCAGTAATCTTGTTACGAATTAATTTTCTGGATTCTTTCTTAAGAGATTGGATTAGGTAGGCAGGTGGGGAAAAAGGGAGAAGTTAGTGAAGAGAAGGGAGCCCTAAGAGCCCTGACAAAGGTGACTCCTTAGCAGATCTTAAATGACCTCCTCATTTGCAGATTCCTCCACTGATTTTCTTCACAGATTGCTTTTATAACTTTGGTTCAAATGCAGCAATTTCCTTTCCTCCTCCTAAAACAAATATCCTTTAGATATAAGAACTGCCAAATGTACAGGGAGAAAGCCTGAAAAAAGATAAAGATTCAGTTTAACTGATTATCTGAAATGCATCTGGCTGTGTGTTACCTGCTGTCCAATCACACCCCAACCATTTCTATCATTTATTCTTGGTAATTAAGGGATGAGTGAATTATGAGTCAATCATTCATTCAACAACTATTTACTAGGTGTCCCCACATGCAGGGACTTGGGTTGGGCACATGAGGTCTATAAAATTGTGTAAGATCCAGCCCTTGCTCTGCATGATCTTCTGCAGGAAAGGAAATTATGCATGTTTTCAAATAATGACCATACACAGGACTAAATGAGATACTTATGAGTGGCATAAAAAAAGTAGTTGAAGAATTTAGGAAATGTACAAAACACTTCTGACTGGGGCAGTGAAGGAAAGCGTCACAAAACTGGTAGCCTGTGGTCAGGACATTCAAGGATTGGTAGGATTTTAAAGAGGTGAAGTAGAAGGAAAAACATTAGCATAGGGGCAGCAGTAGGAATAAAACAGATCTAGAGAATTTCATGTAGTCCAGTTTGACTGGATCACGAGGAAGAGAAGGGCAGAAGTTTAATATTGGGGCAAGACCGGAAACGTCCATGAATTCAAAGATAAATATTTAGAATTTAATGCAATAGGGCAGAGTGACCCACGGAAGGGTGGAGCAAAGAGTGATATGATCAAAGCAGTTCTGATATTACAGCAGCGAAACAAAACATCCTTTCTTTCTTCAGTTTAAACAAAAGAAAACGACTTTTGAGAACCTAGTACTCTGAGCCGTACTATTTTCATCACTTTTCAAATACAGGTAGAAATTCATTGTGTTTTTTGTTTTGTTTTGTTTGTTTTTTAATTAATTTATTTATTTTTGGCTGTTCGTTTCTGTGCGAGGGCTTTCTCTAGTTGTGGCAAGCGGGGGCCCCTCTTCATCGCGGTGCGCGGGCCTCTCACTATCGCGACCTCTCCTGTTGCGGAGCACAGGCTCCAGTCGCGCAGGCTCAGTAATTGTGGCTCACGGGCCTAGTTGCTCCGCGGCATGTGGGATCCTCCCAGACCAGGGCTCGAACCCGTGTCCCCTGCATTAGCAGGCGGATTCTCAACCACTGCGCCACCAGGGAAGCCCCCATTGTGTTTTATTGAAACTCATAAAATCCCAATGAAAATTTTCCGAAAATGTTTACCTTGAACATCAACTTTTGTTCCTAGTGTGAATAACCAACCAGACTTAGTGGTCACTGGTGCATATGAGGGAAGTAATAAAGCTTACTAAGCATGTGTCAGCAAGTCATACCCGAAGACCGTGTCATTTGACAGTAGCAGCTTCTAGAAATCTCATTTTCAGAAAACAGCCTCTCTGTTATAATTTGTGGGGTTTGAAGGATATAGGTGGATAATCAAATATGAAATTCCACAGAGGATATATCACTATTTAAAGAATCTGAGGCTAGAAAAATCTAAATGAAACAGTCATTCCTCACACTTTAACAGTATCTGACTGCTACAGAATAAAGTACACCAGTAATCATTTCATTTTGCCAAAAAAAGTAAAAGATATCCCCAAGTAATGCTTTGGAGTTTTGTTAATACATTTTGTCACAATAAATTTTTACTTAGGAGGGCAACATTTTCTATTAGTTAATTTTTCCCACTAATTTTAGTGAACTAACAGAGCCAGAGCTTGACCTAATTAAAATCAGAAACTATGTTTTGTCTGCTGCACAAATCAGAAACCTTATTTTAAAAGAATCAACAGAAAATTTTCAACTGAAAAATGGGAAATAAGAACACAGATACGATATAGGAATAAATATTTAACCCAAAGAACTAGTAAGAACTGCCAAAAAAAGGTGAAAATCCTGGGAAACAAGGGGAAAAAAACCCAAAACAAACAAACAAACAAAAATGGTCACATTCACGTCAGGACACAAAATTAGAGTTCTAGACAAACTCTGACCACAGTCATTACCTCAACATCCTCAGGTATTCAAACCATTAGCTCCTCAAGCTTCCTTTTCCTAAAATGCTCCTTAGATCAATCCCTGGTCAGGTAATACAGGAAGAGGTCTAAAGTTGTTCGACATTTCCTGGCTTGTAGCCACGTTGGCCCTTGTCTTTCTCACTTGCAGTTGAATCTGATCATCTCTCCCCGCCCTACATTTCTTTCCCCCATCAGGTCAACAATTCTAAAACAAGGAAATATACAACACACCCTTTTATTAGCTTCTTCTTCCTCTATAAAACAACTTCCAAGTTTCCTTCTTATCTCAAAGGTGATGAATCCTGATGGAATTTCCTGAGTATTTTGAAGAGCATCTAAAACCACTTTTATAACACCGTCTAAAATTAGCCAGTTGTGGGGATCCCAAACTTAATGACTAGTAATTTTCCCCGGAAACTTCAGATGAAAACGATAATCCTATTATATACAACTGGAGAGAGTAAAAGGCAGGCCATCTGACACTTTGTTTTAAGCAAGGGTGTTAAAAGTGGCAAGAATGAAAAGTTATAATTTTTAACTCCAATCCTGGGCTTTAAAACTTCAGAGACACAGTGAAAAGTATCATTTAGTTCATGTACAGAATTGTATTGTAGGTTTCTAATATGCTTTTCCATAGAAAGTTTACTTTTGAAAGTATATGATTGTTTGGCTTTTTAATACACTGAAGTACAAAATAGCAAACATTCTTGAAACAAAAATGATCCGCTGTAATCTTCAGGAAACTTTAAGTCTCTCTGTTGCTGAAGTGACATTCTCTTCACCACAAAATTGTCTCCAGCTACTTGAGCGCATGTTAACCTCTCCCTTCCATAACCATTGGGTACGGGACTATGCAAGATCTTACGCTGGTCTCTAACTGTTCGACATCTATACGTTTTACCTTGTTAAATGAACTCTAACCTTCTCAAAAGCAGGATAACCATATTTTTCTTTACCTTATTACTATATAATGCTGCACAAGACTACAGAAAATTTCATTTAAGAAGTCAAGTGTTACAGCTATTTGATTCCTAATGCTCTTTCTAAAGTGTTGTTTCTGTACTGAGGACAACGTAGTGAGTCTGGTTGTTGACAAGTAGAAAAAAAATCAAGTTCTGGAAAACCTGAGCAGAAACTTCATCACATTAAAAAAATAAAGAGGAGAAATTAGATAATGATCTGGAAATTGTTTCCCGTCTCTGATAACCATAGCTGCCACTAACTTCCCCCTCCCCCTTACTTCTATCACACACACCAAATTAACGGGGGAAAAAACCTGGATAATTCATTCACAACATGCAAGAGCTAAATTATCCAACTATCTGCATTCTTTCCCCAAGTCTTCCCTTTTTGAATATAAAAAGTAAAATATATAAGAAAGAAGAAAGTAATATTTTGAAATCTACTACCTGAAAGGAACATCACTAGTGATTTTACATGTGTTATATCATATATTATTATCTACATTTTGTCATTGAGACAACTGAGGCCCAGTGAGGTTGAATAGTTTCCCTAAAGCCAAAATCTCTGGTTTTCTTCCCCCACTACACCCAGCTAGAGTTTGTCCCACAGTTTAGTCACTCATTGAGAAAACATTTATCACAAACTAGTCACCACTCCAGGTACTGGAAATACGAAAGTGTGTGAGGCAGGCCACGCCCTCTCACAGAACGTACATTCTAGTAATGAAAGCAGAAACTAATAGCAAACGGGATAATTTGAGAGTTATAATTATTCACCAGTATGACTTATGTACCATGATAGTCAAATATTTCTAAACATCTCTGAGATTAAATAGTTAACAAAAACAAAAGGGGAGGCATTGACGATTGGCCCTCTTGTCAATTACTGAGCTAAGCCATTGCATCTTTTCATAAATCAGAGGGAGAGAGAAGGAAGCAGAGTATTAATGCTGCTCAGAATGTCTTTATAAAATAAAGTGACTATGTGAGATATCAGAATGGACAGTTCCAACAATGCTGGTTCTCAAACCCCAAATTCCATCTTTTTCCATTATTACTAAGGTACCGCTGCATCATTTGACGAGTTGATTTGGAAAAATCAAGGGAGTGTTGTAACTTGACATAATCCCCCAATGAGAAACACAGGAGGGTTCCAACATCCTCATCATAAGGTTCCCCAGGCTGCACATGGTATCCGTTGAGCAACGGCATCCAGCACTCAGACCATGGCCAGCAAGAACTGTGGCACTCAGAGACTAGAGTGGTCATAGCTACCAGGAAGTGCCTGGCCCCCGTGTGGCAGTTCCCATTACCCTCCACACTCCAAAACAAAACTTCACATCTATTAAACTTGGGAACGTATGCAAAATTGTTTTGTTTTAAGCAATGAGGACTCAGTGGAACCTACTTTTCCATCCCATACCTATTTATACAAGTATAAAAGTTGACTAAGTTAGTTGTCAGCTATGTCTATAGCTGTCCCCAGCCTTTCCCATGATATTTATAAAGTGTCGCGTAATTTGGGTTGGCCCCGTCACTAAGAGAACTTGCATGTGTACATTTCTTTGGAACTCCTGAGGAGCGTAGTTCCCGGAGTGAATGCTCCCCCGCAGAAGATGGAAGGCAGTCTAGAGGTCCAGGGCTCCAGATCAGCACTTCATTCACAGGGCTATACGTTCCTGCCAAAGCACGCTTCAAGACTATTTTTGACGCAGAAGTTACTACGTGGGGAGTAGGGGCTGTTTTTAAGTTCATCAGGGTACACCTTCCATTTCCTCCTAAAACTGTCACACTCCAGCAGCTAAGATCTCAAAGAAGCCTCAGTCCCCTTCTAGAATCTTTCCCTCCCTTGCTTCAGAAGGGAGCAACAGTCCTTCTTTTCAGACGAGCGGCGTCCACAAGCCATAAGTTTGCAGCAAACTTTCATTTAGACACCAACGCTCACCCCAAAGTCCTGCCACTTAACCAAGGAGGCAAAAGTATTCCACCCCACCGCCCTGCTCCCGGTAAGAATGAGCCCACGTTCTGTTGGTGCGGAAAAATTCTAAATCTTTCCCTAGATTCTGCCACCACGCTCCCCAACACCGGACTCCACCCGGTCAGAGAGGGACCACCCCCCGCCCCAGAACCCAGGGGGCGGGGGCACGGGGGTCTCCCGGGAAGCACACACCTTAGATTGATCCTCTCGCGCGAGGGGAGAGAGGGCAGAAGCGCCCGTTTCCTCGGGCCTGGGCGGAGTCTCTGCCTCCCCCGAATCAGCGCCTCGGTCCGGATACTCGCAGCGAGGCGCGCGTGGATGTCACGCCCCGAACAAGCAGGGCGACTGTAACCCGACGCACCAGAGCAGCCGCGCCCCCGCCTCCCCCGAAACTCGCTCCTCCCGCTCCCCTCCCCGAGAGTCGACCCCGGCGGCGCGACCGCCACAAGCAGCCGGATACCTCGGGCCCAGGCTCCGCCGACCCAGCGGGGAAGCGCGGAAGTGGAGGCGGGGGACCCGGCCGGGAAGGCGGGGAAGCGTTGCGAACTAGCGGGCAGAGAACGAGCGAGGTCTCCGCCTCCAAATGAACATGACTAGGCCGGGGCGCGGGGCCCGCGGGGATGGGCCGCGGCGCGGCGTGTGCGTGGCCCTGGCCCCAGGCCGCAAGTCCTGCCCGCGTCTTCGCCCGGCCTCACTCCAGACCCTCCGCCTCGCCTCGCCAGCCGGCTGGCGGGCCGGGAAGCCTCGGCGGGGCTAGGCCGGGGGAAGACGGCGGGGGTGTCGGATTTCCTCCGCCTTCCTCCATGTGGGCCGCCCTCGCCACCTGCCCAGGAGAGAGGAGACTCGTCCGCCTGCACGCCGGCGGGGCTGGCTTACCTGATTTCTCGTTACTCGCCCCCGAATCTGGCTTCCCCTATTCGGCAGGCAGGCTTCCCTGAGCCTAGAAACGCGTCTGGGAGGCAGGCGGGCCCCTGGGACCCCACCGTCAGAGCCCAGAGCCTTCGCCCGGGCTCCCCCCGCGCGCTCTGGAGGCGCGCCTGGCCGCCTGACCCCTGGCTGAATGTCAGCGAGAAGACCCGCAGGGAAGACCAAGCCCAAGCTTCAGGGGGTGGGATGCTGAGCACGGGCTCCTCGGGCCCAGCCTCGTACAGGTGGGGGGAGGGGAGAGCCCAGGCAGCAGAGCAGCAGGCTTCCCAGTTGCACCCCCAGAACCGACCCTGCCCACTGAGCATGCCCAGCTCACTTGTTGGCACTAGAAGTGCTAGGCGAGGCCGAGGGGGCCCAAGGAGGACGCAGATGGGGATCAAATTGACCCATTTCTTTAAGGTCTTTCCTCCGAAGATTTCTGGGAGCTTTACACGTAACGTTTCTACCGTGGTATTGGAAAATACCCAGGGAAGGGTTGAAAAGGCCTTCCAAAAAAAGGCAGCCAAATTAGTTTGAAACAAAAGCGCAGGGGTGGGTTTTTTTCAGCCAATTATTTCTTATCACTTACTAATTTCTTTAAATACCAGTTAATTATTATAATTGACCCAGAGGAATATGTAGTTTCATTGGGTCCCAAACTCATAGTAACAGGAAACCAGCCTATCCAATGGGTAGTCTATCCAGTGGAACAGCGGGGGATTGGGGCGGGGTGGGGGGGCGGTGTTAAATGATCAATACTAGGTTCCCATCCCCACACCAGTTGAATCAGTTGGTGGATGGAACCTGGACATCTTTATATTTTAAAACTATGGGTCTCAAAGTGTAGCTGGGGGAGCCAGCATCACCAGAGAACTTGATAGACATGCAGATTCTCGGCTTCACTCCAGACTACCTGATTCTTAAACTCTGGGGCCAGGGGCCTAGCTGATTGAACAAGCCCTTCAGGCGATTCAGGTGCACACTACAGCTTGAGAACCACTGTTGAAACCTTCCCCCCACCTCATGATTCACGTGAACACCCAGGCAGGGTTGAGAACCCCTCTAATAGACCATTGCTTTCACATTTTTTGAAATCCTAAACATTTGTCTAGAAGAGCAACACGTTGCATAGAAGAGGAATAATCTGGCAGAACTGAGGTGCCAGTCCTGGATTTTCTTCCCACTAATTCTCCCAGGACAGTTCAGTGCTTGGAAAATGGAGACAACATATTATTCACTTTTGCACCTAGCACAGTCCCTATAACATAGTAGATGTTCTGTAACTGTTAATTGATATGAAATGAATGCTCAGGTGAACAATTTGTTCTGAGCCCTATTATGTCTGCTGTTTATTTTCCCCACAAGTCCTGGTCACCTTGCTAGCTAACAAGCCAGCAGGGATTCAGTTCTCATCAATAACCCATGACCATCCATGATGGTCCAATCCAAGTCAGACCCTGACGGAATAGAACATGGGAGGAGGTAGAGAATTTTGAGGTGAAAAAACTCAGAAGCACTGGACATGTTTTCACTTGCCAAGGCTGGGGCGCAAAGCAACCAAAGGAAAGCAGGAGGACCCTAGGCATTGGTGGAATTCAGGAAAGGTATCAAATGAAAAAGGTGTGTATAGGAGGGGTTAAGAGAGGAGAGATAAGAAAGCTTAACATGCATGATAAGCATACAGCTTACTCTGGATCTTCTTTTTCTAAACAACCCACCTCAGCCCTCCTCTTCCCCGTGCTCCATGCACATCTAATCTCAACTACAGCCTTGAAAAAAAATTTTTAATTAGAAATCATTGTAAAATAATTACTTCCAATTACTGCATAAAAACACAGCTGATTTGTAGTTATTCAACATAAATTAGGCATCCACTTTTATTCAAGGCAAAAGTGGTAAAAAAATTAACTTTTCAATATATACACTAGATAATTTCAAAATGCAGAGGTTTATGATCCTTCTGCTTTAAGACCGACAGACTCACAAAATCAAAACCTATTCCCTATTTACTCCATCAGTATCTTCTAGAAGGAATAAAGTATAAAAATAATTTTTTCCTTTTAGCCTTGAACATAATGCTTTAAAACTTAGGTTACTATTTATGAGTACCTAAAGTAGCTTTCCACCTCTCTATCTCTGCCCCTGGGTCTTGCTTATTATGATAAGAATTCCACTGAAAGAATTTGGTTGCTGATTGAGGTATCTAACAGTAATGTAATTTCCCATATGGGTAAGCAATTTCTTTTCATTGTTAAGATAATTTTATGAGGAGGAGGGCAATAATCATTCATTTAGAAATTACTCTTCAGAATTAAGTATTACACTAGATACACAAACAATATTAAAAAGAAAAGTCTTCCCTACACACATACACTTGCTACAGCTTCTCATGGAATTAAAACCAAACAAACATGTTGAGGGCTAAAAAGGGAGAAAACTGAGTGAGGGTGTAGGAGGAGAAGCACTTATCATAACTAAATTTAAAAACATGAAGTAATTATTTCAGCAGAAAACGATCTACTGACCTGACCAGTACCTCAGAGAAGTTAGAGTCTTAAGTGTTTCTCCTTGTCCTCATAAGCATGACTCGGCATTTGGAATGAAACTATGTTTACTGTCTTTCAGATTGAGGGTGTCAAATAACTTTGGTGCCACCTAACTCTTCTCATGTGCCTAAGGAAACTTCAGGACTATCCTAAGTTTTCAGTCTCACATGGCTACCGAAATCTGAAAAGCTTTCCCCTTTTCCTTCGTTCCTATGTAAACAAAGCCTAAATTCGCCTGCCATTAATTTATCTTGCTTTTGTAGTGTTGTCAGGTAAATTTGGGTTATTTTCTATAGTCTAGTATAACAATACAAGCGAGAAGTTCTTCCCTTCCCAAGCCTGGAGAGTAGGCTCCCTGACGCTTAGACATCTTCAACCCAACTGCTGGGGGTGACCTTTCCCCCAAATGGAGAACCTTCCATTGGTGATTCTATTACTCACCTTTTATGACCATTTACCACCTGCCCAGGGTCAACTGTTTTAGTCCCTGCCCACTTCTAGAGAGGAGCACATTTCCCCTGAGTGTTCATTGGTTATCAAAGCTCATAATAAAATTATGGAATGTAAGGATTGAAGGGGCCATAAATGTTATTAACTCACAGACTTTTGTTTTACAAATGATGAAACCAAGGCCCAGAATTATTAAGTACTTTACCTAAAGTTACAGAGTTAGCCTAACATAGAGCCAAGACTAAAATGAGAAACTGCTTGGTATAGAGAACAGTGTGTGGGCTTCAAATCCATCCTCTTCTAAGTTATTTAACCTCTAGCCACTCAGAGCCTCAGTTTCCTTATCAGTGAGAATATACTGAGAATAGCAAACATTCAATACTACTTACTCTGTGTCAGGCACTAGTCTTAACAAAGTACTTGTAATCTTTAATCCTCAGAATAACTATGAGTTTTTTGGTTTCTTGGCTTTGTTTTTACAAAGTGGGAAACTGAGGCACAAAATTGTTAAGTAACATGCCCAAGATAACACAGCTAGCAACAGCCAAACTGGAATTGAATGGGATAATATATGTAAAATGCCTAACATGTAGATTGTCAATAAAAGTATCACCAATGTCATTTCCCTACCCTGAACCCCACACATTCTGACTCATGGTCCAATACTGGGCCAAGACACCTTTGTTCTGAGCTTTGATTGCTGTGTATGCTCACATCTTTCTTCCATTATATTATTTTAGTACTTTACATAATTTAGGAAGTACTGTATGTACCTATAATCTTATCCATTGTTAACAACAGTTACAACATTAAGAAGATAACCAAACATTAAACAAAGACTTCAAGTTTACTACGTACAAAAAAAAAAAAAAAAGCCCACTAATATGGAGTTTCTAGAAGATTAGCAGTGCTGTCCAGAAAAATCTTAAATCCTTGAACAGGACTGGACCAGTACCTTTGGGGCTTGGAGATTAGAGCAGGTCATTTATCATTTAGTGGGCCTCCACCTCCTTGTTACTTGAATTCTTAAAAGCAGAACTATAGACATCTAAAAATATCCAACAGAAAATCTTCCCACGTCAGTGATTTCCAAAGAGTTAGGATCAAGAATGAGGTAAAAATACAGTATATGATCCTTGAAAAGATGAAATGAAAATACTAAATATATTTTAATAGGTTTAACCCATATTTTAATGGGTTCTTTAAGGTTTATTTCTGCTTTATAAGAATCTGGGAAAGTATTCTTGAAATAAAATTTTAAGGCATCAATATAAAGTGACACCAGGAAACTTACTTAGATGTAAAGGTCTTGTGGGTAAAGGAAATATGAACTTCCTTGGGCAGGCATCCACTTTGTTCTTTGGACAAGGCAGCACTGAAAACAAATGTTGGTGATATAAATTGAGTAATGTTGTCTCTGGAACATAGCCTGCTATTTAATAGCAGGAGAAAGGTTGTGGGCAAGCAGATATGTCCCAAATAACTCATGCAGAGAACATGAAAAAGTATTAGGTTCTGATGTGGGAGCTGAAACAAAATGGAGGATTGGGTTCTTCAGAGGAACTGTTTATGATTCAGTGAAATAGGCAAATGAGCCAAGAGTAAACAGCCCAAGAAACTGGAGATTTGTTCAGTTCCGTGTCTGAATACCTGTTACATAACCTGGAGATGGCTTCAATCTCAGCAGTAAATGCTTAAAATAAACTTGACTACAGTTTGTAATGTTATAATGTGATTTTTTTTGAATGAATGAATCTGAATAGCAAAAAAATAGAGCAACAATAGCAAAGGACAGGGTTTATGCCTGTGCCTGATTAGCTTTAAAATAAGAAGAACGTTGCGTCTTAATTCAGCAGCCTTGAAGCACGTGGGCAATGACCTAATTTCTGCCAAGCCAAGAGGAAAGCCCTTTACACACAGGGGTATAGGCCAGAGAGTAACACGTGCTGTTCCCTCAGCAAATACCTTGGACTCAGAAGGGAATCTCCTTCATTCCTCCTCTATCAGCAGAAGCATCATGCAAAGCCAAAAAATGAACCATGGAAAAGTAGACAATCTTTGTTCTGTTATCTTTGAGTTACATATTGAAGTTTATTTTTTAAATAGCTCTTTTGGGGGGCATAAAACAAAAGAAGAGAATGGTTCAATCAAAGAGAAATTTGAAAATGTAATGGAAAGTCTATTAACATTCTCTAGACCACACTGTAAATAGATAATCCCATTTCCTTCTTGCCTAACTTTTAACCCTGGTCAAGTTTCTGAGAACTAAGACAGCCTGACATGTGATAAAAAGCTAGAAACTGATGTCAGGGCATCTGAAAAAACAATTGTTTTCCTAGTAAATTTAGAGTATGTGTGTTCTAAAAATATCTTTCAATAGTCAAATGTGGAGGAAGACACTTTTTCCTGAGCATGTGCTCTTCACTATCAAACTGAGCCTCTCAGAGTTTTGAAAAAGAGTAAAAGTCCAGCCCTCACAAAGATGGCCTTCCTACAGTGGGTCTCAAAGTGCTGCAGGGTGGAATTCTAGCTTTTCCATGATTTTCCTCACCCTAGACACAATTTACATTCCTGCTTTGGAGCTATGTGAAAGCAAATTATCCCCAGGCTTAAGGAGGTAAAGTGAAGACTTAAAAGCTATCCTATTTTAGGCTGAATAGTGGCCTCCATGGAACCTTTGAATGTCACCTTATATGGGGGATGGGGAGTATTAACAGATATGATTTAATTAAGGATCCTGAGATGGAGATGTTTTCCTGAATTATCAGGGTAGACCCTAAATGCAGTCACATGTAACCTTATAAGAAAGAAGTAATAGGGAGGGTTTACACAGACAGAAGAGTATAAGACAATGTCATCATGTACACAGATTAGAGTAATGCAGACACAAGCCAAGGAATGCCAGCAGCTGGAAGAAGCAAGGAATGGATTCTCCCCCAGATCTTCTGGAGAGAGTGTAGCCCTGCTGACCCTGATTTCAGTCCAGTGATACTAATTTTGGACTTCTGGCCTCCAGAACTGTGGGAGACTATATCTCTTGTTTTAAACCACCAAGTTGGTGGTAATTTGTTACAGCAGCAGTAGGAAACTAATACAACTTCTTCCTTCATTTATTTTCCTTTGACACCAACATCAATCTATCTCTGTAGAGCTAGCCCTTCAGTACATCACTGGCACTTGTAGGGTATTCTTCATTCAAGATGCCAAAGCAATTTACAGCCATGTAAATGGGCTCAATTTTCTGCCTTGTGGGACATTCAAGCAATACCAGAAACTTTCAAAATTTGAGAGATGCCTGGATCTTTTTCTCTTTTTTTTTTTTTTTGAGCTTTCTAATAAGTGAAGAAATACCAAAACAAGGTTGAAAAAATTATGGTATAATTTGAATGTTACAGTTAGTCAACTAATGCTTAGCAGAAGGAATATGTCGGTAATTGTCCCTATAGCTTCATTTAGAGATAAGAGCAAAATTTTTAATTTGAGGTCTGTGGTAGATGGTTTGACACACTACCCAGATCCTCCTTCAAGCAGAAATTCTTTCACCAGCTGCTGGAAGCATCTCCAGCTGCCAACTCAATGAGAGAGCTGCCTCATTCAAGGCCATCCCTTTCCTGGACTGGTCCCTACCCTGTGACTGAGTGAAGCAGGGGTATAAAGGCTCAGCTGGATAATTGAGAGATAACTCTAATGGGCTGTGTATGCTCCAGAACTCCCTTAGGGGGTGAATGGGGCTTTGTTGAGCTTGCATCACAATTCTACATCTCCCTCTGTCCACTTCTGCTTCTGCACTCTTCTTTTCACAAGTATCCCTAAAAATAACCTGCATGTCATACTCTGTCTCAGTATCTGCTTCCAGAAAACCCAAGCTGCGTCAGGGCCTTTCATAAATGGGAAGCCCAGGTAACCAAACCCTTGAGTTCCACAGAATTTTAAATTCATTCTTTCTCCTTGCTCTGATTTATCCACTGGGATTATACATTATACATTTCTGTCCAGCTCAAATAAAGAACCATTTCCTAGAGCCAGGAGCCTTTGCAATGTGCTCTACATATCCAAGGGCACCAGGCTTCTCTGAACCACATATAGTTCAGGAGTATGAGTTGCCAAATTTTTCCCCAAACCCTACTTCCTTTCAAGTTTCTCTAACTTATGTGTTTCTAATTTTAGTCAATCAATATTTATTGAGCACCACCTATACACCAGGCACTGTTCTGTTGTTCCAGGGATACAGTGGTAGGTGCCTCGTATCACATAGTCCAGATTGTAGCATGTGATAGGCTCTAGGTTGACATTTACATATGCCTTCCAGGCAAGGTAAAATGAATTAATTAGGCTAGAGGTAAGACAAGGAGTGGTGGGTCTGGGGCAAATTGGAGAGAGCATACCACAGCTAAAGAGATTGCTCTACCTAAACCTGGTGATCAAACTTTGTGCTACCAGCTAGGACAGCAGGTGTATGCTTCCTTATGTGATGTAATATGAAGTCTGCATTATCACCTCGGAATTATTTTTGCCCCAAATGTTTAACCTAAATTAGTCAAGCCTTTAGATCTGAATCCCAATCCACAAGATAACTGACCCCTTCAATGAGACAATGCTGTAGAAGAAAAGAGGCAAGAGCCTGATCTAGAGTAAAAGTGACTTATGTGACATAACTAAATGCAATGCATATGTTTTAATTGGATCCTGGCTTGAAAGGAAAATGAATCTGAAAGAAACTTTGGGACAATGGGGAAATTTGAATATAGACTGAGTAAAGATGACCTTCGGGAATGATGATTGATTTTTTTCTTCAGCATGATAGTAAGATTGCAGTTCTGTAGGAAACTGTCCTTATTTTTAGAAATGCATGCTAACATATTTAGGGATGAAGTAATATAACCATTTTAAGATGGTTCAGCAAAAATATAAATGTATATAGGTATTTACTTTTATAATAAATACAGAAAAATATTAACTATTGTTGAATCTAGAGGTAGGTGAATAGATATTTATTTGTATTTCTACTCTTCAGTTAGCCTTAAGATTTTCATAATCAAAATCTTGAGAGAAAATAAATGGGGCAGCCTTTACACAGCTCTTGCCCATTGCAGTCATGTAGGAATTAGGCCCACTGTTACTAGATACTCTGAATTTTCAAAAGAAGCCGGAAATCTGGGACTTTTATATAAAATGCTTTTCCCACGTAAGAAAATATTAGCAACCACATCTAAAAGCAAATCGACAACAAAAACAAAACCTCTGTGCAGGCCTGATACAATGCATTTGGATACTGAAGCTCTAGGCTCTAATCAGCATCTCTGATTCAGATCTTTGCACCTTAACACTTTTCCTTACACGTTGGCTCTGACCCTCCATCCCTGATTTTCTTCTTTCTCAACGTGACATCTGGCTAACTCAGTCCTTTTCTCACCCTTGCTCTTCTTTTTTCCCAGCTGGCCTCTACTGCTTTGCGGTTTCATTGAGCAGTTGACAGATAATGTGAGAATTAATCAGGCTATGGATTTCTCTGGAGTATCAGATAATTTAGCAAACTGAGAATTGTTTAATAATTATCCTAGGGCACTAAACATTATCCTAATGATCTAAAGTAGTTATTAAACCTTCCCACTTAAGATTATTAAATTGCAACATCTGTCTCCAGGAAGCATTTCTATTGCATGTAATATTTGTAAAACATTTACAACTGCTTTTAGTTATATCTCAGACCCTATGATACGTTTATAGTTTTTTTCCTTATTTAATGGCTAAAAACACTAGGCATGGAGTCCTAAGGGTAACTTGAGTCCTCTGTAGGAGAAGGTATTAGACCTAGGAAAGCTTCCTGGATGACAGGCTGCTGTTTATCCAACTGCACCACGTTCTTTCCAGGCCTTGTTTGCTTTATTAGCTAATTACCAGGCTGCATATTCAACCCAGGTTCCAACTTTATTAAGGGCTATTTACTAGCTAAAATCAATACCATTTCGATTTAGACACCTGGCATTGCTTTTGGTAACTAAGCATTATTTGGGCTTCACCGCTTTTACTCCATCAGGGAGATGGGAAAGTGCTTTGTTTTGATTTTTTACACTTAGTGGCTACTGCTCTTAGCAGTAGGAGATAAAAGGGCAGTTGAGACTTGCTTTGCCAAGGCAGAGACTAGGAACAAACACATAATATTTACTGCACAAGGAAAGGGGCAAAGAAAAATAGAATGACAGCCAGTGAGTTTACTATTTTAAAGCTCTTTTTTCATTAGATAAATCTCTTTGGATATATGTCTGGCACACCAAGCACCACATTAGCCCTAAAAATAAAAAGATAAATAAAATACACTCTCCAACTTGCTTAAGTTGGAAAGAAACAAAATTGAAACAATAATAACTATAAAAGAGTGAAAAGGGCAAAAAGTAGATGTGGAACTGGGTTTTGACATAGCATAGGAAAAGGGAATGATTTATTCTTTCTAGAAAGAAAAATGCCAAAGAAAGCATTTTTGTTGGTGGTGATGGTGAAATACACAAAAAAAGGTCCTTTTTAATATAGGTATTTTATTATGAAAGTACAGTTGTTCCCCTTTATCAATGGGGGAACATTCCAAGACCCCAGTGGATACCTGAAACCACAGATGTTACTGAACCCTATACATACTATGTTTTTTCCTATGCATGCATACCTATGATAAAGTTGAACTTATAAATTAGGCACAGAAAGAGATGAACAAAAGTAACTAATAATAAAATAGAACCATTATAAAAATATACTGTAATAAAAGTTATGTGAATGTGGTCTCTCTTTCTCAAAATACCTTATTGTACAAATTTAATGCCTTTGCCATCTTAACTAAGCACTTACCATACACTGTGGCTGTAACTTCTGCAGTTTGAGGTACAACAACAAAACCAACTCAAACTTCTTTTTCTTTCTTCATAAGTTTACGGTTAGAAGATTCCTTCTTACTGTAGATCTTAGCAACCTCAGCACACGAGTTTTTTTCTCTCTGTATTAGGTCGAGAACTTTCAGCTTCTCACTTTATGGCTTCTCTGGCATATCTGAGTTGCCACCATCACTACTCTTGAGCTTTGGGGCCATTATTAAGTAAAATAGGGTTACTTGAACACAAGCATGCAACAGCCTATCTGATCTCATAACCTAGACAGCCACTAAGTATAAATTGATTATTTCTGGAATTTCCCATTTAATATTTTAGGACCACAGTTGACCACGGGTAACTGAAACTGTGAAAAGCAAAACTGTGAATAAGGGGGACTACTACTCTAATCCATGGTCATTTTGTAAACATGAAAATATACAGACAAAAAAGAGAAAGAAATCCCTATGGTCCCATCACTCAGATCACAACCATTGTTAATAGTTTGCTATAAACATATAACAAATGTTTTCTATTATGTATATGCTTTCATTTAACAACACATAGAGAACATCTTTCTATGAAAATAAACATTTAGACATGATCCATATCATCATTTCTACTGGCTGCATAGCATTTCAGTGGGAAGATATAATCTATTCAGCCAATTTCTTATTCAAGGACCTGCAAAGATGGCTTCCAATCTGTATTATAGACAACACTGCTTTGAATATCTTTGTATTCGTGTCCAAATGATTCTTAAGGATATATGCTTCAAGTGGGATTACTGAGCCAAATCTGATGAACATTTAAAAAACATTTTAACACCTATTATTAGCTTGCCCAAGGAAAGCTTTCAGGTGGAAGGGATACTGGAGCTGGGTGTTAAAGGATAAGCAGAAGAGTGGGAAGAAAAGTGAGAGAAAGACATCAACAGGAATGAGCTCATTATCTTCAAGTTGTTCTGAGGTCATACTCTAAACCCAGGCATTTTTGGGCTAAATCAATAAAAAGGAACAGTAGTTTTATAGAGAACTCTGAGGGTAATGTAAGGTAAAAGATATAAAGGATAAGCGTTTTTTGTTTTTTTTCTTTCAACACTCGAGAATATGCTAAGGAGTTGGAGCACCTTCTGGAATGCTAACATGAACATTTTCATGATCCACACACAACACCAGGCAGAACTTTCAAAGAAGGCAAACCACTGTGACCTCTCAGCCCACTCTTCCAATGCCCACTCAACCCTCTCTCTGTTTCCAGGAAAAGTATAGAACTGTAGGGCTGCTTGATACAAAGTTGTTGATTGTTTTTTGTTCTATTTTTATTTAATGTATGTACAGATAACCTGGGCCACTTACATGAAAATGCTTCTCCTTAGAAGTAAAAGGTACCTACATAGATTCTGTCCTGTAAAAACAGGTTGGGGACTAAGGATTTGTATTCTAATGAGCACCCCAAGCTAATTTGGATGTAGGTAGTCCTCAGATCACTCCATGTTGAATAACTCTGCTATATTAGTCCCTTGCTACTCAAAAGGCAGTTCCTGTATAAGCAGCAAAAGCATTACCTGGGTGCTTGTTAGAAATGCAGAATCTCAGACCTCACCCCAGACCTACTAGACAGAATCTGCACTTTAAAATTTTTCCTGGATGATTCGCATGCACATTAAATTCTAATAAACCCTATTCTGTAGGTTAACTGTCAATAAATAAACTGAGTAGATCCAACACAGAAAAAATTTCCCATGAAAAGTAGAAGTCCCATCCATTTGGTTTTTGGGGAGACCAAGAATTCATATACTACTGGGTACTGAGAATATGCATCAAGGAGCCTTGTGTCTCACATTCTTTCCAGCATCACTTGAATAATCTCGGGGGAAAAAAATTCCAGAAGGACAAACCAGTGACATACAAGACTCCTTCACTAACATTCCAGGAAAAGTGATGAGGAAAAATGAGATCTAAATGATCTATTCATAGTTCTCTAGTTAACCCCTTCTATGTGTATATCAATTTCTAACTCTTTTCTAGGTATGAATGACTTTAGGGGAGGTTGCAGCAAGAAAGATTTAAACAGCTCGAAGTATGATCAATAGATGCTAAATGAAATAAAATTGGTTTTGGTTTTATTTCTCTTGTCAGTTTCTATTGACAAACCTTTCAAATTATAAAATTATGTAGCTGAAACCAAAAACAAATAGGGAAAATGATGGAGCTTTTATTTACCATTACTAGTTGATATTTTAAGAAGTTCAAAATTGGTAGAAATACACCTTGTTGAGTCACGAATTTCATTGTATTAGTCTCTTATAGGAATCTGGTTGGAGACAACCATCTTGTAATCAAATCTGAACATTGTTAGGATGTTGAAATTTTCACTAAGTAGTTAAATAATTATTTCAGATAGGTATGGTGGGATTTAGAATAACCCAAAGGGAAAAATAATATATGTTAGATCAAGTAAAAATTTTGTATCCCACTTCTTGTGTTTCAAATATACTTAGAAAAAAGTTTCAAAGTTTGTTAGACCTTAAAGATGCAATGTAACTTTGGTTGTTCTCATCCTCTAAGTTTATTTTAAATAAGGAAATGTTTGGTTTTGATTAACCGAAAGAAAAAAGAGAGAGAGAGAGAGAGAGAGAGAGAGAGAGAGGCAGGCAGACAGACAGAAGTAACCACAGAGCCATAGAGCACTTATTTATAAGTTTTTGATTAGTACTCAAAAGTATATGTCTCAATGCACATTTCACCATAAAAAATACTCAGGTAAAATTTCTCTAATGCAAATTTAACCATGTTCTGTCTCTTCAGACTTGTTCTTGTTGTTGATAAGGAGGAGAAGGATGATTTAAAAAGACAAAAGAGGTCAAGAAAAAAAGAAAAGCAGAATGGAAGTGGGAGAGATCCAGATGAGATCAGTCAGTAGGGAGGCTTTACGTCACTCAGATATATAAATTTAAAGCCAACAGTTACAAGAAGAAAAAGAGCTGAAGTGCTAATTCTTTTCTCATTAAAACTGGAAAGAAATGCTATTTCTTCCTGAAATCAAGCTTCATTATCAGCTATAATAATTCATGGTCCATTTGACTGGTCTCTGGAAATCTCTTGGTTGTAACTTTGTGGTTCATGGTATCATATTTCACAAACTTTTAATATTTATACATGCCCCTCACTATTTTTGCTTCCCTAGTTAACATTTTTCTTCAAATCAACTTGCTTTTTAAAAAATTTAACTTCTTCCTAAGAAATAATTTCCATGAATTACACATTAATATAAACAAACTAAATAAATGAAAAAATTTAAATGTCCATATGCACCTCATGCATTTCATGAACCAACAGCATTTGGCAAATACTGATGTAATAGGTGCTCAATAAATATTTGGTAAATTTAGGAACAAATCTTATTTTTAGTAGCTTGTTTATGAACCTGAATATGCAAGATACAAATAGGAAATCATTGCCCATTCATCAAGGTTGTGCTCCAACTCATCAAATCAATCGTAATTTTCATCTTCTGGCGTATGTTTAATTTTATACAACCATTCACAGAGTTTACCTAATTACTGGTATTAATCAAATACTATTTTGTAACTTTTCAGTGTTCCTTTTTATTGATCATTCACCTTGCAAAGAATGAGATCTAAGGAAAAAAAAAAAAAAAGAAAGTGATCCCAAACCAAATTCTGAGTAAAATTGATTGATTCATCCTTCAGTGAACACTTACTATGCGTGAGACATGGTTCTAGTTTCTGAAAATGCGAAGATAAAAAAAGACTTAATCCTGATTCCAAATTGCTTAAAATTTCATGAGAAAACAAGTCTGTTAAACAGATAAATGTCATTCAGGGCAATACATGTTACAAGAGAGGTATGTATCAGTGCCTCAGGAGTACAAAGGAGTGACCAACAGTGCCTGAGGCCCGCCAAGGTGAGGTTTCAGTAGAGTCATATATTAGCTAATCTCCAGGATCTGGCACCATACAAGGCACTCAAGAATCATTCATAAAGCTCATGAATAGTGAAGGAAAAGAGTCAGATGTTAACCACTTGGATAAACAGGAAAAAAATCAATCCAGATCTAAGCTGTCCAGTATGCCAGGCAAATTAGTTTGAACTTTAGAACAAAGTGATATAAAGCATGTGGAGACTTTGGCATATTTTCATTTAATTTTAAACAATGAATCCTAACACACATAATCCAAATCACGTTTAAGTAATATTTTTTCATTTTCCAATATGATTTCAAAGGATGAGTTATTTTAACTCTTATACAAGTGAGATTATTGGGAAAAGTATAAAATGGGTTAGAAGAAGACCTGTAATCTGATGACAGCTCTACCTGTAACTGGCTCCTGTCCTTAGTCAAACTACAGCCTCTTTGGGCCTGAATTTTTCTTAGATTTGGAAGCATCTAACATTGGGTTGTAGTTGCAAAACACATTCAGAGTCTAACTACTTCTCACCATTGTCATTGCTACCATCTGTCCCAGCCGCCATGATCTTTTGCACGGATTATTGGAATAACCTCTTACCTTGACTCATTGCTGCCTTTCTTGCCCCCATTCACTCTATTCTCAACTCAGCAGCCAGACTACTTCTGCTAAGTAATATCAGCTTAGTAAAACTATTCCTCTGCTTAAAATCTTCCAGTGACATTCCGTATCATTCAGAGCAAAAGCCAAATTCCTTGCCATGGACACCACCTGCCCACCTATCTCCCTAATCTCATCTCCCATCACTTTCCCCTGCCTCCATTTCATTCCAACTACAGGATCTCCTTGCTGCTTCTTAAAAAAAAAGCACCTTCCACCTCAGGGACCTTGGAGTTTACACTTTATATTCTCTCTGCAAGAATACTCTTCCCCCTTGACACATCTTCCCTCGAATGTCACTTCCTCAGTGGGGCCTTCCCTCACCACCCTATTTACAATTTTAGTCCTTATCAACATTATATAACCCCTTTCCCTGGTTTATTTTTCCCATTTATTGCATCTTTTAAAAATCTCCCCACTTAGAATGTTAATGCCATGAGGGTAGGCATTTTTGTCTGTTTTATTCAAGGATGTATCCTCAGTGACTTGTAGAGTATCTGGCACATAAAGGTCTCAAAAAATATTTTATGAATGACTAAAGTAATTAGTAAAAAGTAAAGACTTTGAATTAGACTTCCTTCTTGCTCTACTCTTCCACAGTTGAATAATAGCATGTGTGGTCATTATATTGTCTAAAAGATGGAGGAAATAGGAGCATATTAACTCATCATCATAATAATGTAATTTCTGAATCTACTTAGATATTATGTAATATCTTTATGCTCTTATTTAACAACATATATTAAAGACCTGCTGATCCCTTCTGGGACTGTCACTGCTATTTAGAATATATATGAAATAATTGATGATATCCCCTGTTTTTAAAAATACAAATGGCGTTGAAATTATAATCATTTAAAGAGTAAGTACTCATTAAAGTTATGCTGGTACTAAATAACTGAAAAAGTTTTTAGATCTCATCCACTTTGAATGTAAAAGGTTGATTTCTTTTTTAATAAAGCTCACCAATAATATGCTGCTGATAAAGCCACTGAAATGTCACAGAGCTACAGAGCTAGAAAGTAACTTGAGATCATTCGGTTCACACCCTTTCCATAAAGCATGTGAATATCTAGACTATTCAGGACCAATGTATTCCTTAGGACAGAAACACACTTAGATATATCTATAAGAAACATTATAAATACTTTTAGATAATAGGTCTATTCCGTAAATTTTAATGTGAATGTTTGACCTCACATGTCGATTCTCTCTCCTTGTGCTTTAGGATCAATTATTACAGAACTGTTGGGTTTAACTTTCAGTTTATATACAATTTGAAGAATTAGAAACATAGGTAAGCAGTAAATTGTATGTTATTTATGTTTTAGTCTGCTTTAAAATATCAGTTCTGAAAACAGTTTCACTTAGAATGCTAAAATGAAAGTAGATTAATGACATGACATATGTTCTCTATATTTTTATCACCATTTTAAAATTTAAGTAACAGCAAGAATGACATCAAGACTCTATCCTTCAATTGTAAGGAAAATCAAGCTTTGTCTCCAAGTGATTTGTGCATTTGCATCAAAGCTTTTAAATTTAACATTGCAAATTATTTAAACCGAAGTGACAATTTCTGAGGCAAACTAAATCCAATTGAATCCTTTCTGTTGATTCACTAATTGTGTTAAATATAGAGATCACTTTATCTACATTCTCCACACTCCCATGGAAGAAAATTCAGGAATTGAGAGTGAAAAAAACCTTATGCCTCTGTGAAATGGTAGTTTTATTTTTTTAACCTTCAGTTTCTACACTATTAAAACAAGGAAATGTTAGCTGTCACCGGATTGTTGCAAAGCAAAATGCCTGCGAAAGTACTTCATGACGTAAGTATACTATAAACATAAAAGGCCATCATGATTATTAGTTTTGACATCATCCCTACCAAAATAGCTGCAAAAAGTATAAGCAAAGATTATGAAGTATTGATGAAATAAAGAACGGCCTTTTTGGCTAACTCAGCAAAAAATATATTTTGGATACTATGTCATTTCTTCTCTCAGTTTCATATTTATTGGTCCTTATAACTATGTAACTCACCTTTATACTGATTATAAGCAGGTTTTGCAATATTGGTTCTCACTTATTATTATTAATAACTAACATTTACTGAGCTAAGTTTATTATTTGCTAGACACTGTGGGAGAATTTTTTATGTGTTGGCCCATTTACTTCTCACAATAACCCTAAGAGGTAAGTCCAACTGTGTGCACATTTTATCAAGGGAAAAACTGAGACAGAGATGTAAATGCCTTGCCTAAGTTCAGAGAGCTTGAGATGGAAATGGGATTTAAAACTTGGCCTGACCTGATCCTGAACTTTTTACTATTATATCATGCCACAAGTGTTCCATACAACTGTCTACAGGTACTTTCTAAGGAGTGACTGATAAAGCCTGCCTCTTTATTACTCAACACTGTTAGGAGAAGCTTTGGGTGTTCTGTTTTACCAGTGTTCTCAACTGACTTGGGCAAGCACTTTCACTCAGGATAGTAAACTAAGCCAAGGAAACTACTTAGTATCTGAGCAGACTTAGCTTTTCTGGCCAGGCATAATATTCCTCAAGACCATGAAGGATCCTATAGGAAGAATTCCTATCAATGATTCAAACGTTTGAATGTTATTTTAATAGTATGCATTAGTGCTATAATATGGGATCATTAAGTCAGAATATGGCAATTATATTTAGAATTCTTTACCCTTCTGAGGAACAACTGCAGGTTTAATGACCCTTAAGGTCATAGTAGAAGACATCTGATTAGCTTGATGCCTTCCAGCTACCTGGTGCTAAAGGAAAAACTGCTAGTAATATCCATTGATGCAATTGTTTAATATATAGAACTTAAAATAACTGGAAAGTTATACAAATCAAATACAGAGTAAATCTGTTATGGGTCTGTTAGAGACCAGTTGTCAAGAGTATAAGCTCTGCAGTCATATTTCCAACCCTCCACTTACTTAAGGAAGCAAGTTACTTAAACTTTAATTTCCTCAATCTGTTAACTACAAGTATTCTAGTTTATGGTAATTATTTTGCCGTTAGTTCAAGCTGAACAAAGACTAATTTCTTAAAAATACTGTACGCAGTTTTAGTTGTTTTCACCAACCCTGTTATTTTTCTTCCACTACATAGGATTAGTCTTAGAAGTGTGAAAAAAAAAATCACATTAAATTGGAAGTAATTTGTCTGTTAGACATTCAGTTAATTGACCAAATGAAATATTCCTTTCACCAGTGCAATATCCTTTCTGGGTAAATATTGTATATACATAACAGAGGAAAGGGGAAGAGTGAAGAGGTCTCCAAGTAACTAATAGCAGTATTAACCTTTTAAGCATAAACTCAAGATAAGATGGTCACGAATGTTAAGGATCAAAACAAAGTCAAATGGTACATATGAATTTGCAATACAGCCCCTTGCAGTAAATGAAGGTAAAGAAAAAATAAAGACAAATGTGTTAATGGTTCTTAGTGTTCAACCAAAGTTAAATCTGTAAGTTTCTATTAAGATATCTTACCTCCACAGCTTCTGTGCTAGGATGACTCAATCCTGGATGGAAAAAGTTCAAGGCATTTACAAACAACTCAAAAGATGGATTTGTCCATTATAGTAGCACACGCTTAGAGAAAACTAAATCTGTGCAAAATGCTGAGGGGACACGAAGTTATTTAAGACATCGCCTTGGTCCTATTCTCTAGGCCTATGGCATCCAATCTGGGGCCTTAGGAACTGAGCTGAACTGAGCCTTCAGAGCACTGGGTTAAAGGAGATAAATGCCCCAAAGAGGAAGTACCAGGAAGCAAGGAAGTTGGGAATCATTTCCAAGAGCATGTCTGAGGGCCATAAGGACGAGAAAACAACAGAATACACACCAAAAAAAAAAAGGCAGAATTTGGGAGCAGAGGCTCTGTGGTGTGCCAGCACTAGCAGGGTTGGCACAGGATGTGCGGGTTCGAACACAGGGAAATCAGATCTTTCTGTCATCTACTGTACTACGATTTGTCATGAATACTCTCTAGTTTTGAACAAAAAAGGATGTTTGGAAGATAATTCACCCCTGGTCAGAGAGGCTTTCTTGCCCTTTCATGTTATTTAGCATACACTGTATATTCTAAATGTAACCTAGAGATGACAGTCTGAGCCCTTCTCATCCTTGGTTGAGTTGCATATAGCTAGAGTGTGCCTCCCTATTCCACGCCAAGTATCCCCAACCCCTTCCCAGAGACACATTTTTTTTCCTTTTGATATATTAATAGCCTTGATAAAGTTATAGCTGGTTCCAGCTCTTCTGTTCCTTGCTTAGAAGATCGTTTCTGCTGCCTATAACATATCTTCCTTATTATTTAAATCCATTAAATGGCCAGACACCTTTGTTCAAAACTAGAGAGTAGGTTACTTTGCACATGTAATTCCCAATATCAATCAGAATATCTGAACACTGACTTTATATCCAACATTGCATTAGGGACTGCTGAAAAGCAATCATGCAAACAAAACCGCTGTATAAAACTTTCTCTGACTACAAGTATGATGTAATACGAAGATATGAATAAGAGTAAAAAATATAAATATTTTTTGTCAATAATTAAGAGCTAAATTTTGACAGGGACTAGAAATACTGAAGGAGCTCAAAAAAGGAAAATACAAATGAGGTTTGTTTATATACAAATACTCTCAAAAATCAATTTAAAAATGAGAAACATTCTAGCAAACGGGGCTCATCAATAGAGGATTGATTACATTATGTTCTCTCTCTCTCTCTCTCTCTCCACCATGGAGGACTCAGCCGTTATTATAGTAAGGGCAGATCTACCTATGCTGAAATGGATATACAGAGAGATAGGTTAAACAAGAAGTTATTAGTGGCTGAAAATTTTAAGAACTGGATTTAGGAAATGGGGAGGAGAAGGAATACTAGAATGGAGGAAAAATTTTACTTTCAATTTTATACCTTTCTGTGTTGTTTGCATTTTTATAACATACATGCTTTACTTTTTCTTTTTCATCACTTTTTGAGCTGGGGAGAGCTCAGTTATCTAGAGTTGAGCTACTTATACTTTCTGTTCATGATTCATTATTATCATTGGACCACACCTCTTTGTTGTTTTGTTCATATATTTATTCACTTTTATCCCCATATCCCTATTCCATTCCCTTTGTCTCTCCATAAGCCATCACTATATTGTGTTTAATATACATCTTTTTGTTTATATGTGACCTTACAAAACATGTTTTGCATACATTATTTTATTTTATTTTAAATTTATTTATTTTTGGCTGCGTTGGGTCTTTGTTGCTGTGCGCAGGCTTTCTCCAGTTGCGGTGAGCAGGGGCTACTCTTTGTTGCATTGCATGGTCTTCTCATTGCGGTGGCTTCTCTTGTTGCAGAGCACGGGCTCTAGGTGTGTGGGCTTCAGTAGTTGTGGCACGCGGGCTCAGTAGTTGTGGCTCACGGACTTAGTTGCTCCACGGCATGTGGGATCTTCCGGACCAGGGCTCGAACCCAAGTCCCCTGCATTGGCAGGCGGATTCTTAACCACTGCGCCACCAGGGAAGCCGTACATACATTATTTTTAAACTTACGTAAATTATATTGTCGTATCTCATTTTCCCCTAGCCTACGTTATTCACTAGGTATCATGTTTTTGAGAGCATCCATGTTGCTCTGTAATACATCTAACCCACTCCTTCTGCATGCTGCGTACAAGCTATGGTGTGTGCCATTACCATCCAAGTGCGAGGCTCTGGGCGACTACACAGGATGCACCTGAATCTAGCAAGGTTTAGAAAATGCAATTGCAACTGGGAGGTTGGTGAGCAAAAGAGTAATATAATGAAATCATTGTTTAAAAAAATACAGACTTCTCTTGGGAGTAATTCTGCAATATGTATTGAAATTTTCAATGCACTTACCCTTTGACTTAGCAGTTGCACCTCTAGGAATTTATCGTGTACGTGTTTCCTACATGAGCAAAATGGCTTTTGTTAAAGGGTATTCACTGCAGTGTTGTTTCCACTAGCAAAAGATCAGAGACAGACTAATTGTCCTCTGCTAAGGATCTGGCTAAGGTAATGATGGCACCTTCATGCAATGGACATTCTCATCATCTTCATGCATCATAACATTACAGCTGCAGTCTTCATTTACCTGCCTTGACCTAAAGCCTTAGGAAACTTGGCCTTGGGGCACCATTTGTGATCGTGAGATGGAATAAATAATGTTTTAATTCCTAGCCAGTTAAAAATGATAGAACCATGAAAAAGAAAGAGGTAGCTCTACATGCACGTAGAAGGAAATTTTTCTGAGATCTATTTTTCTGAAAAAAAAAAGAGAAAAGAGAGAAAGAAAAGGCAATGAGCACAACAGTGTGTATGGTATTGTACCATTTGTGCATAAAAGTAGAATGCTATATGTGTATCTACGTAGAATATCTGTGGAGGGAAACACAAGAAATGAATGACTGCGGGTTGCCTGTAGGAAAGGGAACCCAGGAACTGGACTGCGGTGGGGTGAAGAGTTACCTTTTTTTCTTTTAAGACTTACTTTTAATGTGTATTCTTACACCTTTTGAGTTTTTTACCATATGCATGGGTTACTTCCGAAAAAATATATTTTAAGAGACCAAATGACTTGAGAGGAAGAAGAGGGAGCCCTTGGGAAAGGAGGGGAAAGCCACTTCTGCCACTAGATGGTGAGAGACCAAGTGACACAGCTCAAGAGTATTTGAATAAATGCTGCATCCAGAGATGGATGTCAAAAGAAAAGGATAAAGAATTCACACCCATATAGCCTGAGGACTCTGTATGGATTTGAAATTAATTCAATTTTTGAACCAGCAATAAAGGAATGATTGCATTTTCAAAAATTAAGGAAATCAGAAACAGAGGGAGGAAGGGAGTGAGGGAAGGAATAGGAGAAGGAGGGAGAAAATTCAACTGGTAACCGTACACAGGATGGCAAAGGAAACCAGGGGTTTCCCAGGCAACCCAAGGAGTGAGCTGATAAGGGTCTGCACTAGGTAGGAGGGAGGGATGGGCATGAGGAGGAACAGCAAGGTTCAATGCCATTTTAAAAGGGGGGAATCGGATGTGTTGACTAATTGGACATGCTGGAGGACTAGGAATGAGCATATCGAGAGCCGGAGGATTCTGCAGTGACAGCTTTCCAGGAAAAATTGCTGCATTCTCAACATCTTGCATGCATCTTAGAATTACACCTGTATTCTTCATTTCCATGCCTTGATTCTAATCCTTAGGAAAGTAGGCCTTGGGGTACTACTTATGATTCTAAAATGGAATAAGTAATGATTTAATTCCCAGCCAGTAAAGGGCAATCCAAATGACTGGTTCCACCATTTCCCCAGGGCTAGTTTGTAACCTGGGACAGAAATAAGCTGTGTGTATTAAATCAATACAATCACTCACAAGGTTAAAAAAAAAAAAAAGTCATTGCTTTGGTGGCTATGCATTCTATGAACTACTTCTGCTTCTAAATGGTTTGCTTTCTTCAGCTGTAAGCCTGGCCACATTTCCATGGTGAGCCAACACCAGCCAGGACCAGGTGCCTTGAGCAAGTGTCCCAAGGTGCTATGATATGAATTACAAGCCCCTGCCTGGCCCATGGGGCTGTCACAAAGACCAGGTTTCCTAAGAGACGTGACTGTGTAACCTTTCATGGCACTCCCTGCTTTCTTCCTCTCGGCCAGCCTCAGCGGGGGCCACTCATCAGAGCCTGGGAGCCCGGCAGACTAGGGAAAGTGTTAGTGTGTGCCATCTTGTGATCTTTCCATGCTTGACCATACCAAGGGCAAAATCACCGCCTGCCACAGCATCTCTGGTGTGAATTCAGAGTATATCCCTGAAACACAGTAATACCAGTATTTGTCATGATGTGTCACTCAGAATTAGCAAAGGGGGAGGGTTCTGCCTGCCTGAGAAGCCATGTCTCCACAGATTCCAGACACCCCACTCCCCTGATTTTCTCCCTTTGTCCCCTCAACTCCTGCCACTCCCTAAAATAGACCTTCCCAAGGCTCTGCCCTCAGCTCTCTGCTCTCTCTGTGATTCCCTCCACATCTACATTCTTACTTTTCACTTCTGTGCAGTCAACGCCCCACTCCACCTTGGAGCCTTGATTTCTTCGGATCTAGACGTCAGCTGCCCAGTAAGGGTCTCCCCCTACTTACCTCAGTCAGTATTTCCAGAAGTGAACACTTTACCCTTTTCTTCCTGTCCTTTCTTCTCCTGACTTCCCTACAATACACCACTATTCTCCCACTCACTTAAGTTGGATTTCTAGATTCATTTTTCTTCTTCCTCCTGCCTTGCCTCATGCTAGAGACCTCATGCCTCTCCACTCCCACTGTAACCACTTCTTAGGTGAATTTCCCCACTTTTAGTTTCTCTTACTTCCATTTCTCTGACACACTGTTGCCAGGTCATGTCTCCAAATGCTCTGATCCTTTCCCTGCTCAAAAAATGTTAGGTGGCTTCCTTTGCTACAGAATTAACACTAGTCCAACAAACTAAGGATGGGTCCTTCAAACTTTTTGTATGGCTTTTATTGTCTCTTGGTCATTCAACCACTGATGATGAATTTCTTTAAACTCTTCTTAAACTTTCATATTTTCAGCCTATAGCACATTCTGGAGTAATGAGTTCTCTAAATTTACTGTTTGGGGTAAAATAACTTCTCAATTTGTGTTGTTCAGATGCAAGCAATATAAATGTTACTCAAACTGACTTAAAAAATAAAAGACAACTTATTGTATAAGGACAATTTACTGACATATAAACGCAAAATCCAGAATTTGTTCTAGTTAGGCATGGCTGCTTCTAGGGGCTCAATGTCATACTAGGGGTGGGTATGTCCCTCTCTCTTTTGGACAAGCAAGATGGCCACAAACAATCCCAGCTATACATTCAAGCTGTTTGCCCACCACATCAAAAATATAGTCTTTGCTTAAAGCTCTGGAAAGAAAGTTCTGGTAAGGACTCTGATTACCCCTGCTATAGTCACATATCATCTCTATTTAAGCACAGTGGCAAGGGAAAATATTTGGGTAGACCTATCACTGTGACAGAAAAATAGAGATGAAGGGGCAAGTTAGCCTCACCGAAATCTCAAGGTATTGATTCTCTACAGAATAGAAGACTTGTACCAGAAAGTGTATGAACTGCTGCTGGACACACACACACACACACACACACACACACACACACACACACACACACACACACACACACACACACCCTGCATGCCTTTGGCTGCGTGTAACAAAATACCCAGCTCAAAGGGGCTTAAACAATAAAGATCCTTAATTATCTGACCTAACCTAAAATCCGGCTGGAGAAAATTCCAGGATGGTGCAATGTCTCTTTCTTTCTGCTGGGTCATCCTCAGTCTCCCTGCAAGTCACAAGATGACTGGGGCAGCTCTAAGCATTATACCTCACAAGGCAGTGTTACAAGCAAGAAAGAAAGGGCTAAAGAGATCTTCCATACACACCGTCTTTCCCTAGCTGACCATTCTTTTCTCTCATTGGCAGGAACTGTCACAAACCCATCCTGACTCAATCTTTGGAAAGGAAAATGGGATAACTGGCTTAATGCACCACATTTGTCCCTAGAGCTAGGTAGCCTCTTCCAGACTTTTAGGAAGAAAAAAAGTAAAATAGCCTTTGGTAGGTCACTAATAATGTTTGCCATTAGATCATACTTCTTATTTGATTCCTTCCACCTGTTTAAAATTTTTGTAGTGTTTCTCATGCTGAGGTTTTTTTAGATTGCTTTTTTATTTTGAATCATAACATTTCAGAGTTCAAATGAACTTAGGTCATTTAGTTGAGGGCTTTTCAATGTTTTTTTATTCCAGACTTGTAACCCATCAAACAAATGCAAATAAATGGGAGAGTTTATAAATGAGCTGGTGAAGTGAGGGGCCGGGGAAAAGAAGGTGAGGCCCCAGTAGCTAGTGGCCCTGAGGCACTTCTGGAAAGCTAGAGCCCTTCAGAATGCAATTTTAAAACCTCGTCTCTCCTCTAGTTCTCTTATTTTAAGGAACTGAGGTTCTGAGAGGTGAAATGATTTGAACTTGTTCTTCCATGGGTTACTAAGACTGTAGTCTAGATTTCTTGATTCTCTGATCTCTTTATATCTTTTATAATTCTGTCATGTATTTTTCTTCAAATTCTGCTTTGTATGCACACACTAAAAAAAAGTTCTTAAAAATAAATCTTGATGTAGAAGTTCTTACATTATTTCAGCAGTGTGTTATGATCTTTCTTTAACTCCACTCTTGATATACAGTGTTCCTGAGCTACACATGCAGTATTTCTGGTGTAACTACACAGTGATTTATTCTGTTGTAGGCAGAACAGGACAGTGGCTAAGCAACCAAATGTTAAACATGATACCACTTGTGTTCCAATCTTGCCTATTCTCATTTGTTAAGTTAGGGTAATTATAAAAATACCTACTTCACTGGGTTGAAGTCCATATGTAATGCTATTTACATAGCCCAGCACATAGTAAGTGCTATGTGTTTTCTGCTATTTTCTCATGTATTTCCCCCCCCAAAAATTCTTCTTGGCTAACAAAGATCCTGCAAATCTCTGGGAATTTCCCTCTCAAAGATAAAGGGCCAATAATGCCTAAATCCAGAGTCTTCTATCTTATATTTAGACTCATTTCCATGAATGAATTTCCTTCACTTTAATTTCTCCCCCTTATATATATTTGGTGTGTGGTTTGCAATTTTACACTTCATGGAAACTAAGGGTAAATGATCACACTCATATTATTAGAGTAGAAAGGGGTCCCAGGATCAAGTCTCTCACTATGAAGGAAGGGGCAGTTCAGAGAATTTAGGTGACTTGTCAATCACCAATGCTCCAAAGTTCCCTGTTCAGATCTCATAGTTCCATTATACTCTTATAACTTGGTGCCCCGTCATCCCTACTCCCAAACCCTGACAAATATCTTTATGTATTTGTCTGAATAGCTAAGATAAGAAAAATAAAAAGGGAGTGGTTGTTTTAAATTATCTAAATATCTGAAGATACAGCTAAGTAATTATGTAATCTTGTGTATACATGACAAAATTTTCATTTGCCTCCTTCACCAAGGACGACTTCGGAGGAAAGAATCTCCTCATAAGCTTCAACAGAAGTAAGTATAATGAGATTTTTATGTAAATGTTAACTCAATATTTTATTATAGCTATTTAATTTAAAAAATCCATTGCTTCCTCTGATGTTGAATACATAAATTTATAATTATTAACATAAAATAATCAGTACACACGTAAATATCTATCTAGTAGGGTATAGAAGAGACCATTTTCCGTAAGCATTGGTGGTTCAGTGGTAGAATTCTCGCCTGCCACGCGGGAGGCCCGGGTTCGATTCCCGGCCAATGCAACTAGTAACATTTTTCTATCTTACCCCATTTTTCCCATACATCTCAGATCCCCAAAACAAGTTCAATAAAAACATAGAAACATTGATTTTATGCAAATGAAGAAAGACAAATCAACGATAATTTCCCTTTTCACTTTTTCTTCGAGCAGTCGAAACTGCCGATTCCCTGAGATTTGCCGTATTTTTCGAGGCTTTCTTTTAGACGTTTTTGGGGGGCCCTAGGATATATGAGCAAAAAGTAATGAGCCACATAGTGTTCAGAGATTTAAAAGACCACCCTGGCTGTCTGGAGATGCCGGGGATTGAACCCGGGACCTCACACATGCGAAGCGCGCGCTCTACCACTGAGCTACATCCCCCAGCCGAAAGAAGCTTTTCTGGTATAGGTATTCATTCAGTCCACCGCTAGTCCAATTGCTATAGTTAAGTTTCAAGACTTTATTTTGGTGAACGCTTCTGCGACACCCCGCTTCTACCCTTCCTACACCGCCTTAAATTGCTTCTAGGGTGTATCGGAACTCCATGCAGCCAGCGGTGTGGGCCGCAAACTTGACCAGCTCTCGAGCACTCCTGCCGGACGCCTGGAGCTCGACCAGGGATCGGATACCCTGCCCTGCCAGAGGGGCGGGACGTCGGCGTGCTGAGCGCCCGCCCGAGCTCGGCTCCTCTGCGGGCTGACTGCGCAGGCGGCCCGGAACGCAGAGGTGGGGGGCGGGGCGTTCAGCCCGCCGCTTTGCCGCGGGGTGGAGCCGCAACTACGACGCCGACTGAGGGGCCAGCAGGCGGGCAGAGCCACGGACGCTGCCCAGGGTCCAAAGGAGACTAGCTCCTGAAGCAGAGCGGTGGGGACCTTCTGTGCGCACCCAAAACCCAAAACACCACCACGCCCCCCCCCCCATCTCAGGAGAACGACGTGTTGACGCCAAATCCCCATAAACTGGGTTTTGTAGGGATTACAGCCAACTCTTGGAGGTAAAAATGACTTCACAACGTGTTCTTTGCGTGGGGCCCAAACTGAAAGAAAGAAAATGACACCGATACCCTCTTTGTAGCTTAATCTTATACAAATGATGATAAAGTCGAGGCGAGGTACCTGCTCAAGATGCACTCTGCTCGCTGTTTGATATTTACACCTTGGACCCTTGGACCCATCTGACTATGTTGTGATAGGAATGTAAGTCACTTAACAGCTACTTTATTGTCCTCTGAACCCTTCCTAACTAACCGCTAATCGTACTCCCAGCCCCAAATGAAGAAATGTACCTCGAGTACTGTTTCCTTGGAAATTGCCTCTCCAGTTGTTTTGAGTGTTAGGTCATATGATGAACTAACTTACATTATAATGAAATGATGTGTGTTTGACCCTTCCCAGTGCAGTTTAAACTGATACCACCCCAGGGAAGTGAAGGCTGACTGAGAGAAGCCTCAGACACCCTGATGGGAAAGAGCAGGGGAGAGATTTGGTGTCAGGGGAGCTGGGCTACCTTCACTTCCAGCCGACCTGTAAGGCTGACCCAGCAAGCACACGGTGAGGGCCTAGAATTTCCACTGCTTTCCGTTGCAGCAGAGCACCCCTCGTAAATGGAATAGTCAGCAGGCCAAAAGCCAGAGCAGAAAAGCAGAAGTTTCAAAATAACTCTGGGTAAACCACAAGTTTCATAATCAAGTCCTAGATTAAAAATAAATGTTACTGTGTTTGCTTACAGTAATTTCAACAAATAATGGCTCATAATCAGATTTTGTTTTTAATGAGAACAAGCCACATACTGATCTAATACAGCTATAATACAGAATGTTAAAAAAAAAAAAAAAAGCCACGTCAGTGGACAGTTATTAAGGAGCTCTAGTTCAGACCAAAACATTTCCAAACCAACCCCTGCTTTCCATCAAGAGGCACTAGAACATGAACACCTTCAGCTGACTCTGAGTCGGGAAACAGAGACAGAACCATTTTTCACCAACCAGGGTTTTCACCAGTGCAAATTACAGCTGCAGTATTCAGTTAACTGTAAAGGAAGCACGTTTGCCTTTGGTGACCTCATCTTTGACATCCTCTTTAGGATCCCTTCCTCACATTATGGCTTCTTTCTCCATCACCTGAGGCACTTATTTTCTGGGACTTTGTTCTCAGGCAAGAACCTTTGTTCTTAAGGTTCAGAGCTAAGCCTAGAGAAGGCTTCTTTTAAATTGTTCACTCCTATTCAACCAGTCCAGGGCCTAACTTGGTGCATTTGATAAAGAAAATGAAGCCAAACTCTAAAACCAACAGAGAATGTGAAATCGATTTACTGGTCTGGCATAACCCAAGAGAAAGACGGTTTTTTCAGCCATTGTGGTCGATGGGAAAGGTGAAAGAGAAGGCACATTTTTGGATTAGGGAATACTTTCTGGATCCCATCTATTCTATATGCAAATAAAACTGCCCCAGCTCTGCTTGCAGATGAAGAGAGGCTGACCAAGTGTCCAAAATTTTCAAGTATTAAAAAATTCAGTTCTATCTTCCACCCTCAGCACACCTCTCTTGGTTGGGGACAAATTTCCCCAATTCTCAGTCTCTCTCTCTTTCACACACATCGTGCACGCGCGCATACGCACGCGCGCACACACACACACCCTGTTCACAACGATTGATCTTACGTCCCCACTTTGAGGCAGGTGACTTTTATCTCTGGTACTGCGTCCCCATTTCCTTTCACGTTCTTGCTTCAGCTCATGGCAATCTTCGTCCAGCAGGTATACAGCATCTTTCCCTCTAAGCTGGCAACGAGTTAAGATGTTTATTCCCAGTTCAAGCAGTAGTTCTTACTCCTGTCTGCACATTAGAATTACTGAGAGGGCCTTTGAAAAATGCTGATACTTGCTTGAGCCCCCTCCTGAACCAATTAAGTCAGAATCGCTAGGAGTGGGTCTAGGCATCAGTATCTTTTTAAACTCCCAGGTTATCCCAGTGTGCAGCTAAGCCCGAGAGCCACTGTTTGAGGGCTATTTTCGTGACAACAGCAGATGTCTAGTGATGGTTGTTAACTAACTTTATTGTGTTATTCATTCCACAAAATATACATATATCAAATCATGTTGTACACCTTAAACTAATACAATATGTTAATTATGCTGCAATAAAACTGGGGGAAAAAACCCCCAAGAGATGTCTATCACCAGTCCAGTGGTTCTCAAATGTGGCCGCACATTGGAAGCAGCTGGCAAGCTTTAAAAAAAATTCTGATGCTTGAATCCCATCCCTAAATATACTTATTTAATTGGTCTGAGGGTGGTCTGGGCATAGCAGTTTTAAAAGGCTTCCCAGGTGACTCTAATATGCAGCCAAAGAGGAACCATAGCGTTCCAGTAGGTACTTTCTCAAGCTCTTCACCCAGTTATGTGAGCAACCAAGCCTGCCAAAACTCTGACAGTGGAGGACTCACTGCCCAGGGCCCTGCACATTGGGAAATTAGCATTACTAGAGGATGAAAGAAGCATTCCAACTTCTCCCTATTTTCCTTCATATAACATAAAACTGGTGGAGGCAGGTGTTCAAGTGCTGAAAACAAACATTTCTTAGCTTCACATATACTGTCTCCTCTACCCCATCCCCATGTTACATGAATGGGTTCCTCCAGTGAGCTGTCCCTGATGATTTGCTGGCCGTTAGAAGGGCTCAAAATGAGACTAGGAAAGGATGGGAGCAGAGTAATCGGCACTTGGCACCTGGGAATGCCCTGTGCTTGTGACTTCCTGGATGAAAAAGGACTGAATTGCTTTACTCAACACTTAAAGGTACAGGCAGCTCTTTGAAATACATTATTTTGCTCCTCAGGGTCATAACTATTAGTAATTCTTCATCACCACAGTTAATTATTAATAACAACCCAAGAGCCAAAAAAGCTACTGGTTACATTTAATTCAAAGAAAGTTAATAAACATTACTCCTTTCAGTAGTACCCCAAAGTGAAAAATTACAGTGATCATAATTTGACGTATTTATTGAACAGTGTTAGATTCTACTTGGAAAGATGCAAATTCTATAATTTAGATTCTGGTTACAAATAGATGGAAACAGAAGGAGGTACATATTTAAGATGACGTTTAAGAGAGAAAAGATGTTACAAAAAGCCCATACTTCTGGAAACTATCAATGGTCAGTTTAAGAAAGAGTGTTGTAAGGCTGCAAGGAGAAAAAAAAAAAAAATCTATCTGTATGGGGTATGAAAGGTTTTTCCGAATTTAGATTATCTGCTCAATGACAGGAGTCTCTGTAGTCTTATACTGGCCCATTCACAAAAGCGGGAAATAGGATCTATTTTTTCTTGTGTGGGTCTCTGACTGAGGTCTTATTTTACCAACTAGCTAGCCCCCTTGAGATTAGGTATTGTATTTTATTTTATATGAATTCCCCATAGCACCAAGCACTCACTGAGTTCTACTGAGGCATGTAATACATCCTGGCTTTACAATTTCAAGTGGGAAATTGGCTAAAAGGGTGTTTAAGGGTAAATGGACATAAAGGATTCTATTGTAGTGATGAAGATATTCTAAAAGATATTCTAAAACTGGATTATGGTGACGGTTGCACAACTCAGTAAAATTACCCAAAATTACTTAATTTGATAGTTAAAATGGGTGAGCTTTATGGTGCGTAAATTACCCTTCAATAAAGCTTCAAAAGAGGGGGATGTAAGGGAATGGAATGTGTTAACAATGGAATAGGATTAATGTGACAGTGAGAAGTTACACATACAGATTGCACAACTGATCTGAAAAAGAAAACAAAATGATGAACAAAAGAGGAAAAGTGGAGAATGAATGATTTCCTGTGAATGTAGAAAGAAGCAAACAGTTGTTACATAGATAAGGAAACTACTGTTTCCAATAACTGTTACAAGAATAGGGAATGAAGAGCATTTAGATAAATGTGTGGAGCTTCAGAAAAAATTCTATTGCTCTGCAAATATAGATGTATATATTGCATAAATACAATATAATATATAACATATAATACATATATGTGTTAAGGACTCTGTACATATTTTTTAATGTAAAACATCTCTGATATTAATTCAGTAAACTATTGATTGACTTATGGAAATAGCGATTACAGGAGAAGGAGGTGTCCAAGATGATTCCCAGTATTCTGACTTAAACAATTACATGCACCGTTGTGTCACTCAATGAAACAGAAAACACTGGAGGGAGAGGGAGCTTTATAGGTGGTTATTAATTCCATTTTTATTCTGTTCAATTTAGGGTGCATTCATCTCTCCAAATGGAGATCTTAAGTAGATACTTAGATGATGAATTTGGAGACAAGAAGAGAGGTTTGGCATTGAAATATATATTTGAGAAGCACTGGTATAGAGAAAACAAAGTCGTGGATTGGATGAGACTATTTAGGGAAAGAACAGGGAATGAGACAAGAAGAGACTGAGGGTCTAGCATTGAGGAACTCTAATACTTAAAGACTGAGAAAGGAGAATGAAAAGGAACAGCCAGGGAGACAGAAGGAAAACCAGAGTAAGATTTCAGGGATCCCAACTGGAAAAGAACGTTTCAATAGGGAGATAAGTTTAAAAACGCTGCCACTTGAGAAATCAGGTAAAATTTCGATGATTTAAAATGTCCCTTGGATTTAGTGACATGGAAGTCATTGTTTAATTTTAATAATGGTTATTTCACCACAAAGTCAAATGTTAATTCTTCTAATATATGCCATGCAATTCAGTTATTCTCTCTGGGAAGTTTTTCTGTCTTTCTTCTAGTGGAAGCTCTTTCATGCTCTCTACCTTTTAATACCTACCTTAAAGAAACTATTTCTTTTGAAGCAAATTCATCTGGAAATTAGTGAGATCCAAGGAATCAAGAAAGGACAAGAGACACAACTACCTTTAATCACAGGAGAATTTGCAAATAGGAAAGATTCTTCTTTTTTAATTTTCTTGTCTTAAGAAAAGGTCACATGTATTCATTTACTCATTCATTTACTCAGTGAAGATCTGTTGATCACCTACCATATGCTAGGCACTATGCTTGGAACTGGGGATAAAAAAGTGACAAAGTTAGTCCTGCCACCACCCTGACTGTACTTAGGGGTAAGCGAGGAAGCAGTGAATATAAAGAAAGCATTGATAGTACAGTAAAGGCTATGGTAGAAGGAACTAAGAATTCCATGTGAGCACCTAAGAGGAACACATAATCCAGACTAGGGGATCAGGTAAGGTTTCTGTGGAGACTTGAAGTATGAGTAGCAGTTAGCCTACTGAGGATGAATAGGGATAAGGATGAAGAAGAGCAAACTATGCAGCAAGAACAGAATATGCAATGACCTCGAAGCCAAGAAGATCATAAACCTCTCAGGAGTAAAATATCTTTTAGTGGGGTGTGTGTGCTGTGTTGTGGAATGTGACAAGGAAGAGAGGAAACTGGAAAGTAGACAAGGTCCAGCTTATGCAGGGTCTTGTAAATATCGTAAAAGCATATAGAGCTGTGAGAAACCATGCAGAGTTCTACAGAGGAAAAGAACGTGAGATTGTATTTTTAGAAAAAGCATTCTGGCTGAAATTTATAGAACATATGGAAGTGGGTCCCAACAGGAAGCAAGGAGACCACTGGAAGCTTCCTTCTGGCATCAAGCAAAGAAATGATGGGCTCAGGCAAAAGATGATGATTTAGAGCTGCACTATCAAATATGGTAGCCACTAGCAACATATGTCTATTGAAATATGGTTAATCCAAATCGAGAAGGTAAAATATCTCATTAGTAGCTTTTTTCATGATGACTACATGTTGAAATGATAATATTTGAATATATTGGATTAAATAAAATATATCGTTAAAATTAATTTCTCTTTCTTTTTACTTTTTATCGTTAATAGAAAATTTTTAATTTTACACATGGGCTCACATTATAGTTCTATTGGACAACACTGGTTTAGAGACTTTGCATGGGAAATGGAGGAGGAGAAAATTGAATGAATAAAGAGATATTGAGGAAATGGGTTTGGCAGACCTTTTATATCAATTGGATATGGAGGATAAGGAAAAGAAAGGAATAAATGATTCCAAAGCTTCTGACTTGAGCAACTAAATGAAAGAATGGTAGATTGAAGAGGGTCTAGGGATAAGAAACGTTTTTTGTTTTGTTTTTAATTTAAGGTAGAAGAAGATTCAGTATGTTTGAATAAAAATATGGAGTCAGAAGAGAGGGAGACAACAAAGATATGTGAAGAATATCTTAAAAGTCTCCCTTAAAGAAGACACATCTACCTTCTTGAAGCAAGAGAAAAGTGTGAACAGATGGGTTCTGGCATATAGTTAATTGTATAGATTTGGAGGTAGTAAATTTAAGACATTTCCATGAAAAAAGCTTCTATTTCCTTTGCAAAGAAGAGAGTCCACCCACATGGCCTTATTAGACAAGTTATTGTGTTTACAGGGTTGGTGAAAATGGAAAAAGTCTAAAGGAGCTGGAAGGATTTCCAGGCAGCACTGAAATCCAGATGAGGTTAAAGAGAGAAATGTGGAGAGCCAGTGGTCAGCAGTAGGCACAGAGAAAGGGGAATGCCAGATTGCCTGGGTAGACATTCTGAAGGTGCCTATGGTGAAAGGACAATGGGGCCAGGAATTTGGGAACTGACAAGGGTACAACTGAAGAGATGAACATAGAATCTAAGATTTTCCTAAACAGTAATAAAGAGAGGAATGGGTTGACCAGATGCTTGAAGAATTTCTTGAGATCAAATGAGAGAGCTGTGGTCAGTGGGATCTTTGGAACAAATATTTCAAAGATGGGGAAGTTCAGGGTGATGACATCGCCATGGGAATGGGTATCTAAGGTAGAGTGGAGGTGGTTAATAAAGATGAGATGATCAAGGAATTGAAAGGCTTGAGATATTCACAGGGACATTAATTCACCTCAGGAAGATGGTGGGGTCTGGGTGGAGCAGGCCATGAGCCCAATGCATGTCTTTAAGGAATGGAGACAGGGAGGGGTGGGGATTGGTGAGAGGAGGGAAGTAGATTTATAGTAATTATACAATACATATTCATTTCTTTTAACAGTTCACCTACAAATTAATAATTCTATTTTGTAATTTCACATTAGAATAATATTCCATTCTTTCCACAAACATATGGAAACACCATATATCTACTCTCTCTCTCTCTCAACATACACACACATTCACACACATTCACATATGCTCCCCACTGCTGATGTACGTTAATCCAGTTTTTTAGACAAAACTGTTATAGAAATTGGGGGTAAATGTGTTAAGTTGTGCATTTTCTTTTTGTGATACAGATAGAAAAAAAAAAAAGATGTACAGTTTCTTAGCATCATTAATAATAGAAACTTTGGGCTTCCCTGGTGGTGCAGTGGTTGAGAATCTGCCTGCTAATGCAGGGGACACGGGTCCAAGCCCTGGTCTGGGAAGATCCCACATGCCGCGGAGCAGCTAAGCCCGTGAGCCACAACTACTGAGCCTGCGCGTCTGGAGCCTGTGCTCCGCAACGGGAGAGGCCGCGATAGTGAGAGGCCCGCGCACCGCGATGAAGAGTGGCCCCCACTCGCCGCAACTAGAGGAAGCCCTGGCACAGAAACGAAGACCCAACACAGCCATAAATAAATAAATAAATAAATAATTTAAAAAAAAAATAATAGAAACTTCATAAATGTGCTCAAACAATAGCTTCTAAGGGTTAGAGGCAGGCCATGCTGGTATATGCTGAGGAAGCATCTTTAGGCAGATTTTTATAGTGAAAAGAGTGCTGAACTAGGAGTCAGAAGACCTGGTATCCAAGCAGATTGTCAGTTAGTTATCAGTTAGGTGTTCGGGGCAAAACATTTACCCTCGCTGAATCTCCACCTTCTCATCTGTAGAAGACAGGTGGCTTTTACAGCTCCTGCAACTCAATAGGGTCTTTGTGAGGATTCAGTAAGAAAATGTACTGAAAATTCCTTTGTGGCCTGATAAATACTCATATAAGTTATCTGAGGGGACTCCTGACCTAGTTCCAGTAAAAATTTATCACAGTTCCTACAGTACTGATAATATTCACATTCATAATAGGGAATTATGAACTGAATCAAATTCATGATTGCTGAAGGATGGTTATACTCCTTGTTTACTGATTATTGATTATTCCGAACTTTTGTGGGATTTCTTTTCTTGTTTAGAGGAAGTACCAAAATGTAGCACCTCTTTTAGATTTCCCTAAAAGTGTGGACCTTGAGTCATCTCATTGGAGTCACCTGAAATGTTTAAAACATGGTTGCCTGGACTCAGCATCTAGAGATTCAGCCCTTTGGGCTAAGACTCAAGAACTGTATCCAGGTGTGACACTACACACTATAAAAATTTTATAACAACTTTGTTGAGATATAATTCTCCCATTTATGGCGTACAATTCATTGGTTTTTGGTATATTCACAATGTTGTGCAACCATCACCATAAAATTCGAAGTCTACTGGGTTAGTTAAAAGTTTCATGGAGATGGCTGCTCTGTGGTCCAGGTATAAAGAACCCTCCCCCCACCCCCAAGTATAAAGACAGATAAAAGACAGAATCATCGCACACTATCAGACCGGTCTGCTTTCTGAGCACTGGTGCCCTCTGCTAAACAAATGTTCTGCATTTTACAAAAGGGTTAGGAGACGGTACAGAGAGAACGCCACTGCTGCATGGCCAAGTT
Organism: Balaenoptera musculus; assembly: GCF_009873245.2. Taxonomy (NCBI): domain Eukaryota; kingdom Metazoa; phylum Chordata; class Mammalia; order Artiodactyla; family Balaenopteridae; genus Balaenoptera; species Balaenoptera musculus. Next base: position 39,131,313 of record NC_045791.1, on the reverse strand, counting down.
GCCAAGCCTGTGGATCAGAAGGCGTTCGCAAGGGGAAAGAATCACGATTAGGCTAAGGTTCCTCAGCTCCTTTTAAGGAGAGCTTTCTGATCTAAAGGTCTTTTTCTCTTAAGGATTCAGGATCAATGCAACTTCCTAGTATCTTTTGACAGGGCATGTCTTTAATAGCTTATTGACATTTTCAGTTTGTCAGCTTCTAGAACTTCATTGTTGACTCAGTTCCATTTCTGTTTAATTAGAGGGGACAGACTTTTAAACAAAAACACTTCATTGTTCCGGTAAACGGTAACCTAAATGGTAAAGTGTGAGCCAGAAACACCCATGACTTTAGAAGGACTCACAACTCTATTTAGGCTGATGTTTTAAGAATTTTTCAAAGTACTTTTCGTACTGTATGGGGAGAAAAATGTTCTGGAGAAGCATACTGGGAAAGCTAGATAAGTTTCTTTTCTGGTTTTTGCAGAGAGGGCTTCTTTTTTTTTTTTTTTTTTTTTTTTTTTTAAAGAAAGCTGCGTTTTATAGCTACTTTATTTATTTATTTTTATTTTTGGCTGTGTTGGGTCTTCGGTTCGTGCGAGGGCTTTCTCCAGTTGCGGCAAGCGGGGGCCACTCTTCATCGCGGTGCGGGGACCGCTCTTCATCGCGGTGCGCGGGCCTTTCACTATCGCGGCCCCTCCCGTTGTGGGGCACAGGCTCCAGACGCGCAGGCTCAGTAGTTGTGGCTCACGGGCCCAGCCACTCCGTGGCATGTGGGATCTTCCCAGACCAGGGCTCGAACCCGTGTCCCCTGCATTAGCAGGCAGGTTCTCAACCACTGTGCCACCAGGGAAGCCCAGGGCTTCTTATTTAGTTTTCAGTGTGGTAAATTTCTCGAGCATCATATTCACTTCTGAGTATTATATATACATATATACACGTATGTATGTGTGGGTATGTCTGATACATATACACACACACCCCTAGGCCTCTCTTCTCTTCTGTTAGAACTGATAGTCACTCTAGGAAGGTCATATCAACAACATGTGAATTTGATTATGAGGCTTAAAAACAACACCGACAAATCCCCACAAACTCTTATAGAGGGTTTAGACCAAACCTTCCTTTTCATAGATGAGAAAACTAAGGGTCCGACGGTAACTTTGAATTCAAATACACTTTCCTGCTTCCTTGGAGTAGGTACTCATACCTCTAGAGGAAGTTTTCTTGAATTAAAGTTAAGAACTCAATGAAATGTGATTTTCAGGGTAAACTCTAAGAGCTGTAATGAAGTAAGCCCTAGTCTCAGTTAATAGCCAAGTGTTCTGTTTTCAAGATTACAACATTAAAATGAAAGAGTGGAAGTTACGTTTTAAAATTGGGTGTTTTCCTCTGCTGTATGCAAAGACTGTCAATTCAGTATAAAGTTCAGCTCAAACTATCTGTTAATGGTTTCCGAATTCCAGAGACCTCTCTGGGAACATTGTTCCCTCTCTGGAACAGCTGGTGATGTGTGGCAATAACCCATCTTAGTTTAAAGCATGGGTCCCCACATTACCCTTGTTTATATGTCTTGAAGCAGCCCCTGGTTCCAGGAAATACTTTGTCATCATGCACTTGACAATTTTTGGTTGCCATCAACCACGTCACAAACTTAACACTCAGTTTTCCCAGTCAGTCTTTCCAGGGACCTAACTCACCTCTGTCTGTTTGGGTTTCCATGCTGACATTTAGAGAAACAACAGACACTCGACTCATAAAGCCCTTTCTCTATATTCATGCTAATTTTAATATTGACTTTCTCCTAAAAGCTCCAAAATATTTTAAGGATTTTTTCCCTTTTTTTTTTTTTTTTTACAAGATTGAGCTTCCAGCTTGTATTTTTTAAGTGCTTCCAAATTTTTTCTTAACATATGTTGCACAAAGTCTGTCCTATTAACAGAACCACTCCTCTTCCAAATAGTATAAAAATCCAAAGATTTAGCCTTTCAGCGAGCATTTCTAGGTTGTACCATTAATTTGAGCTTTGTCTTTAGCTCAAATCAATTTGTTTAAATCAGGTTCTCCCAAGTCTCTTATCTATGATCATCAAAGATTTGGAGTTCAAATCCATTTCTGGAACACCACTTTGGTGTTTTATCTGGATGGGGACACATTTCTTTGTACTCATGAGGACAGTGAAAGATTTTTTAAAAATGAACACAGCAGGATAACATTTGCTTCTAACATTTTTGAGCAGCTCTCCTTTGCTTCCTCTTTTCACTCAGAAAACTATGTAAAATCATAGGATTTGATAATTATGTGTAACAAAGTAAGAATTTTAGAGAGGCATTATTGTGTGTGATTAAGCACTTTGATGCTGGAACCAGCTTGCCTGGGATTGAATCTTAGTTCTCTTACTTCCTACATGAACAACCTTGAGACAATTGCTATCCTTCCTGTGCCTCAGTTTCTAAACAGGAATAACAAAAGCTAAGTGGAGATTGAGTAGTAAATATACGCAAAGCACTTAGAACTGGACCTGCCACACAGAAGTAATAAATGTTAGATATTTCTACACAACTGAATTAAATAGAATAAAATTCATAGATTAGTTACCAGGAACACAGGAACCACAGCGTTTAGAGGCTATACACATGAGATCCCTGGGATACCTAAACAGGAAAATTCTGGGAGGAATTTGAGAGAAGTTCCTTATTTTTTACTTATGGCTTTGAATTTTTACTTTATTGTTTTATTTATTTATTGCCTTGAGAAATATTAATTATTTCCTTGGATTTCAACTTGCATCATAAAGAAATAATCCTTTGGGAAGAGGTATTTAAGGACTCCTCTATGGCTGTTATTGTGATCATATTCCAGTTTGATATCCATTTCATGATAGGGTTGGGATCTGAATGAAACCTTTTCCAAATGATTTTGACGAATCAGAGCCATCATGATCTTGGAATTTGTCTATAACAAAGGCACCAGAAAAGACTGGAGAAGTCTGCAGGGGAGAGAGGGCAGGAGGGTTGCTTTCTCCCACCCATTAGGAAGGTCATTCATAAACACTAACCAGATCTCCCATAGACTTGTGGCAAGGCCAGAAGCTGAAACAAATATTTAGAGTGTAATTTAGGAAGATTAATTCTTTTTTTTTTTTTTTTTAATAAATTTCTTTATTTTTTGGCTGCATTGGGTTTTCGTTGCTGGGTGCAGGCTTTCTCTAGTTATGGCGAGCAGGGGCTACTCTTTGTTGCAGTGCGTGGGCTTCTCATTGTGGTGGCTTCTTTTGTTGCGGAGCATGGGCTCTAGGCACGTGGGCTTCAGTAGTTGTGGCACACGGGCTCAGTAGTTGTGGTGCATGGGCTTAGTTGCTCCACAGCATGTGGGATCCTCCCGGACCAGGGCTCGAGCCCGTGTCCCCTGCATTGGCAGGCGGATTCTCAACCACTGCACCACCAGGGAAGTCCAGAAGATTACTTCTTGATTCACCTTGTTTTGGCTAGATAAAGGCAATGATCCAGCCGTTACATAGAATTTTCTGCTTATAAGTTTACTTGACCATTGTTGAAATACTCAAGCTATTCGCAGGACTTCACTTGTTCATTAAAGGAATAGTCAGAGACCATGATTTAAGAATTCTCGGGCTTCCCTGGTGGCGCAGTGGTTGAGAATCTGCCTGCCAATGCAGGGGACACGGGTTCGAGCCCTGGTCTGGGAAGATCCCACATGCCGCAGAGCAGCTGGGCCCGTGAGCCACAACTACTGAGCCTGCGCGTCTGGAGCCTGTGCTCCGCAACAAGAGAGGCCGCGATAGTGAGAGGCTCAGCGCACCGCGATGAAGAGTGGCCCCCACTTGCCGCAACTAGAGAAAGCCCTCGCACAGAAACGAAGACCCAACACAGCCAAAAATAAATAAAAATAAATAAATTAAAAAAAAAAAACTTAAAAAAAAAAAAAGAATTCTCCATTGGAGAATGGAGATTAAATAGATTTAACACTTCAATGGGAATAAAATATAGTACAATTTACTATACAGGTATATATGCCTGTGAATATGAAGAGAATACTGATGCTCTTAAAAATTAGGTGCCTAAATAATGATGGAGACTCATTTGGGATATACGAATTCAAATTCCTTATGTTCTATGCCCAGGAATTCAGCAGTTTTTCATTTGCTGTCTTCTGTCGTTCTCCAGCCCTGCCATCTAGGTAAACCTCACCTTCCTGAGCAGGTTTGGACTTTCATTTCCTTCTCACCTCCTTCAACACTTGCATTATATCAGGCTGTTCATTCAACTGTACTACAGCTTTACAGCAGGTATCCTAACCCTCCACTCCACCTCTCAAGATGTCGTCAGATATGCTGTTGGCAGTTCCATGGGTGGCATGGGCCATGGACCTCCCAAAGGCAAACATCCTATGTATGTTCAGCTACAATCCATGCCTCCAGATAGGTTCACAACTAAAGCCAGAGGGCGGACTATCTGCTCTGGGAGGCCCAGAGGACTATGCAGCGGTAGGAGAAAGGCCATTGTGACTCCTGGCTTAAATATACGCTCTAGTATAAATGCACAACTTACACCTCACCCGCACTCTGCATCTTTCAAACTAATTGTTGGGCTTGGCCCTGCAAATATAGAAATGGATGAGACCTGACCCTATCTTTAAGGACTGTATAGCCTGTGAAATTGACACTCTGAGACAACAGGGTTAGAAAGAAACAAAACAGCACTTGTAATTTGAATAGAGAATGTCTCCAAAGTGCAAAAAAAAAAAAAAAAAAGTGAAAAATTGAAATGACCATTAAATCAGCTGAAGTAGTTTTTTTGCCTATAAAATGACCAAGTCAGACTGTAACAACGTCCACTCTGTAATAAAAGCTAAAGCTTCACATATATGTCAGCTCCTACAGAAAGGGTAAACACTAGCCTTTGTGGCTTTGACATTCTGAAATAAGGAGGGTTAAAGTAGTTATATAGATTTACACAGATTTTAAAGTAAGAAATTTCCAGATAATTAAGTGATTCAGCTTTTTACTGGCCTTTAATTTATAATCCCACTTGTGAATCCATGGAAAGGCTGATTTAAAAATTAAAACAGCTTTTAATTAGGACAGATCATTAAGCAGGACCATCTGTATTTGATTCAAGGAATCCTTGATTACAACATTGTTACATATTTTACCCTAATCTCAGAAATGTGTCAATATGTATGTTAAAGTAACTTTCACTGTTTATTACTTTTAGACTATCAATAGCATATAACCCAAAATTGTCTAAATTTATGATTTTAATAACTAAAAAAAAAGAGTCTCAGAAGCACCTAGGCAGGCTGTACAGAAAGGAACAAAAAGCCATCTTCATACCTGTACAATAACACCTTCCCAATACAATGGAGAAACATCTGAAGAGATTTAATGAAAAAAATAACTAAAATATTTACACCTGGACAGGCTGTCTTTCAGGCATCAGGGAAAAAGGAAGAGATTCTTAGGTATGCATTGTCTCAGAAAATAAGGTGCCGTGCAGTTATAATCTGGAGAACTCAGAGATGATTCAAAATTAAGATTTCAAAAATGCAGAAGTAGTGATATGAAAGAACTTGCATAGTTTTTCTTACAAAGTGTGGCCTTCTTTCATTAATCCAATTGAAAATGTGATATCAGATCAATTCTGCAGACTTGGAACAATCTTAATCTTCAGTGCTTCCCTAATCTGTTCTTTCCTTTTTTTTCTTTCTCTTTTCCAATTACCTGAACATGAATGTTTATTTGCAAATCTGTACCTCTCAATTTATAATGAACCTCTCTCCGTGTTTAGTGACAAGCTAAAATAATATCTGTTGTTCTCCAGTTTTATCACTTGTTTAAAAATGATAAACAACTTCTGGTTAATGATTATATTTGTTTATCTCGGATCCTTCCAAAATATCTCACTAAAATAAACATAAAGGAATAAAAAAGGTAAAAACTCACAGGAGGAAAAATAATGTGAGAAGAAATTAGTGAAGAAAGGAGGTCAACAAATTTGAAAGAAGGAAAGCAGATGGATGACTCCTGAGAAGGCTTAGGAATACACCAGGTACCTAAAAAGGTAGGAGTAGTGGCTGGAATTGAAAATGGAAAGAACAGCCATTAGCCTCTCATATCTTCATGCCACACTACCCAGTGACACAGCTACTCACACACATGACCACCCCATCTAGGGAGCTATCACCCTCCCAGGCAGGTTCCCGGTTTATGGATGGATCTCTTTCTATATTTGGCAAGAACCAGAGATTCATTTTCCAGAAAAATTAAACTATAGGGAACCCACACAAAGACAACAGAGAATGGGAAGTGAGCCCCTGCAAAAATAGAAAACAGGGGGAATATATGAAATTCCTGTAAAATATCAAGACATCTCAGTTCTATTCTCTGTTCTGTACCTAGAAGAGATCATCAGACAGGAAATTGGAATGTGTGATAGGCAGAATAGTGACACCCCCCCCCCACAAAGATGGTCCTAATCCCCCAAACCTGTGAATATGTTATGTTTCATGGTTAAGGGGAATTAAGGTTGCAGATGGAATGAAGGTTGCTAATCAGCTGACCTTAAAGTAAGAAGATTACCCTGGATTATTTGAGTAGCCCAAAGTAGTCAGAGCGTCTTTTAAATGTGGAAGAAGGGGGTAGAAAAGTAAAAGTCAGGGTCAGAGTTATAAGATATGAGAAAGACTTGACCAGCCATTGCTGGTTTTGAACATGGAAGGACGCCATGAGGAAAGAAATGTGGTCAGCTGCTAGAAAGTGGAAAAGGCAAGAAAACCAATTCTCCTGTAGACCTTCTAGAAAGAAACATAGCCCTGATTTTAGCCTAGTGAGACCTGTTTTAGAATTCTGAACTACGGAACTATCAAATAAATTTGTGTTGGTTTAAGTCATTGTGGCAATTTACTACAGCAGTCATAGAAAACTAACACAAAGGGTCTGGCCCCAAAAAAAGGCCAACAATACTGACATTTGGACAGCTAGGTCCCACTCCTTCCACCCTGCAGCAGTGAAGCCTCAAATCGGCCACATCCCTCTCACTTCACATCGCCTCACTCACATACACATGCACAGAGCCTCCAATTAGCATATAGAGCTTCCATTTAGACCCTAAGAGACAGCCCACTATCCCCAGGAACGTGAATGCCACCTCCAAAATACAAAATAGAAATACATATTTTTAAAAGATAAAATTGAATGCAGAAGAAACAGAAATGTGGAGGACAGAAAAATTGTGCTTAAAATGTATAATTAATATAATCAGAAAACTAAGTGACATATTGTATCCATAAATCAAGAAGAGTATGTTATTGAAGAAAAAGAAGTGGAGAGGAAGAAAAGAATAAAAGTTCACAGAAATTATAAAGCATGTCAGCAGAATTTTTTAAAATTAGTAGAGTGTTTAGGACATAAAGTTAGGGAAGTCAGCCAGAGAAAATAATATAAAAGGCAAAAGATGAGCTACAGGAGAGGAAAAATAAGAAAATCAAGCATGCCAATACAGGAGATACAAAATCAGAACAGTAAGAATTTGAAAGAGAGAGAGAGAGAGAGGCAAATTGATAAAAAGAAATGATCAAAGAAATAATATAAGAAAATATCCTGTTACTGAAGAACATGTTTCTGCAGAGTTCTTGGTACAATGAATAGAAAGAGACAGACATCAAAGCTCACGATAAGATTTTAGAACACCTGAGACAGAGGTAAGAGCTTCCAGAGAGAAAGCGGAGACCACATTCAAGGAAGGGTAACTGCAAACCCAGGATGCCAGAAGAGTGGAGAAATGCCTTTATTGCACCGAGAGAAAATGTTTAGTCTTGAATTACCTACCCACCCATACCCACCCAAACTATCAACTGAATGTGAATGAATAAAAATTTGTCAGACAAGCAAGTTCTCAAAAAATGGCCTTCCAATGCATGATTTGCTCTACTAAATGAAGGAGTACAGTGAAAGAGGGAAAATCTTTAGAAAATAGTCAACACAGAGTAGTGAGGGGAATCCCAGGACAACAGCTGTGCAGAGAACCTGGAAAGCAGTTAGTCTGTGTCCCTGGAACAGGAGGACAGATGGGATGAGGTAATAGCACAAAAAAAGTAAGAAAGCCAGCAAGCAAGAGGAACTTGATATGTTTGACTCTATTGATATGTTTTTCATTTCAGTGGGAGAGTTTAATTTTTAAAAATTAATATAAAAAATTTGGGGGGGTTAAATAATGTTAGATGTATAGAAAATAAAGAAAACTTATAATAACAACAACCAAGTCAGACAGTAATTAACTCTGGAAGGCAAAGTTATAGAAGAAGGGAAGTATCATCATAATAAATGACACACTCATCTATAAACAATATTTATATGGACACAGCAACACAAACAATTTATGTTTATTTAACCAAAAATTGTGATATAATATTTGGAGGATGAGAGGAGGAGTGGAAGATTGCTAAATACTCATATTCTAGAGTTGAGAGGTAGCAGTTAAAGTTTAAAAGCAATAACTATAAATGGCACTAAAAGCATTGCGACACATGCCAGTACAGTCTCTAGAAGATACAGCAAAAAGAACTGAAAGCGGTTATCTCTGGGAAGATGATCTAGAAGTGGATCCACTAAGAGAGGTGGAGCAGAGGACTTCTGTGTTTGTATTTATCTTTTAAAATTATGTGCATATACTACTTTGATTTTAAAAATTAAAATAAAAAATGGCTAAACTATTTACTAATTTTTGAGCCACACTGAGAGAATTATTACATGTAAGCCCCTACCCTCCCTTCCATAAAATACAGCTACATATAGTAACAGTGGTCACTTTTATTGCTAGGAAGCTTGAGTTATGAGTTTCACATCTTTAAAACTCATATTGATTACGAGTCATTTTTTTTAATTGGGAAAGACTAATAAACCATCCAGTGGTAAATATTATCTGTCATCTAAGACAAATGAGCATTTCTTTGTTAATTATGCTTAAAACACAAGTATAAATAGCTTTACCTCAACTGTATAAAACAAATATTTGATGCATACTAAAAGTTAGAGATGGTATTTCAATGAAATTTCTATTTTTGTCTTACTTTCTGCCATCCATCCTTCCTTTTTACTTTACACTTCTGTATTTTCCCATTTTAAAAACTTGACTAGATACTTCTCTTATAATCAAGAAAGGGATATATTAGTTTAAAACTCAATTTAAAATGACATACAGGGCTTCCCTGGTGGCGCAGTGGTTGGGAGTCTGCCTGCCGGTGCGGGGGACACGGGTTCGAGCCCTGGTCTGGGAGGATCCCACATGCCGCGGAGCAACTAGGCCCGTGAGCCACAACTACTGAGCCTGCGCGTCTGGAGCCTGTGCTCCGCAAGAAGAGAGGCCGCGACAGTGAGAGGCCCGCGCACCGCGATGAAGAGTGGCCCGCGCTTGCTGCAACTGGAGAAAGCCCTCGCACAGAAACGAGGACGCAACACAGCCATAAATAAATAAATAAATAAATAAAATTAAAAAAAAAATGACATACAAAATTTGGTATATAACATAATATACACACATAAGAGAAAGACAATGATGATAACGCTAAATTTTAATGATGGTTATCTTCGCTGGTGGCATAAGAGCCTTTTCTCCCTTCTAATTTTCTATATTTTTCAATCTTCAATAACAACATTTTAGTACTTTTAAGTATTAAATAAATAACATAAATAACATTTAATGCTGGAAGCTTCTTTCATTTTAACCCAAACTACTTTAACGCAGGCAGTAAGGGTATGTATAGGAGGCTGCCGTATGCAGGTAGCCAATAGCAAGTATATTTAGGAATAAAGCTATGGAAGGGCCTGTGCTAATTCCTCCAACTTCAATTCTCCTCCAGCCCATTGGGTGGCAGCCTTTTGGTTTAGTTGGGATTTACAGCATCTCCAGCTTTGGGGACTGGTCCTGGAGTGTTAAATTGATTAGGGTAATCCCATTTCCCTTAGCACCGGCATTGGTTCAGGAACAGATGAATCATGGCTGAGCCAGTCAATGCACGGCATTCTCCGGTCATAGTCACTGGCTCAGGGGTGGTCCAAACTCCTTAGGACTGGAATTTGGATCCTGGTTTCAGGAACTGCATTCTTTCTCACTATGTGGATCTCTCACTATGTGCAGCCACATTGAAGAGGTAGCCCAGAGACAAAACCAAAACACAGAGGAGGGTAGAACAGAAAGAATCATAGAAAATTAGAGCCAAGTCTGTTTAAATAATACCCTATGCCCACCACAAGATCTAGACTTTTCACTTATCTGAAACAATAAATCACCTTTATTGTCTAAGCAGGAGTTATCAAACTTTGCAAACTAAAGTATTTTACCTAACAGCATAGGAAGAGAAAATTTTGACAGTTTCATATGTACCAGGCATATTATGCATGTTATCTCACTTAATCTGCACAAAACCACTCTGTTACATTTTAAGGTCAGGAAACTAGTGATAGTAATGATGGTAAATTACCCAAGGTCAAAACCCACAATAGTTTTGCTAACTTTGATTTTGCTAAGAACATTGTTTAAAAGTACCATGTTTTATCACAACAATTTCATAAAGGGAAGAACATTCCAGTAAAAAATTAAGATAGCCATGGTCTGAGAACAAAAGACAGTCCTTCTCAAGAAAGGACTGTTGCTATCATGACACAAATATTTTCACTTCAGCAGGTGAAATCTCCGTCATGGGTGGGTGCTGGGCCAGCTGCATAAAATGTCATATTCTGATTCAGCAAGACTTAAGGTCTGGAAATGGAGTTGTTTCGACAGTACTCCAGGCAATTCTGATGAGTAGCCATGGTGAAGAACTACTCTTCCGGGAGACATAGGTATTCTTCAACTGGAACAGGTCCCTATTGCCTGCTTTCCCCACAAGTTTCTTTCCTGTTCTCCAATCTGCTTCTATTTGCACTTCAGGCTATACACCTCAGCCTGGCAGATCCATGAATCATGTCTCCTCTGGCCCTCAGTTTCTAATAACTAAACATCATTTCTCTTTCTCTTGTTGCCTCAGAAATTACCTCATTCCATTTTGATAATTGTTTTCTTATTCAAAATTACTCAGGGAAGAAAGGAAGTCTTCTCTATGAGCCATCAACCACAAGCTCACAGAAAGGAAACAGTGACATGCCTATTCCCAGAGACCTCACACCTCAGGTGTGTTCACCTTGGAAAGTGAACAGCAGTTCAACCTGATCCAAAATAATTTATGATTGCAACCCGCATCAATAATTTTATCTGACTATATCATATTCTTTGGAGGAATGGGATTATATTGCATTTTGAAAATAAATTTAATGATTCATATGGTCTGATAATAATACAATTCAGGTCACTAAAGAATTGTTCAATAATTGATGCTTTCTACGTTCTTTTTCCCACAGTTTCCAAGATCAAAGACTTATTGTGTTCATTTCTAGAGCTCAGCTATTGTTCCCTTTCCCTTCCTCTTATTCTCTCTCTAGCCCTTTTTCTCCCTTCTCCCTCCTCTGCACCTTGCCTCTGCTACTGATATTTCTGGCATCTGTCCCTCACTTTGTTAACCTTCCCAAAGTGAGAAGATCTGATTATGTCTGTCTGTCATTACCTAATAAGTTGCATTCCTACTGGGCAGCTTTTGGCTCAGGTACTGATCCCTTGGTCTAATCAATAATGATCACGGTAGCAGGACTGGTTTCATTCTAAGCACTCAGCTTCTTTTCTCCAAAGGTTTTAGTAGAGGAAGTGTAGCTGGCAAGTCCTCTGAGGCCCCATAACCCACTGAGTACAGTCTGGCTTAGCAAACACCTGAAAAATTCCCAAGCAAGATTTGGCTAAGGAGAGAAAGAGAGAGAGCAAGTAATCATGCGTAATGACTGCTCTACCTTTCTTCTTTAAAACAGGGAAATGACAGTATTGTCTAGATCTTCTCAGCCACATGTTGGGTGGGGGGTTGTGGGGAAAGCCCAGACAGGTATTTATTTGCAAATTTAACAACCTCAGAATGAATGCCTGAAGGTGTGAGAACTTGACTCCCTGCTTTCACTTGTCTTCATAGCGTGATGTGACTCCCGTCAACCTCTGCAGTCCCTTCTCTCACTCTTCCTCACAAACAGAATGCCCAACTCTATTTGCAGTTCTCTGATTGTTCCATACACTTGCAGAAGCAGCTCCCTCTGCCTTTTCAACCTTTCCAAACTTAATCACCTGGCCAACTTCTACTTGAATTCCAGATTCAACATAAGCATGACCTCCGTGAAGTCTCATGAGTGTTCTTGGTAGCTTCTGTGGGAGACACCATTCCTTGCCAACGAAAGGTCATTCCTCTTTTTATTCTTTCAAATGGAGCCCCAGATTTGTTCAGAAATCAGGCAACAGTCTCTAGTTCTCAGGAAATATGGCTTCAGCAGCTGGTCCAAGGACTGTCATGGGACCAATTTGGAGCCAAGAAGATGTTAAGAGAAGTCTGTTGAAGAGTTTTCTCTCCTTGATGAGAAGACAATGTTCAAGGATATTGCCCACACACCTCCTGCTTCCTGCATTTGAAACATGCTTTTGCTGAGACAAGGGTGCCAGAACACTTTTATGCTGCAGCCATCATTTGACATTGAGGAGAAGGCCAGTGGCACTGCAGAGATAGCAGCCTTAATGTCATTAAGCCACTGAGCGAAAATTTGTTGACGCCACTGCTAGTTGATTTTTTTGTTGCTTGCAGCTAAGAGCATTCCTAACTGCTACCTCCTCTGTGCACATATGCGATCACTGAAGTGTCCCCGTCACCTCCTTAGAATCAGTTCTGCCTGAGAGTAAAAACACCTTCACTCTTAAGGAGTATTATATCAATGATGACAGGAAAGCATCTGTAATAGGGTATATTTGGGCACATGCTTACAAGGCCAATAAAAATAAGGCAGCTACACTGGCAAAAAGATCTCAAGCTATCATTAAGTGGTAGAGTTTAGTATAAATCCAAATTGACCAGGCAAATTGTCTTTGCAGTATGCCTGCATACAGAAATATGAGAAAGAAAATTTTTAGCTGAGTAGAAATAAAAAAAAAAAAATTCTGGTCTAATGATTTTCAAAGTCTCACAATAAGAAGACCAAACCTCACATTATGGGAGCCAAAAATCATCCATCATCAGCTATATATGTTTCTTGGTCTATATTATTTCTGTCCCAGACATTGTAAGTCTGGACTTCTCCCAGAGAAGAGAACTGTCATCCTGTCACATGATTGCAATTGGCAAGTCTTACCAAGAAAGTTTGGCAGATTCTTAGAACAGGACTAACATATGTTTTATATATGTGTGGGTAGGTGTATATATAGCCATCCATCTACATACATATATGTACACTTATTTATTTATAAGTCTTAGTTAAAGTTAGAAAAATTAATTTAGATGCATATGGATAAGTCACACAAATTAGCACTAGTTTAAAAGGAATTAGTATAAATCTAAAAGAAATCATTCTGATTTTTTAAAGTAAAAATGCCAATGCCAATTTTAAAAGTAGAACATCATGTTAATAACTTTTATCTTTAGGTTATTGCTCATTTATATCAATGATTCATTCACTCATTCAACAAGTGTTTATGAAATCAACTACGAAGACATATATAAGACACAAAGACAAAGTCCTTGCCCTTGAGAATCCTATGGTCTAGCAATAGACAGAAAAAAAAAAGGAAATAGTTCATTCATTCAATCATTTGAGAAATCATTATTGAGGATCCTCTATGTCTGTCACATGCGCTGATAATATGAAGGTGAAAAGACAGAGAAGACATCTGCTTTCACAGAGCTTATGTAATACTGGGGAGAGTAAAACAGTAAACACACACCATCAACATATATACACATAATGGAGTGATAAATGCAACGTAGAGACTTCAAATAGAATAAGATAAAGAGTACCTGTGTGACTACTTTTAAATATGTGGACAGGGAATACTCCTCTTAGAAAACATTTTAGTGGAAGCCCAAGAGACCCTGGAAGAGGATGTAAGGTGAAGTGAGGGTCTTTTTGCTGCTATTGTTGCTACTGTTGCTGTAGTAAAAGTAGTAGTTGTTGTTGTTGTTTTGTGTGTGTGTGTGTGTGTGTGTGTGTGTTTGAGAAAGGAGTTACTAGAGGTGGTTTATGACAGTGGGGGTAATTGAGTGAAGACTGATGATTCAGGAGAGGATGAGGAGATAATTGAGAAATGGAGACCCTGATAAGGAGAGGGGGAATGGGATCCAGAGCGCAACTAGAGGGGTGTTGCAGTTATGGCAGCAAAGATGATTGCTCTGTCATAAAACAAAGCAGGCAGAGGAAAAGCACAGAGTGAGGTGAGTAAACAGTTTTAGGTTGGAAAGGTAAAGGAATTCTTATCGAATTACTTCCATTTTCTCAATGATTTATGAAGAAATGTTATATGCTGAGAGCATGGAGAGTAAAAGGGGTTAGGAGATTCAAGGAGTAAAGACAAGATATTAAATTATCATTTTGAAAAGTGGGAATGTAGAAGTCCTATAAAAGTAATATGATAGAACTTGACTACCGCAATAGTTAATTTTATGTGTCAATTTGACTGGTGCCCAGATAGTTAGTGAAACATTATTCTGGGTGCATCTGTGAGGGTGTTTCTGGATGAGACTAACATTTGAATCCATAGACTGAGTAAAACAGACTGTCCTCCTCAGTGCAGTGGGCATCATCCAATCCACTGAAGGCCTGAATGGAACAAAAGGGCTGAGGAAAGGAGAATTCACTCTCTGTCTTACTGTCTTGGAACTGGGACATTGGTCTTCTGCCTTTGGACTCTGGACTCAGTCTTGGACTGGAACTTATATCATTGACTTTCCTGGTTCTCAGGCATCTGGACATGGATTGGAACTACACCATTCACTCTCCAGGGTTTCTAGCCTGCCAACTATAGGTCTTGGGACTTCTCAGACTCCATAATCATATGAGTCAATTCCTTATTATCACCCTATCTATCTACTATCTATCTATCTATCTACCATTGGTCTCTTTCCCTGGAAAATCCTAATACAACTACCGGTCTGAGATTTATAGCCAGCATTTAAAGTGATACTGGCTGACATAGCTATTGTGTCTTCATCAATGTTCAGTCACAAACCCAACAGCTTGGAACATCTTAATGAAGTCAAAATGTTGCTGTGTACGTGTACCTGGTTTAATGAGCTGTTTAGGAGAGAGTGGCATGCTTGAACTTGAAACTTTGGAGATGATGGATTTACTGATGATCACAAGGTCAAAAGTATGACCATAGGAGAAGGTGGCTGAGGATGGGTGAAGAATAACATCATTCTGTCGTAAGGTGGGGGAGGTCCAGAAACTGAGAATTGAAGGTACTGGATGTATCACCCACGTGGATGCTGAAGTCAGTAAGAAGGAAGCCTAGGAGAATAATGGTAGAATAATAAAAAGACAGTGATCCAGGTGCTAACTTCATCAAATAATGAAGGCAACTGAGTTCTCTAGAACTCAACAAAGCAAGGGAGAAGGTGACAAAGTCTGATGGCACAAACATCACAGAGCTGAGGGTTTGGAAGGATGAGGCAAGTAGAACACTGACTCCAGGATCAGACCTGTAGTTAGGTAGGATGTAAAAGAAAAACAGCCCATGCTGACTACAATGCATCAGAAGTGATTCCAGCAGAGCACATCCAGGTTTTACCTGGAGTAAGAAATCAAAGAGCTGAAGCTGAGGAGGCACACAGGTCTGGTGCTGCTGGACTCTTAGCTCCAGGTGGCAGAGTAGACGTGATGGCAGAAGTGAAAGAGCAGGTCAGGTGAGTGGATGTAAAGAGTCAGATGAGGATGAAGGTCTAGGCTAGGGGTCAGCAAACTTTCTCTATAAGGAGCCATCTAGTAAATATTTTAAGCTTTGCAGGCCAGATGGCCTCTGTCACGACCACTCAACTCTGTCTTTTTTGTGTGAGAACAGCCATAGACAATATGTAAAGAAATGGGCTTGGTTGTGTTCCAGTAAAACTCTATTCACAAAAACAGGCAGTGGGCTGGATTTGGCCCATGGATTAAAAAAAAGAGCAGGTAATTAAAGTGAGCTTGAGCTCCTGATGATGTTCGAGGTGAGAGGCAGAAATGTGGGTCGAAACAGGTGTTTGACACCTTCCTCGAGAAGGAGGATAGCCACTTTAAGATGGGACGTGTGAAGCTACCAAGCATCTGTTGGCATCTGTAGCTCCCAGGTGTGTCAGCTGGGGATCAGAGAAGACCTTGACATGGAACTGCTGGGATGGGCAAGAAGCATTAGTCTGGGTGGGGAATCTGCTTTTTGAGTGGCCCCAGTGTAATCCAGGATGGTAAATGGGTCTCATCTGGAGCTAAAAGCTTGAGACTACCTCTTCTCCAGGATGTTCAGTGCTGTTGAGTCCAGTGAGCTGACTCCAGTTCAAGGCGAAAGGGCAAAGCAAGGTTTCACGTAGGTAGAAACACATTGAGTTTCTAAAGAGAGAAGATACAATCATTGGTAAATATGGGAATGGGCAAGGTTTTCTTACTCCACTCATGTCTGTATCCCCAAACTCAATCACTAAGTAGTCAGTTCGGGTTCTCCAATGTTTAAAGATGATGAAGCAGCTTCCAAAAATCAAGTAGGCTTTTAGATTTTGTTAGACATCAAATTGTATTTTTGAGGGCCTGGTGTTTTGCATCAGACTCAGAGTCACTCACCAGTCACTCATTATGACAGTACCTTGAACTCAATCTATAGAAACAATTTTAAAAGATATCTGGCCTGATAAAAAAGAATGAAATATTGTCATTTGCAGCAACATGGAATATCATACTAAGTGAAGACAGTGAAAGACTAATATTGTATTATATCACTTATATGTGGAATCTAAAAAATAGTACAAATGAGTTTATTTACAAAACAGAAACAGACTCATAGAATAGAAAACAAACTTATGGTAACCAAAGGGGAAAGGGGGGGAGGGATAAATTAGGAGTATAGGATTAACAAATAAACACTACTATATATAAAATATATAATCAACAAGGATTTACTATATAGCACAGGGAACTATATTCAGTATCTTGTAATAACCTCTAATGGAAAAGAATCTGAAAAATATATATATATATGTATGTATACTGACTCACTTTGCTGTATACCTGAACCTAATACAATATTGTAAATCAGCTATACTTCAAAAAAAAAAAAAATTCCTGGATTGAAGTTCACTGCAAATACTAAGTAAACTCTCTACCTAGAGATGGTCTCTTGGATGTTCATTTTTAATAACTCTTGAACAACCCCCATTTCTTTTTTTATTTTTAATTAATTAATTAATTAATTAATTTTATTTTTGGCTGCATTGGGTCTTCGTTGCTGCACGCAGGCTTTCTCTAGTTGCGGCAAGCGGGGCTACTCTTCGTTGCAGTGCGCGGGCTTCTCATTGCGGTGGCTTCTCTTGTTGCAGAGCATGGGCTCTAGGGGCACGGGCTTCAGTAGCTGTAGCACGCGGGCTTCAGTAGTTGTGGCTCGCAGGCTCTACAGCGCAGGCTCGGTAGTTGTGGCACACGGGCTTAGCTGCTCCGCAGCATGTGGGATCTTCCCGGACCAGGGCTTGTACCCATGTCCCCTGCATTGGCAGGCAGATTCTTAACCACTGTGCCACCAGGGAAATCCCACAACCCCCATTTCTAAAAGATATTTTTAAAACTCCAGCCCACTAATTATGCCCTACAGAATTGGACCAAACATTATTGATGCTGCTGTTTTTTTTGTTGATATTATTAAAACAGATTCTCGAAATGTTTAAATTATTCCCTGATAATAAAACAAGTAGCACTTTATAGGGAGATATTAACTCTTTAGGACCCCAGAGTGTAATTTATTGTTCTTTGCTAGTAATCTAAAGGTATCTAATGTGCTTCTTAACAGTAAATTGGGCCCTGGGATACTGGTTTATTGCTTAAAACTTGTAAGGTTTCTGTTTTACTAATGACAAAAGAAATGGGACTGTCTTTTAAGAGCATACTTCATTTGATCTTACTGAAGAAAACCACAAAAAATGGTTTGACTCAATTAAAGTACATTAGTGTGAAAACCTTTTTCCTTTATTTAAGCCATCTCTTCCTTATAGGAAATATATATTGTAATCAAAGACATTTCATGGTGGATTAAATAAAATTTGATATTCATTTAGCAATTATTATATGCAGAGTCTTGGGGAAACAAAGTCTTACATATTCTTGGTTTACTTAGGCATATTTATACAGAACCTATATTTGAGACCAAGAAAAATCAACAAGGTAGAAAGAATATTTGAATATATATTGATATAAATTATGTAAATAATAATAGCAGTTCCCAATTACTGAACCTTTACTATTTCTCAGCATTATAGCAATAATTTTACATGCATTCATTTAGTTACTTCTCACTACAACCTTATAGGGTGGGTAATGGTATCCCATCTTAAAGATAAGTAAATTGTGACCACCAGCTAGTAAGTGTCAGAGCTGAGTTTCAAAACTAGATCCATTTGACTGCAAAGCCCTTGATCTTAATCTGTATCTCATTTTGCTTCCGAAACACACATTTTAAGCTGGGTAGAATCAATAAGTAAAAGCCTGTTATTGTTGGATATGGATTTTTGCCACTTTTGACAGACAGAAAGATATGACATTTCTACTGCTGGCAATAGGTCTTCAAGAGTTCCTCTTAAAAATGCAAATCTGTACTATTAGAAGAATAACATATTAAAAAAATAAACATTTTTAAGCTCTTAACACGTGTGTCCTTGCAAAATCATAAAGGAATGGGACAAGGGCAGGTAAGTTTTGATAAGGTTAACGAGTGATAGGTATGGAGTAAGGGAGGAGCAACCCCAAGCAGGGGTAGGGAGCACTCCCTCCAGGAAATAGGCAGCATGAAAGAATCGGGTATGTATGGTAGGACTCCTAACAAGGGAAAAGATGAGACAACATCGAAGACAAGATTTTATAGCTCCATAATTTGCACAAGGCCAACATTGCTGCTTCTATTTAAAAAGTCAACGGTATGCCATTAGCAAGTATGATAAAATTGATTTGTATGAATTCAAAAACTATAGTAGCTGCTCTAAGCAATGACTGAGTTATAATCGCTACTGTCAAAGAGCTTATAATCAAAGAAGCATTTTTTCCCTCTTTCACACCTATTTGCTCCACCATTCTTTACATAATGTCAGATTTTACCCATGATCTCTTGCAACATGATTCTGAATTAGCCTTATACCCAGAACAGGGATGCTAAGAGAATTGATTGCTAATTAGTTCTGCTGCTCCTTCTCATTGCAGTTACATTCTTAAGTTAGTATACTCGTCGATATATGACTCATTCGCAAAACTTAACTGCAATTTTAGTTAAATACCTAGTTACCATCATTGTAATGCTAATAATTATAAGGATGATGATGATGACAATAATAATAAACTGAAGTGGTTTTAGGGTTAGAAATGTGAGTCTAAAAACGCTATCTTCATGATCTGTGTTTATCCTACATCAATAATTTTGCATCAAATTTGCTCAATTTACAAATCAAAAATAGATTTTTCTGTCAGCAAAGACTAGTCTTGTATCTGAAAATCAAGCACAGCTTGTACATCATCATTAACCATAAAGGCTCTGAAATCAGAACTTAGCTGCCAATTTTGTTGATGATGCATAAGACGAAATCGAGTACAGCTGGCTCTTCTGTCCTATGCTAGCTCTGCAGTACTGACATTAGTGAAAAATCTGTTTGTTTTTTGTTTCAGGAAATTAAATAGCTATGACTAAAATGCAGCAGAGGGAACAGATATATCTGGGTAATAAACAGGTTCTATTTTTATTTTTATTTTTTCCCTTGAAAATTCACTTCGATTATCGCAACACTAATTTGACCAACTGCAATGACCTCAAAGAAAACATGTGAAACTTAAAAAAAAAAACCTAGAGGAACCCTTTTTTTTGATAAATGGGGACCAAATTACACAAATCATTTATAATTGAAAATCCGCTGAGTAAATATAATTTTCTCAATGATTATTCCTCCTAATAGAGTGTCTATAGGAAGATTACACCTTTAAAAAAATAGATTTATATGCTGACATGTCAACTGCCTTTTCAGAATAGGCACTTCATATGATTTAGGCCCAACTTTAGTACCTTAGTGGTGGAGAAATAAACCAATTTCTAAATATTTCCTTAAAATGAGGAAATGAGAGAATTTTCAATAAGGCAATATTAAGTTAATGGCATAAAACTAAATTCTAGATCCCTAAATTTATTGGAAGTTGTTGAATCAAGGAGATCCTCCAGGCAAGCATTAAATATGCTGTGCCAGCGTGGGGTTGAAGTAAGGACTGAACACACACACGTTAACTGCCGCTACTTCAGGAAATCCTGTGAAAGAAATCTTAAGGACATGTTTTTTAAGACACACACCCACAAAAAAAAAAAGATGGAGGAAGATAGGCGATAACAGCAACATACTTTTGAAAATTGGAAAATAAGTGAATGAAACCTGAGAGACTTAGCAGACCTCAGAGAGGGGAAACTAAGCTAGTAATGGGGAAAGCTGAGAAACATCTCCATTAATACAACAGAATTTTCCAAAGGTTCAGGAAATAATAGCCCAGGTACTTCCAAAACTGAAAGTGAAGGAGGGAAGGTCGGTGCTACAGGAGTATTCGGTGAAAGCTGACTGAGAAGCAATCATCCTCTTTGATCTCCTTCCCAGCCCAATGCCAGTGGGAGACTAACTCTCCTTACCTTGGAATAAGGCCCTGTGGTTATTCTGGACTAATAAAGGCCAGGCACAGTTGAAGACTTGAATATTCTATTGAAAACACCACCTCAAGCACCTTCCCCACTCAGCTCCCAGGACGCTGGCAGCCAAATCTTGACCCTCCACGAAGGAGACAGGTGGACTTTTCTCTAGTACCTGGCCATGCCACCTAGGAAGACCTAAAAGTATTGCTAACGAGGATGCCCAACAAACAGGCTTCCCAGATCACCTTGCAGTAAAGCTCGAGATCAGTGAGTTCCATATGCATGTATGCATTCAGAGCTCCCAATCAGCTTTTAGTTTTTCATTCTTAGTCAAAAGCAGAAAATCAAGGATTATAAGACATCTGAGAAAACCTCTAATATGGAGGTGCTGGGGGCCTGGGGAAGGAAGGAATAGGAGTTGTTATTAAATGGATACATATTTTTAGTTTAGGAAGATGAAAAAGTTCTGGAGGTGGATGGTGGCGATGGCTGCACAACCATGTAAACGTACTTAATGCCACTGCACTGTACATCTAAAATTGGTTAAAACAGTAAATTTATGTTATATATATTTTGCCACCATAAAAATAAATAGAAAAATAAAATATATAAGAATGTCAGTTGGAAAATAAAGGTGAGGAATTTTCTCAAAAAATATAGCAGAAACGAAATAAAAACAAGTAGAAAGGCGATAGGAAATTGAAGGACCAGTCCAGGAGGTCTAATATATAATATATATTGAATATATCTTCAGAAATGGAGATAAAAGAAAGCATACAAGAGGAAATCATTAGTGAAATAATTCAAGAAAATTCTCCATAACTGTAAGACATTAATTTCCAAAATGAAAGGCCTATTCAGTGCTCAATATAACAGATGAAAATAAAATCACATCAGGGCATATCATTGGAAAATTTTAGAACAGTGAGGACAAAGAGAAGATCACCAAAGTTTCCAGAGAGAAAAAAATTGGGTCAGAAATCACAATGGCACCGTATTTCTTAACAGTAAGACCGGAGCAATGCCTTTAACTGTCTGAAAAAAAGTATTTCCCACCTAAAACTGTATTATCAGCCAAACTGTTAATTAGATTAAAGAATTAAAGAGATTTTCAGAAATGTAGGATCTTTAAAAATTTACCTCCTAGACACTTTTGTTCTGGAGCTATTGGAAGATATATTCTGAGAGAAAGAGAATGTGTGTTGGCGGGGAGGAGGAGTTGGGGGGAACACTAAGAAAAAGAGGATTACATGTGCCAGAGGGAACAGGGGCTCCAACACAAGAGAAAGGGGAAGAGAAGCCCTAGATAAAGAGGACAGGATTACAGGCTAACTGTGGTTCACCGTGCATACAGGCCAAACTCCATACTGGACCTCCTTAGACAATTTTTGGTGAGGACAGGGCAAGGCTCTTTATCCATAGCCTTCCTTCCCTCCACACAGAACAGCTGTGCATAGAGAAAAGTGGTAGAATTACTTTAAATCATAATGGTATATGAGGCAATAAAAGAGTATATTCCTGACTTAAATTGTTACACTGAATGCTGTCAGCCGTATTTGCAAGACCCTTCTGATCCCTGCAGACTACAATGCAGAAGAAAATACAAATCTGCCTAAATACATTAAATTCTCTCATATGGACATTCTCCTGCATAGGCATCTGTATGTGTGTGTGCTTGGTGTGTGTGTAAAATCTCTGAAGGGTTATACAAGAAGTTGATGACATATTTGCTTCTAGGGAAAAAAAGTGGGGGGCTGGACAAAGGGGGATGAAGAAAGCTTACTTTTCAAGATTTATCCTTTTGTTCCTTTCGAATTTTTATCACAATTCAAAAATGAATAAATTACATTCTTTAAAAAAGTATAGTTTCAAGCAAGAAATTCAATTTCTAGGAGTTTATACTAAAGAAATATCTATCCTTAAACCAAATGATGTAGGTGCAGGGATATCTTTGTGTTAGCAAAACTTTGGAAACAACTTAAATATTCATTCACTTGGTACTGATGAAATAAACTATGTATATCCCTGCAAGGGAACAGTATGCAACCAGAAAACATAATTTAAAAGCCCTTTATGTACTGATACAAAACTATCTCCGAAATAAGTGGTTAAGGAAAAATAGACAAGATACATACTTAAAAATGTGTGTGAGCTCACATTTGCTTGTATACATGTAGACTATCTCTGGGAGAAAATACAAACATTTTATAATATTAGTTTAGCCTGAACTGCATGGCAGGGGAACAGGGATATGACAGAAATTATTCTCTGTACATAATTTTGTACCTTTTGAACTTTGAGCCATTTTAACATGTTACCTTTGAAAACCAAATTGAATTACAATTTTGAAAATGTGGGGCATTTTCAAATAGCCTAGATTATTTTCATCTCGATTCTTTCTTTTTTCTCTCTTGCAAAGCCAGTATGAGATCTTCCATCTAACGATAACACTCTGGTTGTAGCTCTGCAATGCTTAAGAAATAAAATCTGTTACTCCTGCTGGGATCAGAACAGTTGTCAGCATATGTGGGCAGCAGTGGGTGAAGAGCTTTTGGATTTAAGGCATATAAACGAAATACCAAAGTTGAATGTATTATAACAACATTGTTGATATAGGAGAAATCTTATACTAGTGTCACTTATGAAGACATCAGTGATGTACTTCTCTATGATACAGATGAGGACAAGACTCTATATATCACCTTCATGCTATCCATTCAATCAAGATAGACCAAAGATATGAAAAGAGAGGGATAATGGGAGCTCCAGACTGGATTTCAAAGCTATGTCTGGGTCCCTTTTCAATAGCATGACTTACTGGGATAGAGGAGCATATTTTCTGTTTCCTCCTTTCTCTTCTACATATTTATAAACCATCACGCATATTAGAAATGTGGGTATGAACTTAACTTAACTCTATAGAAGACTTTTTAAAATGCTAAGAATAACTAACTTTCAGGAAATTAAGTGAGCTTTGTGTGTAAAAAAGCCCCCGATGTAATGTGATAAAGATAAGGTGCAGTGGTAAAGATCCTTGCCCAAGAATTGGTCCATTTGTATCCAGTGGTTTAGAGACCCCACCATGCTCTCTATCATATCTCATATTACTCTCTCTGGATTCATCTAGGATCAGAAATATTTTATGAGATTATGGAATTATTAAAAAAGCATATCCCACAAGCCTTTGACTATATGAACATTTAATTTCCCAAACAAAACTGACAGATTTTCCAGGACATCACTGCTTCTACTGTGTTGCCATCTGTCTCAATACTGAAAACTTGAGTAATCTTTAAGTGGGTAAATCTTTAAATGGAATCCTCTTAGCATGACAAATGACTTTAATGGCACCTCTTAATGACTTTAGTGGCACCTCTACTAGCTTTGAATACCTACGTCTTCAAATGAAAGGTGCAACTTCCGATAGAAAACCCAAGGATAGTAAACAAGCAGAAAGAAGGTTTTTACAGGAGGTTTTGGCCAAGCACTGGGGAAGGTCAAGGGCCAGCACTCTTTAGAAACACAACCATGGCAGTTGTGTGGAGTAGGACCAGGCCAGGGCAAGGCAGTGACTGGTGACAGGAGACGACATAGTCAGCTGTTGCCAAAATCCAAGTAAAAAGTGACGAAAGGTGAAAGAAGAGCAAGGAAATAGATTTTGAGGGGAAGGGAGTGGGGGGACACAGTGTTTAGAGTTAAAATGGGCAGGAAGCTCTGACACCTCTGGCAAAGAAAGTTTTTGCCCCGCTCTCCTGAGCTATCTGCTCATCCAAAGCTCTTTCAGGGCCTTGCTCTCCTCCATGAGCCTTCAGAGGCCACCACTCACTTCCCTGCTGCTTGTCAGAAGCAGGGACCACAACCCTGGTCTCAGGGAGGTGCCATGTGCAGAAGGTTATACTTCCCGATGCTGTTCTTCTTTTCCTTGATTGTCCCATACACCCACCACTCAAGTCTGTGCAGGTGTTAATAACGACTGAAGGTTAGAAACAAATGAAGGAAATCACAGCATAGAGGACAGATTACAAACTGTTCACTAAATAAAACTTCCCAACCGGTCAAAGGAAAAGAGCAACAAAAAAACTTACTACTTACACAGAGATCCCCTTAAGAGCATATCCCGAACTCCTAGCCTTTCTTCCTTGTCTCAAGTCCCCCGTCTCAAGGTCCACTGTTATTGACTCTCCCCTTAGAAAATACCTCTCTTCATATCTCTACAGTACATATCTTTACCACCTTACGCCCTACTCATGGCGTTTAATCTCATGGAGGGTCCAGCCCCTTTCCCAACCAGTGCAACCACAGGATATTATTTGTAGCAACACCCTTCCCAAAGCCTGAATTAGGCAGTGTGAAATAATACTACAGAGGGTCTCTAACAGCACAGCCCCTGTGGAATTTGCATTTCAATCTGTACCTATTGGTAGCAGTGGAGATTTGCCACCTCATTCTTCTTGCTCATCCACTGGATTCTACATATCTATGCATATCTCCCAAAGGCAAATAATAATTATCAAAGACAGTTCACATTAAGGAAGAGAAACATTTTCCTAAAAACATGATCTGCACTGAGTCTACCCTAAATGGAAACAACTGGCTACATTTTTATTCAGAGTTATGTTGATTCTCACTTTGTTCATCCTCCTGCTTCTAACCTTGCCCAGATTCCTATAGGTCTGTAAGAAACAGGATGCATTACATAACCTTTTCAAGTGACAGCAACTCCCTTCCTACACAAAGATGTTGAAATCATGGAATTATTAAAGAGTATAGATATAAATGTCGTGTGTGTGTGTGTGTGTGTGTGTGTGTGTGTGTGTGTATAAAGTTGGTGGAGGGTCTTTTTCCAATTATAATTAGCTTGGCTCTTTCAAGCATCTGATTTCATTTGCTATTTGAACTCATATTTTGGTTCTTGGCTATAATAAAATATTCTGTGATCACAAATATTGCATAGTTCTGGGGAGCAAACAGACTTGCACAGGAAATAAAATACTTAAAGGAAAAGAAGGTCTTAAATTTGAAAAAGAGAAATTTAAGGTAGTCAAATTAAAAAAAATGAGAATTCTTAAACTTTGTAATATAAGGTTATAATCTGTACAAGAATAAAATAAAGAATGCTATCATATGATGCGTTCTGATAAAATTTAACCTTTCACTCTCTTAGAATTTATAACTTTGCTATTCCTGTTACTGTGGTAAATATTTTAGTTCACAAGGATTAGGTGGACTCTAAGATTCCAGCTATAAAAATGTATGACTCCTTCTGCTTCCACATTCATTTATTTCATGTATTCAATAATTTCCACTATTCACAAATAACTGTAGATAGCTTAATGGCCAGGTCCTAAAAATTCCAAGACAAATTAGAGAGAATTCTTGCCCTCATGGAGCTTGGTTTAATAGGGGAGACAGAGAAATAAACAAAAAATTGCATATGGGTCACAACAGAAGGATGTACAGAGTGTGACAAGTAAGTGATCAATTTTAGAGTATGTGGGTGGGAGGTATAATAAGCAGGGTAGCGTTGGTGTCAGGCAAAATTTCACAGAAGCTAAAGCCCCTTACCTGGGGATTGAAAGGTAGACAGTATGGGAAGTTCATTCCAGCCTGAGGAAAAAGCTAGTGCAAAGGTACTAATACATGAAGCAACACAGGTAATTTGGGATTAGTCTAACTAATCCTGTTGCTTGACTAGGAGTGGAAACTGAGGCTGAGTGAATCAAGAAATAAAGAGGTGAGAGATGTACAGGGACCAAAAAGGCTGCTGTGTTTCATGTCTCCAGCTTTTACCACTAAACTCTCTGTTGCGGTGGTAGAAGGTTTAATGTCTCTGTGGCAAGAAGAGTCTCACCCTCCCTGAAGGTTTAACCCAAAATGGGCATTCCCATTTGATTTTGACATGCCACTTCCTACGTGATAATATGAAATGCTCTCTCCCCCTGCCCAGTAGCAGTAGCATAATAAATTATATCCTAAGTGTATGCATCAGTATTAGTCTTCAGGTAAGTTCTGTACTTACTATATCCCAGCACTAAGGCCTTGAACAGGTAGGTATTAGGGATAAGTGTATCAATTAGGAGTCTTTCCAATGCAAATGACAGAAGATTCAATCCCAATTGACTTTAGCTAAAAGAGAACTGATTTACTCACATAACTTGAGAGTCTGATAGGTCTCACTCCAGAAACAGCTTGATCCAGGCTCAAATGTCTTCAACACCCAATTCCCCTCCATCTCTTGGATCCATTTTCTCTGTGTTAGCTGCATTCTCTCGCAGACTCTTGCCTGTGGTGGCAGTTTACATCTTTCCATGCTCAAGCACAGAGAACAAAAAAAGGGAGAAATCATTCCTGGTGTCTCCCACACATGTCCTGACCAGTCACTGTGGCTACTTGGGGTGCTGACTGGTCAATGGGAGGAAGAACTAATGTAATCGCTGGTACAGATGAATGAGGTCCAGGTAGTATTTGTGTGATGATTAATCTGCCATGACACACCTGCATGCTAGAACCATGACCTCAGGGGACTCCTTTGTTAAGTCTACCCTGGATTCTGTACTTCAGCAACTCCTCCAGTATCAGCTCCCAGCTCCTTGCTTCTTCCTCAGGAATCATTGAACATGCACTGTTTCTCTCTCCCCTTCTAGGTGCCTGTGGGTATCCTCTTCCGAGATTCAGGAAGACCCTTTTCCCTCTGAAGCTCCTTCAAGATACTTAGTCTGTGTCCTGAAACCCTTTTCCTTGAGAATTCAGGATTCTATGAAACAAAGCCAGAAATACACATAGATTACTTTTGTTTGCCTTTTCTTGGGACAATGAATACCTAGCAGGAGACCTGCTTACAAAGGTGGGAAGGGAGGAGAGAAGCAACAGCAGAAAATACAGGGAGAAAAAAAAGTGCAGACATAATTTAGATTTCAAAATATTATCCCAAGGACTCACAAACATGGCATTTCAAATTGGTAATACAGAAAGTTCCAGGTTTTTTTTCTTTTCTTCTCTATTTTCCCTTTCTCTCTCTCTCTCTCTCTCTCTCTCTGATATGAGAAAACAGAGAGACCACTGGTAAATAAGCTGGTGAATGAGTACCCCTTATACAGGATGTGTGATGTAATTGTCTTGACAAGTATTATATGCCACTCTTCTTTTTAGGATGGAATTTATATATCAGTCACAGCTAAATATAGCCCTGTTCTGACTAATGAACAGTAAAGCTTATAATATTTTGTGTTTATAGTTTTGAATATTATGACCATGGAAAATTGATTTTTAAAAAATGTGTTGGGTTTCTTTCTGCTTTTTTGAGGACTGAACCCTTTATTACCACTTCTAAATAGCACATTTAAAAGTAAAGAATTTCTAGCAAGAGAAAATCAAGGAATAATGGAGTTTTCCATGTATATCATCCAATAATGCCTTTCAGTAGGATGTATAGAGTCAGGCTCCAAACAGAAAAATAGAAACTGCTCTAAGTAGTCAACAGAGGGGGAATTTAATTCGAGAAATTTGTAAAAGCAGGTGACAGAAGGGAGAAGAGAACCCCAAAAGAGAGCAGTGATTCTGAATAGGATAAAGCCACTACGATTCTTAAGCGGGAGGAATAAAGGGAAAAGGCAACGTTACTGGAGCCCAGGGTCAAGTCACAGGGCATTTGGCAGGAGTTAGAGCAGGGAGGCTGAGTGAGGAACATCCTGACTTTTCCCATCCTCCAGCTCTCTCCTTTCCTGCTCTTGCTTCCCACTGGTCACACCCAGCTGGCAGCCAGCTCCTAAGGGAAGGCAGGGCAACGCTGTTTGCAGGATCAGCTCCCCTGTGATATAGACCAGAAAGGGGGAGAGAAGAGTCAGGAATGGATCAGAGAGCAAATAGGCCTGGGATCCTGAACCCTCACAAAGAATTTTTTTAAATTCACTGTTAACAAATCCTGGTTTGACGTTATAATTTATACAGGAAGAACAAAGCTGTTTATAACGGATCTCATCAAGGAGTTACCAAAGGCTGTACAGCTTGGGGATAAACCATTAAAATCAGGAAAAAAAATAGAGGGCCAGTTATGTATGTATGTTCATATTTTGAACTGATGTTGGAAGCCCTGTTAATTTTGCTGAATTTAGTCAACCTTCTTTTTAAGAACACTGCCTGCCTTAATTTCTTGGCTTTTTAAATGCAGAAAGCTCCTATCTCTAAAACTTTGGTTGCCCCTTTCTTTTCATTTGAAATACTGAGAATCCATTATCACTTTATCGGTAGCTTTCTGTTTATCTATTTAAAGGTTACTGAATTTGCTAATACTATAACTTCAATGATGTTTTCCAAATGAATTTTCTATCACCAAAACCATACCGCATAGGAAAGCGTAAATGTTTGTGCTCATTTGAGGCCTCGACCTGGCTGGCACAACTCTCTAAACATAGATCAGGATTAAATGAGTAATAAGGCAAGAGTGCACAATAGTTTCTTTAATAAATTCTTCAATACTGTTACCGTAGAGGAGTCTTTTCAAAGGATTTAACTTCAGGTAGACAGAAACTTTGGAAATATTAAGAAATATCCACATTCTAAAACACTCACTGTTTAAAAAATTGTAACAAGTTTTATGGTGTCAAGGAGATCCAAATAAAAGATTTCCATATTTTCAGTCTCCTATTTTCACAAATTTCAGCATGATTGTTCTGGATTTTTTTTTTTTTTTTGCTTTTGCTTTGAGAAAACTGGTTGTTTCACTGTACTTCTACTGGCCCTAGAACTAAGCCTTCTTTCACCCCTCTAAAATTGGTCATGTTTCAATTTTAGCCTGGATACTCTAATTCTCATTCTGTTAAACTTTTAAGGGTAAGGATAATGGAGTATGGAACTGGTCACATGAAAAAAAGGTAAGAAATAAGTGAAAGAGTTTCAATTTAAAACTATGTGACTTTATTTCTGTCCTGTGGCATGGACATATATACACTGCCAAATGTAAAATACATAGCTAGTGGGAAGCAGCTGCATAGCACAGGGGGATCAGCTCAGTGCTTTGTGACCACCTAGAGGGGTGGGATAGGGAGGGTGGGAGGGAGACGCAAGAGGGAGGAGATATGGTGATATACGTATACATATAGCTAATTCACTTTGTTATACATCAGAAACTAACACACCATTGTAAAGCAATTATACTCCAATAAAGATGTTAAAAAAAAAATGTGAGAAGTTGGAAGTTTCAGGAAAGTAGCAGTGAAAGAAAAATACCTCTTTATAAACTACAGAAGAAAGAACTTTAAGACAAAATTAAATTAAATCAGAGATACAGAATATTTTATGGGAAAGGGAGACAGATGTGCTTTTGGAACCGGGAAAATACTGGTTAACTTTTAGTTGTGATCACACTTTGGTGGTGTCTATGTGAAGCAAATGCTTTGGCTCTAAACTTGTTTCTGCCGCTTTTATGTTTTCTCCCTTCACCAACCTGGAGACAGGAGAATAAGGCAGATTCTGACTCTCTGGTGAGGGTCAATCAGATGACTTTTGCTTGTCTCATAAATACTGCTCATTGATAAACAATTTAGTGTCTTTCAATTGAAAACTTCCTCCTAAAGACCATACAAGCCAGGTTTGGGGGCAAAATTGGAGAAAGTGGTCCTAGTACATTTTGCTACTCATAATTTATTCACTCACATGGTGAATATGATGTTGGAAAGGGCCTAAGACATCATCAGACTGTAATTGTGTTTGCTGTCATGTGAATGGAGCAAAAAGTCTCAACTATTTTTCCCTCTTATTATAGTTTTAATCGTGCAGGTGAATTCATTCTTTTTCTGAAGTGGCCCCAATATATTTTCTTTCTGAAAAAATGTTCAAAATAAGAAACTGCAAGAAGACTGAATTAATTATTCTACATTTGGTTATCCTTTTCCCATGAGACACTGGGTATTCACATTAGTAACTTTATACCTGAACACAGTTATATCCTTTTAAGTCCTAGAATGCTAGTGTTGAGAGGGGCTTAGAAACCACTGGTCCTTCATTTTGAAGATGAGGAAACTGAAGCAGAGACAGACTGAGATTTCTGCAAGGTGGCACAGAGAGATACAATGAAAATAGAATTAAAACCTGAAAACCGGTCCAGTGAACCCTTCACTACACTAATTTGTCTTGATTGTGAACCAAGAGCCACTTCCTCAGCCCTTTTAACTCACTCTATCCATGCCTGGTCACTTCAAAACTTTGCTTGCTTCTGCAAACTATATATATCAGCATCCCAGAAAACCTGGAGTTCATATATCTGAGATCTTCTGCTCAAGAGGAACTACTGTCTTACTAGTCCATTAATTGATGCTTCCAGGAAGACAGACTGCCTCCAGTTGTACATGGGCACCTTAATAGGGAGGAGGAGTGTCCGGGTGTGGGACAGAATGGCCTAAATATGCAAGCAAGACAGAAAGTCCCCAGAAAAAATTTACCTATAGAGAAAGCCCCTTTTAAATGGCAGCCTTGATGAAAGTCTAAGACGTTGAAAGACTATAGACTTTGGAAAATTCAAATGTTCTATGTTCAAGGCCTATGGTATGTTCAAGGCCAAAAAGACATGCAAAAAGGCTCTGGGACTGAAAGCATGAGTCCTGGAACCCATGCCCAAGCTGCTTCTACTGGGCACCCTTTATACAACTCCCCAAACGAAAACAGTAACGTAGGCCTGGCCCGACAAAAACCTATAAATGATGCCGGTGGAATTTAGGAAAGGAAGGATATAATCCGGATACAGAGTAGGATGTAGGCAGAAACCTATGAGATGCAAACACAGGCATATACTTTAAAATACGCTAGATCATAACTTTTAAGAGGGAAGTGTTGTGTTTTGTTTTGAAGTGAGGGTTTACTGCCATAAACACACCCGACCTGTATTAGAATGGGTGTGGGAAAGCAGCGGAGCAAGCATCAAGTTGTTCAAATCAGTCTGGGAGTAAGTAACACGGCGACCCATTCGCTAAACTCGTCGCCAAGTTCCCTCCCCCGGCCCGTTCCCCGGTGTGTAAGTAGCCACCCTCCCGCTCCCGGGGAGGGCGATGGGTCCCAACCCCCGGGTCTCCTGGCCGGCAGAGGGGACGCAGGCTCTGCGAGGTCCTTCCCACACGCGCGCTCTGCTCCGGGCAGGGCGGGCCGGGGCGGGGACAGGGGAGCGCGGCGGAAAGCGCCCAGGGCGTCCGGGGAGGAGGGCGGCGGGCGGTTTCATTGTTTCCTTTCGCCCTCCTCCTCCCGCGCCTCGCCCCGGCGTCACTGGAAAGCCGCCCGAACCGCCCGGCGGCGGGTTATTTATAGCGCGGGCTGCGCGCGCGTCACGGAGCCCGGCCCGGCTGACGGGGCCGCTGACGCGCTTGGCCGCGGGGCCGAGTCCGCGGGGCTGCACGCCGGGCGCCGGCGACAATGGGCTTCTGTGTGTGCAGCTGCCGTCGCCGCTGGGGGCCGGGGGGAGGGGGGCGGGCGGCCGCTCCCCGACCCCCCCTTCCTCTCGCCCGAGACCCCCGAAACGTAATTGGCCTCTCTGCCCCTGGCCGGGCCCCGCCGGCTGCTGCTTTTTTCTTTTCTTTTTTAAAAAAATTTTATCAGTCAGTTCTCCTTGCCCCAACCTCCGCTTCCACCTCCCCCGCTCCCCCTTCTTGGCCCCCAACATGACGAGAGAGTGGGATTTACCCGGCCGGGGGCGACCACTTTGTGCGTCCCGGGGAGCGGGACCCGCCCAAGGCGCGCCCAGCGGGGGACGCGGTGACCGAGGGGCCGGGAGCGCCGGGCAGGTAACGTATCCTGGACCTGGAGTGGGGGCTTTGTTTGGGGTCGGGGTCGGGGACCTGGGGTGGGTGTGGACGCCGGACAGCCCTTCCGGGTCTCCTGTCTCCTCCCCCGCTCTCCGGACCCCTGGCCTGCCCGCAGGAAGCCAACCTGGGTGTGTAGCGCGAAGAGCGAAAGAGAAACTTCTGCGTGACTAGCTGAGGCTCCTCCGGAGAGGCCGGGATACTAGAGGACCCCCGCCCCCCTCCCGCGCAGGCCCCCCCCCCGTCGCCCCTCCTCCGCCCACTCCCACCGCTTGCTTCCCTCCCAACGCCGGGGACTTCGGAGTCCTCCCCTCGCCCCCTCGCCGCGGGTTCGGTCCTCGCCCGCCCCCGCCCCCGCCCCGCGGAAGGAGGGGCTGGCGAGGATTTTAGGGACTTCCTGGGATGCGGAGAGCAGCTCTGAACCGTCCCCTTTCAGCAGCCGGTAGCTGGGGAAGCTGGCTCCGGAGCCTCTTGCACGTGGCAGGCAGGCAGAGAACTTGCTTGTGCCTTCTAGGAAATTGCAGTCGATTTGTAATGCAGTTTCGCTAATTGGGAGTTCAAAATTAAACTTTAATAAAGCATTTGTGTCGTCTCGTCTAATTGTGAAAGCTTCCATCCGTCCTGGTACATAGACTCTAAGTCTCAAGTTAATGGCGCTAAGCTAGATTTCCCCCCCAAGTACAATTCCGTCAGCCGGCGTCGGCGCAGCTGGATTTCAGTTAGGTACAGATGTTGCTAATGGCAGCTTAAGCACGGATGGGCAGATAGCATACGGAATGCAACATGTTGCCATATGGTTCCTTTAGCCTTTCACCTCCAGGGATATCAATCACGTATATTCTGGGAGGAACTTAATGACTCTCTGAATGGCAAAATGAATTACCTGGTACAATTTATATCCCTTGACCTGATACGTTATAACAACAGGAAGGTAGCATCTCACAGTTTCTGTGGTATAAATTGAACTACAGAGCTCCGTTTCAGATTTTGTATCATCTATTTGTAGTTTGAGGGGCTCTGTCACACCATTCTGGCTGTAAAAATCCGTTTCTGTCTTGCCCCCCCCCCCACCTCTGGCTGATAGAGAAAGTTTATAAAGTTTAGCAAAACTGTTGTCTTGGTAACTGCCAATCAGCTGACCAAATATTAATCGATGAGGGTATGGAGAAATGGAAAATATGATTTTCAGAGCTAGATACTTAAGAGCAGTCTTTAGGAACACCGTACTTTCTGAATCAGAAAATTAAAGGACTCCTAAGAAAATTATGTATTCTGTGAGTCGTTTCAATGTAACTCCTAAAAGCATTTATTAACTATTTGAAATTCTGTTTTTTTATACTTCAGTCATTCTTAAACTTAGGAAAGTAACTTATGGAAAAGTACTTAGAAATATGAAATATAAGAAAGATAAGAAGGACCTCCTTAGTAAACTAGTTTCTATACCCTTCCCTCCCCGCCTCCACGCCCTCAGCTATGTGTGTACTTTGACTTGAATCCTGGATGTGGTAATGCTGGTCGTTTGTTTTTTTCCCCCCCAAAATGTGAGTGACAGCATACTGAGGTCACTGTTAGATCCTAGTGGAATGATTCTGTAATATTTCACAGGTCTTCTAAAAAAATATCCTGGTGATTAATAAAATATTTAATTGATTGGCTCTAATTTCAGATTATAAATGTGGTTGTCTCTTACTGTATCCCTCCTTTTTCCTTCACTAATGCGGAGAGGCAACACTGAAAGACAAGAAATAAGGGTAAAAAAAAAAGTAAAATAATTTACGATAACTTTGTTTTTAAACTTTTACCTATTAAGGGATATCTAAAAGCTATAGACATACTATCTTTTAAAAGATTTTGCATCCAACAATATGTGAACCACATTAATTCATGTGAACTGATAAACTAGTGAAATACACAAAATGGGCGTAGTCTGAAAATATACATATTTTCAGTCATGCGAGTTTCATATTCATTTTTAAATTACAAGATAATATTTCTCCTTTTTTTTCTCTTTTTGTAATGGCTGATGATTTGTTACCTAGTGCTTGAGTTAGGGCAATAATTTTGATAATGATTATCAAATAAGATCTTTTGTGTATGTAAATAGCAGAAAATTTTATACAGAACAAAATAAGATATATCTGAGTTATGGCAACCCTTACTGGAGACTGTTTTTAGTTATCTTTCAATGGCTGAGGTTGTATTTCTCTCTGTAGCGTCAGCATTCAATGAGTTTTAACCTTGATCAGTAGTGAGGTTGTCAATAATGACTCCATCTCCATGACTTCTGAATAGACAGTGAGTGTGTCCTTTAATCAGTCACACAGAACTTGCCTTATAAAGCTGTTATTGTCATGAGCAGATATTGCAGGCTTCTGTCAAGCCCCATGATTATTAACATGTTCTTCAAAAGCCAGGCTGAAAGTCCTGCTGTGCTTTATTTCAGAATTCAAGTCCATTAGTACATAAAATCCTAAGCAGCAATATTTGCTTTTTCTGAAGTTATATTACATACATTGTGAATAATTTCGGGCCCATTTGTAGACAAAAACTATGTGTATATTTGGTATACATATATAGTAGCAAAAACAAGATATGTATCTTGCATCATGACTTATTTTAAACAAAGATTTGATGGTTGTCCATTGTTACTCTAGATGAGGTGGCTGGCTGCCAAGGTGATCCCTATAGCTGGAAAGTACTGGTATTGTTATTGTCTACCAGGGAATCACTTCCTGTCTTTTGAACTCCCAACTTCACCTCCCTCTTTCAATATGGCCCTTCCATATTGCTGATCTGAGAATTTGTTTGAATATGAAAACTTTTGAAAATGTGTTTGTATTGGCCAAGATTTTCACCAGAGCTTTTGGTTGCCTGCTGGTTTACAGTCTTAATCTTGAGCCGGCGGGTATATTTTAATTGAAAATTAAGAAATACTATTAGGACAAGGTATATTCCCCATGCTGTAAGTAATTTTAATTGTGATGTAATCCTAGATGCTTTCTAATTTTTTTCAACCTATGAATGTATTTTAAAATATTTAAGATAGGACAGATTTATGCCTTTCTCAAGGTAATATAGGACAAGTTATGGATAGGCATTAGACCTGTAATGGTACATTTCATTTGAGTGAGTGAGGGTGGGCAGGAGAGCCATCAGGAAAGAGTATATAGTCCCACTGCACTGGCCCTGTTTGCTTTTCAAACTTAAAACCACATTGCTGCATTGGAAACTTGTTTCTCTCTTTTATAGCCTTTCATTTAAACATGTTTTAAAAAAACTGTCAATCTGTAAATATTTAACCAGCCAAGCAGGAAACAATCTTTTATTCTCGACTATATGCAGCTTTGTTTTTACCTGGGTTAGTGTGGTGGCCATGTAAATACCACATAAAATTTTGATTTGGTGTTCCTTACTTTGAAGATGGACAGAGGCTTCTTTAATTAATCTTGCTCTATTTCATGTTCTGTATTCAGATATTGAAATACAGTATTTTTATACATTTATAAGATTATGTTTGCATTTATTTAATTTATGTTTCTTTTTTTAAAGTGTGTAGCCTTGAATGTTTGTTCTACTTTTTTTTTTTCTTCACATCATTACTCTGGTACTGCTTGATGTAACTTGATTAGCTCCCTCCCCAGTCATGATTGGTAATTAAAATAGGCATTAAAATTAGTCACTTAGCAATTTTGCTGTTCAATTGGCAATTAAATTACTTAATTGCAATTAAAGTCCTAATTTTAATTGGCAAAATGATAGATGTAGATTTAAGATAATATGTATAAATACTTTAATAAGTGTCTATATAAGGATTACTTAATTACTCAACTTCAAGTTTATGCTGTTAACTTTAGAACTTTTAAGTGAGCAATGAAATTTATATTGCATCTATTCAAAGGATATGGTAATTAGATTTATTGCTTATCACTATAAGGGTCCTTGCTATAAGTTACTTTTGTAGTGTTAAAATTGTAGGCTTGATAATTGCAGAATTATGATAAAAAAGGGCATATATGTCTGTCATAATATATCAATAACATGTCTTCATTTTTTATTAAATTGAGAAGTTCCTATACGACAGTTAGTCTGAGGAAAAAAATCAAAAATGGTTATTTTATCATTAAAGGTAAAACAAAAACTAACCAGCTATGATATACATATGAAAACTGTTGCAAAGTGTATGTATTTTATCTACTAAAAGAAAATCCTATGTAATACTGTGGTGGTTACTAATGTTATCAGCTACTTCTAGAATTTCAAGTGTCCGCGATATATTCTTAGCATATAGCAACTTATTTTCAGAATCTTTAAAGTGTCTTTCAGGACTTTGTACATTTTAATGACTCCCATGTTTAGTGAAATCAGCAAGGAAATCTAAAACCAAAGTAACCCTTCCTTGCTTAATCAAGAAGAATTCTTCCATAAGAAAATATTGGTGATTGCCAGGGGCTGGGAGGAGGGGAGAATGGAGAGTTATTGTTTAATGGTTATAGAGTTAGAGTTTTATAACATGAAGAGTTATGGGGGTGGATGGTGATGATTGGTGCACAACAGCATGACTGTATATAACATCACTGAACTGTACACTTACAAATGTAAGATGCTAAATTTTATGTTATATGTCTTTTACCACAACAACAAAAAGAAAATTTTAAGTGGTTAAAGTAAATATTTAGGAGATAGTTACTGAGAGTCAAGAATTAGAGAAAAGATGAAGGATTTTTATTATGCAAAATACTTTTTGAGTGGCATGAGGTTTTACCATATGTTCAGTTTTAGAATTTTAATTTATAAGTAGATGCTTCTAGAAAAAAAGAGTGCTGTTTTCTTCTGCACATCTTTCCACATTTCTAGAACTGAGTACTGTATCAAAGCAAGAAACAATTTTTAAAGTCTTTGCATTAAGTGGTTTGGAGTGAAAAATGGGCTGGGTAAAACTGAGCAAAAGCCACAACTACCCAAAATGTGAATTACCAGCTGAGCATTTGACTTATTCTCTAGGCATCTCATAAAAGAGGAACAAATGATTGGTTGATTAATATCTTATTAATGCAAGTGAAATGGCAAAGCAAATAACCAAAAACCTTCCATATTAAAAAATGATTTCGTATTTTCAGAAACTGAGTTTTTTTCAAAGTGAAAATTTATTTCTTCTATCACTAATGTAAAACTTCCTGCTGAATGGCAACAAATGCCATGAAAATTGTCCAAACATAAGTTAAAATATGTCTCATTTAATGCTTAACATAGGTTCCATTAACTAATATTATTGTGAAATGTCTTCAAGTTACCTTGATTCTTATAGCATAACAGGTATATCTGTTTACTATATTTGAATTGTAAGAGCTAAGGGCTACTCTACATTTTGGGAGAATAGTGAAATAAATCCCTAAAGACCCCTTTCCCATGCATTAAGATACAAAATCCTATGGAATTAAATCCATGTTTGCTTTCTAAATTATACCAAAATCTCAATTTTATTAAGTATAATCTGCCTAGCCTTGCATAAAATAAATACTTTGGCTTAGATGTGAGTATGCATTATTTACATTGTTTTTTTATGAAAATATTTTTTCTATATATGTACCAATATGTTCTACTTAATATTGGCTAATACCATAAAAGATAACATAGTAACATTATTTTCCTATATGCTTTTTCTGAGGTCATCTAATACTGTATATTGATAGAAATAATAATTTTGTAATTTATTTTAGTTGGTTTCAAAAGAAGGACCTACTTATGGATAGGATCAATTTTATTCCCATTTATTGTAAATTGTTAAGAACACCGACCTTCATTTGGGGTAACTTTATGTATTTATACATGGCAATAATTTAAAGTTATATCAGATTCTGGGCCCTGAAAGAAACATTATTGTCATTTTAATCGAGTTATAAAATAGTTTATATTCAAGAATCTATTTATGTTCAAGAATCTTGCAGGATTGCAGTCATATAAATGCAGAATTTCAGTTTCTTTTAGCCTAGAGCATCATTTGAACATTTTCTAAAAGGTTGTTCAATTCTACATTTTGATTCCATTATATGTGTAATTAAACCTCTATGCACAAAAGCATTCTCTTATGTACTAGCAAATACACCCACAGGAATCCTCTTCTAAACTATAATTTATTTAAACATGTAATCATAGGATTTTAAAACATGCTTTCATTTTTCCAAACTAAATGCCAAATTTGAACTGCTTAGTGATAAAATGAAAGATTTTATTACCATTTTGACTTTTTTTTCTCCCTGTGAGCTAACAGTGAGTTAAACATGGACAGGAGGAAGTAAAGAAAATCTGTTGTGAACCTAATTCCAGTGTTAAACTGTTTCCCTTTTTGAGAAATACAGAAGAGAATCAAAGATTTGTAGTTATTTATGAATTCCAGCAGAATATGAATATTTTGGCTTGCAGCAAGCTCTCCTGGGGCTTGGCCTAAGTAGTAAATAGCTAGTTGTGTGTGTATGTGCTTGTGTGTGTGTGTGTGTGTGTGTGTGTGAGATGTATCTTCATGAACGTTGTGGAGTCAGGCCCCCTACTGACAGGATAAGTCAATTACAGACATTGGCCCTTCTACTGAGACTGTTCCATCAGAATCTGGTGGGGACACAGGAGTCTGGAGCTTTGAGCGTGGTTATTCTTTACACTTTCTAATGTCTGCTGGATCCTTTCCACTCCGAGCACATCTGAGCCCTACCAAAAATACCAACCCAAGAAATAGCTTACCCAATAATGGGTTTGAGTTTATCCGCCTTGCATCCGGTGTGTCTTCCTAAGAAGACACACTTCCTGGGAGCTAGAATAGGAATTTGAGGAGAGAGAAAATTCATATGGATTGTAGAATATAAGGCAAAAAAAGCCACCTTTTTTTCTCATTTTGATGTTGTATTTATTCAATCCATTTTCGGTTACTAATAATTGTTATAATAAGCTGCTGTGAAAACTGCGTCTTGATCTTGGGTGCCTTAAGACTTGAGCAAAAGCTCTGTTATCAAGAAGCCAGACTCGACAGGTTGCTGTTATAGAATAACCCATCACATTACAATGTTTGTCTTCCTTGGAGCTCACTTTAAGAACTCCAGCACATTTTCCCACTTACTGGGAGAGAATTTTCAAATTGCCCGCAGACTCAACCCAGGCTAAAGCCAAGTGTTTTTTAAAAGGGTTTAAGGGAGGAGGAGCGTGTGGAGGGAATGTACCTACTTAGATCTGCGTATTGGTGTTTGGAGAATGATGGTTACAACCTTAAAGTTCTCCTGGCCCCCGCCTTCCTAGGAATATATTAAAAAATAATAACTGCCACCCCAGCATGGCTGCGCTTGAATTTCCGACTGCCTGAAAATAGCTGCTGGGAGCCTGGCCCACCCCTGGGATCAAGGAAAGCTCCCCCAGGCCGCGCGTCCTGCTGCCTTGCGGAAGGGGAAGGGAACCCGGGAGGGCGCCACCGAGCTAGAGCTGCTGCTATTTTGGGCCCAGCCCGGCGGGTGCGTCAATGCCTGAGCCCCTGCGTCACCGCCACCCCCACCGCTTTCCTTCTCCCCTGCTCTCCAAACTCTCACTTTTTCCCTTTCGTTCGCGTGGAATCGTTTCTGCCCACAGGGCGCTGACGCTACCCAGCTCATGCTAATAAGCTATTCTTCGCCCTCCTCCTCTCACCCCCCTACTTACACACCTTCACCAGCCACCGCAACCTTCCCCCCACCACCACCCAACACACACACACACACACGCGCACACACACACACACACGCACGCACGCGCGCGCGCGCGCGCGCGCTCTCAAACACACTTCCTGGTTTTATTTTTTCTCGCGCCCGCTAGGGCACCGCTGAGCCGCAGCGGTGGCTGCAGCAGCAGCAGCAGCAGCGGCAGTCGCAACATCTGGGGGAAACTTAAGGTGGTCATGTAGGTTTTCCCGAGGATGCGGTGCAGAAGAGCCTGCGGCTTCTCGGGGCAGCCTCGGGGCACCTGATGGCAACGCCTCTCCGGCCGCCGGGGAGCAGGAGGCGGCGGGAGAGGGCAAAGGCTGGGGTGCAGATTAGAGCTGAGCGGCACCGTAAGGCGGAGAGCTCCACGGCGATTTCGGCCCGCCTGTACTGGGAACACCAGGATGGGGGGGTGCAAAGGGGCCCCGAGCCTGGAAGCGAGCTACGCCGAGGGGGAGGGGCGGCTGGAAGTCTTCTTGGGCGGAGGAGGGGGACGCCTCCGAACCGTCCCTCCCCCGTTAACTCCCCAGCCCCATGGGAGAAGCCCCGAGGCTCGTCCAGCTCGAGCCCAGGGACCCGGAAGGGGGCTTGCTCCCGGGAGAAGCGGCGTTTCTTTGCTAGAAAGCGCCTTGCGCCCTCAGCTTGGAGGTGGATTGACTTGCGAAGCGGAGTCTGCGGCGGCTGGGGCGGCTGCGGGGGTGCGGCGAGCTCCGGTCGCCCGCCGGGCCCCACTCCTGGGAAGGCTGAACGCACACACCGTACGCCTTGCAGAGATCTAGACCCCCCCCCTCTCCCCGCCGCTTCCCCCATGTTTAGTCTTTCCCTCTTGGCTC
This sequence comes from Balaenoptera musculus, assembly GCF_009873245.2. Lineage (NCBI taxonomy): Eukaryota > Metazoa > Chordata > Mammalia > Artiodactyla > Balaenopteridae > Balaenoptera > Balaenoptera musculus. Next base: position 39,090,223 of record NC_045791.1, on the reverse strand, counting down.
CCAGATTGAAGCTTCGAGAGCCCTTGTGCTTCAGAGGAGGGTAGATTTATTTCCCTAAAACTCGTGGAAAGACACGAGTTGATGGGCACCCAGGAGTGTCAAAGTGTGAGAGTTGGTAAAAGGTGAGGCTGGGGCACCTTTCTGCAGAACACACCTGTTGCCCGGCGCTCGGCTGCATTGTCTGAGAAAGGAAAGTGGGTGGCGCCTCACTTTGACTTTTGGGGTCCCTGAAGGGCTGGGTCACTGGCTACCCTCTCCTTTCCGCTTCTCTCCCCACGCACCACGTCTTCCCTCGCACGTGAGCACTGCAAGGAAAGAAGGGAACATAGAAAATAGGCCATACCTACTCTCTTCCACCTTGGAGTGTGTGTGTGTGTGTGTGTGTGTGTGTGTGTGTGTGTGTGTGTATGAGAGAGAGAGGGAGAATATGCTAGAAGAGAAGGCCGCGGACAGGAAAAAAGAGAAAACGGGGATGCACTGGACTAGGGAAATCCCACCCCAATTGCCTGAGCTCTCCGAGCGTCTCGTGTCATGGGACATCTGTACTCGCTTCCGCTAACGGGGATGGCAATTGTGGGTGGGCGAGGTTAGGGCGCTGCCAGGCACGCCCCGTCTCGTGCGATTCCAGGTGCTGGCTACCTGGCCCACGCCTGGGTCCCCTTCCGCTCGGGCTTTTGTTGCACCCTCCCCCACCTGTGAGCTGCCGGACCGCAGCGGCGGCGCGGGGATTGGCCGGGGGTGGGGGGGCGGGGGGCAGGGGAGGTGAGATGTCGAGGTTCTGTGGGCTGCGCGGACCTGAGTGGAGAGGTCACACCTCTTTCGGAAAAGGGAAAAAAAAAAACCCCTAGCTGGCTACCAAGGTGAACCCTGAATGGTTCCCACCTTAAAATCGGCCCTGCTCGTGACGTCAGGTCGGAAATATACCAAAGCGAGCGCCGGCCAGGAGTCTGGGGAGCGCGGCGGCTCGGCGATTGGGCGGCAGGCCGCTGACGCGCGCTGACGCGCGGAGACTTTAGGTGAATGTTGGCAGCGGCAGCGCGAGCCACATAAACAAAGGCACATTGGCGGCCAGGGCCAGTCCGCCCGGTGGCTCGCGCTAGGCTCCGCGGTCCCGCTCGCCTGCCCAGCCGCCGCCTTCCCCTGCTCCCTCCCCGCTCTCGGCACCTCCGTTCCCTTCGCCCCTCTCGCCCACCCCTCCCCGACCCTGCCACCCCGACTCCCGGAGGGAACTACACTTTGGCCGAGTTGAATGAATGAAGAGAGACACGGAGAACTCCTAAGTGAGTAGGTGCAGCCCGTACAGCTCGCGTTCTTTTATCCTTCTTTCTGTTTTTGCACGTCTCTTCTTCCCGCTTGTGTGGTGCAGGTTCTCTGGAAGTGGGCGCCGAAGGCGCGGAGCGCGAGTGGGGCCGGAGGATGGGGAGTAGGTGTGCGCAGCTACAGAGGGCATTTGTCGGAACTCCTGCTTTGCCACCCAACAGAGGCTTCCAGGCTCCTCATTGGTGGACGTGAAAGGGAGGCTTGCACAGTTTCGGGAGCTGCGGACTTAACACGCGGAAATGTGCGCAAAGTTTGCTCTTGGTGCGGAATTGATTGTGGTCTTTGGACACGTAGACTCCAAGTCCTGTGTATACGAGGGACCTGGACGCTGCCCACAAAGTGACAGGGAGAGTGAAAGTTCTTCAGTTTATGTGTTGCTTGGGAACTGTATCACCGCGGCTGGCCAGCTTGCCCGTGTCTCTTGGGTATTGTTGAGAAAGGAGGGGCGGTTGGTAGAGTGACCTGTTACTAAGTTGCTTGAAATTTCTGGTTTTGACATATGCCGCCCTTGTGTTTGTGAGTTTGTCAGAGAGGCAGAGACAGAGAGACAGGCTATTTAGAGTAGTTATGAAGCTGCGAAGTTACCAGAGGGTTAATATCCAGCACAGGCATATCTGTCAAGGGCTGTGAGGGTCAAGAGTCTCCTTTCTTTCTACTTTTTCTGGTTACCCTCCCTCCTCCATGAAGCAAGATTATGAGGTGGGGGGCGGGTGGGGGGGGGGAGGAGAACAGAATTGGATGTTTGGCTTTCTTTTTCATTAGTAATAAAATCGTCTATGCTCTAGAATGCCTTCCAAGTGGGAACATCTGAAAAGTACTGGGACACAAGAATGCCTTGTTCCAGCAAGTAAGCAGATTGTGGAAGGCTGGATAGGACAGGTGCTCAGATTGCTATGTTGAGAGGTGCTTCTAACACCGGTGCCACTATTGGATATGCAGCGTTTCCCTCTCCCTGCAACTGACTAAGATGCTCCTGAAAAAATAGGGTTCCCTGTTTCCACCTCTTGGCCATTAAAGATGAAAGACAAATTTCCTGGAGAAGTGAATGCCCATTCACCTGTATCCCCAAACCCAGTGCTCCGTCAAAAGCTCTTAGGAAATCCAGATGCTTCCATTAAGATTGCCTTCAGGGCTACCCGGGCCTTGCTAACATTTTGTAACTCCTAGGGGGTGAAGGAAGAGATTGTTTTCACATTTTATATTCTTGACTTCTATTTCCTTCCCTGCTTCCTAGATGAAAAGCCAGTTTCACCACAGGGGAAAAAAAAATTCAAGAGAAGGTTCCAATGCTGTATTTTGTTAAACCCCAGTTTCTTCTTATTTAGTTTTGAATTAAACTAAAATGGAAATGACACTCCCCTCTCACTGCCCCCAAACACCCAGTAAAGGGGCCAATTTATTTCATCATAAATAAGTACATGGAATACCTTTCCTTCTTCAGAGGTATTCTCTGCAAGGGTCAACACAGTCAATGGGTGAAATTTTCTGTTGTTTCCAGCCATCTCTTTTAGACATTCATTTTAAATGCTCTTTGATAAAGGCTACACACTAATTTCCAAATAAACAATCAAGAAGGGCATAGAAGGGCCTGCCTGGTGATACAGATGACCAGCCAAATCTGTCCGGAAAGTCACCCTAAGGCTTCCTGTGTCTTTATTTCAGGGAGGAGATCTGCCAGGCTGGGCTCTCCACTGCTTTTCTAAAAATCTTGGAAACTTTGTCCTTCATTGAATTACGACACTGTCCACCTTTAATTTTCTCGAAAACGCCTGTAACTCAGCTGAAGGTTAGTGCAACTTCATTTTTTTTCTTTCCCTCCCCCGAGTTCCGTAAACGTCAAGAAACAGGGCAATGCGATCTTTCCCAGCAAACCCTGTAACTTAAGTATTTCCCCCGACCCATCGCCTTCGGGAACAAGTTTCTCATTGTGCAATTCAGCTTGATTTCTGGATTGAGCTTGCTGAACCCGAGCTTCAGAGGAAAGGCTCATTGAAGCGGGATTGCCCATGAAAGGGGGCGGAGGGGGAGGCGTTGGAAATATCCGGGAATGGAGACTGTAATAGCTTTCTAGTTCTGGGTCTTTATTGGATCAGCCTTTCCTTGTCCTGCACTGTTTCGCTCCTCAGTATTCGCACTCTCCGCCCTTCCTCTCGCGCCCCTACGTGCTCTCTGACCGCCGCGGGCTGCCGGTGTAGCTCCAGGTGTACCCGAGCCCGGGAGAAAGTGTTCAGTTGACCAGGCTGAGTGTATATTACCCTGTTTCATTTCCAGCCATGCCTTGTGTTCAGGCGCAGTATGGGTCCTCGCCTCAAGGAGCCAGCCCCGCTTCTCAGAGCTACAGTTACCACTCTTCGGGAGAATACAGCTCCGATTTCTTAACTCCAGAGTTTGTCAAGTTTAGCATGGACCTCACCAACACTGAAATCACTGCCACCACTTCTCTCCCCAGCTTCAGTACCTTTATGGACAACTACAGCACAGGCTACGACGTCAAGCCACCTTGCTTGTACCAAATGCCCCTGTCCGGACAGCAGTCCTCCATTAAGGTAGAAGACATTCAGATGCACAACTACCAGCAACACAGCCACCTGCCCCCCCAGTCCGAGGAGATGATGCCGCACTCCGGGTCGGTTTACTACAAGCCCTCCTCTCCCCCGACGCCCACCACCCCGGGCTTCCAGGTGCAGCACAGCCCCATGTGGGACGACCCAGGCTCCCTCCACAACTTCCACCAGAACTACGTGGCCACCACGCACATGATTGAGCAGAGGAAGACGCCGGTCTCCCGCCTCTCCCTCTTCTCCTTTAAGCAGTCGCCCCCCGGCACCCCCGTGTCTAGCTGCCAGATGCGCTTCGACGGGCCCCTGCACGTCCCCATGAACCCGGAGCCGGCGAGCAGCCACCACGTGGTGGACGGGCAGACCTTCGCTGTGCCCAACCCCATCCGAAAGCCCGCGTCCATGGGCTTCCCCGGCCTGCAGATCGGCCACGCGTCGCAGCTGCTCGACACGCAGGTGCCCTCGCCGCCGTCGCGGGGCTCCCCTTCCAACGAGGGGCTGTGCGCCGTGTGCGGCGACAACGCGGCCTGCCAGCACTACGGCGTGCGCACCTGTGAGGGCTGCAAAGGGTTCTTTAAGGTGAGCCAGGACGGGGGGCGGAGGAGGCAGGTAGGGGCCCCCTAGTGCCCGGAGCCTCAGCGTGCTGGCTCCACCGGGGTGCAGGCGCCCGGCGCCAACTGGCCCCTGACCGTCCGACTCCCGGCGTCCCCGGGGGCTGCCCTGCAGCCGCCCCTGGGCTGCGGCGGAGGCTGCTGGGTGCCTGGGAAGGGGAAGTAGGAAGACCGGGAGACCCGGGGTCGCATCCCCCGCACGCAGCCGACCCGGCGAACCACCCCCGCCCGAAGTTGCCGGAGCTGAGTTGGAAGAGGGTCATTTGCATGTGCTAGGAGCTGTCTTCTCTGTTCAGATTGAAATTGGTTAGGACAGAGAACCGTGTCTGAGCTAACCAAGTGGAACAGAATTCCCTATGGTCAAATTAAGTGATCTCTTTATTTCGCCATCCTGATTGAATAATCTTATCATTTTAAATAGAGAAGGTCTCTAAGGAATGTAAATAATATGAATGCCCACGGATTTGTATTTACTGAGCGTCTCCTTCTCCTTCTCTTGGCATATAAAACACAGCAAGGAGCGGCAAGGTTAGCTCAAATGTTAACGCTATCAATTTTCTTCTGTTAAATGCCCTGGGGGAGGAAAAAGAGAAGAGAGAGAAAGAAAAGGAAAAAGAAAAAAATAAAAAGGAGTTGTGTATGTGTTTGTTTATGGGGAGGGTGTGTGGATCCCGGCCGTTCAGAAATTGTGTCTGGATTCCCTGAATTGTTGAATTTTCAAGAGAAAAAAAAATTTTTTTTTCCGGCCTATATTGTCTCCTTTTGCAGCGCACGGTGCAAAAAAACGCGAAATACGTGTGTTTAGCAAATAAAAACTGCCCAGTGGACAAGCGGCGCCGGAATCGCTGTCAGTACTGCAGATTTCAGAAGTGCCTTGCTGTTGGGATGGTCAAAGAAGGTAGGTTGGGGCAAGCTGCCCGCTCCCCAGTCTGCGCCCTTGGGAAGCTCTGCTCCTAGCCCAGACCCACTTCCCAGAGCCGGGGCGGGGGCGGGGTGGGGGGGAGGCCTCCCGCTTCCCCCGCACCGGCCTCTGGCCTCTACGACTCGGCAGCTGCCTGCTCGCCCATCCGGCCCTAGAGAAAGCCGCCAGGCCCTTCCCGCCTTTAACTATACGACCCATTGGGACGAAGACATGAAACAACCCCCCAGTTTTTACGCTTCTTGTCAGTAAAGGCTTTACAAGCGGTGGGGGCGCTGCCCCGCCCCGCCGGGCGCCCCGCGGCTGCGGCCTTCCCCCGGGGAGGGGCCCAGGCAGCAGCTGGACCTTGCTTTGCCCTCACCCGGCGATTCCTTTGCAGTGGTTCGCACAGACAGTTTAAAAGGCCGGAGAGGTCGTTTACCTTCGAAACCGAAGAGCCCACAGGAGCCCTCTCCCCCCTCGCCCCCGGTGAGTCTGATCAGTGCCCTCGTCAGGGCCCATGTCGACTCCAACCCGGCTATGACCAGCCTGGACTATTCCAGGGTAAGAAGCTGGAGTGGGGGGGATCCTTCGGACAACTGACAGATGGGCAGGACCCCTTCCCCACACCCATCACTAACCCCCAGGCCCAAGGGATAAAAGGAAGCATGCGAGGCTGTGGCTTCACGGCTCTGGGCAGGGCCACAGAAGACAGATGGCGTTGCTAGGGCTGCAGACGTGAGGACAGGGCAGAGGAAGGAAGAGAGGGTAGGCCACAGTGGTCAAACCTCTGTGAGGCCCCTTCCCAGCACCACCGTGCACACACACACACACACACCAGTGCCTCTGATGCCTAAACCAGAGGCAGTGCAAAAGCCCCCACTTGGGTTCTATCACCGGTCCTCCATGGAGATGCTTTAATCCTCATTCTCTCTGGTGCCGTCAGGGTGAGGGATGCCTCCTCCCGGGTCAGAGAACGGGAAGAGAAGTGGGTATAAGGAATGGCAGTGGGCGGGGGAATCAAGTGGTCAGATTCCTCTTTTACCCCAGCCGTGAGAAATGTGTGCGCTTTAAATGGAGGAAGTGTGCCGGGCAAACCTAGAAGCAAACCTAGAAGCCACTGCAATTTTATTGAGATTTGCAAAGGGCGTCTCTGCTCGAGACCCACTCTGGGACTGGCATGAATACTAACGTGTCAATTGTTTTGTGGAGATAAGAGTGAACGTTTCCCAGGGCTGGTTGGCACTGTATTTAGTCTGTATGGAAATGGTAATTTACATATTTAAAGCAGCGACCTCATAGCACCATCCCTAATTGAATTAATTGCCCCGGAACATCTAATTTCCTTACTGGTCAGAGAGAGGTTTAATTGTTATAAAAACCTGGCTCCCCTACTAGAAACGAGGTTAGCAATTTCACGGGTTATATATTTTAGAGAACCTCATTAAGTGCTTTTTAAAATGAAATTCCAGTTCCAGGCGAACCCTGACTATCAGATGAGTGGAGATGACACCCAGCATATCCAGCAATTCTATGATCTCCTGACTGGCTCCATGGAGATCATCAGGGGCTGGGCGGAGAAGATCCCGGGCTTCGCTGACCTGCCCAAAGCCGACCAGGACCTGCTTTTCGAATCGGCTTTCTTAGAACTATTTGTGCTGAGATTAGCATACAGGTAAATGGAGAGGGCGATCCAGGAAGGTTGGGAATGGAGGAAGAGAGGAAACAAGAAAGGAAAAGAAAGAGGAAAAGGGAAAGAAAAGGGGGAAAGAGAGGAGAACAGAATGGGAAATAAATGAGGGGGAAAGGAAGGAAAGGAGAGTAGATAAAAGGAAGAGAAGGGAAGGAGTGAGGGCAGAAGCCTTAGATGAATGGAATGGAGGTGGGATAGGGGGCATTCTTGATTGTTATGAAATTAAACCCTTTCAAGGTCCACTGGCCTACGTTTTATTAACTCTTTGGTAATTAGGTGCCTCTTAAATCCCTCATTTATTGCTCTTCAAGTAATTAGTTGTTTAGCTTTTTTCTCTCTCTCTTTTTCTCCCCCTCCCCCTCTCTTTGGTATTAATTGCAGGTCCAACCCAGTGGAGGGTAAACTCATCTTTTGCAATGGGGTGGTCTTGCACAGGTTGCAATGCGTTCGTGGCTTTGGGGAATGGATTGATTCCATTGTTGAATTCTCCTCCAACTTGCAGAATATGAACATCGACATTTCTGCCTTCTCCTGCATTGCTGCCCTGGCTATGGTCACAGGTCAGTACCACAGGCACGGGGCACTTCTCCAGAACTGCCCAGTGGGATTCGTCCCGGTTTTCCCTTGCTGCCTGCCGACCCTCCCTGGTCCTGTCAGCTAGCTAACTGCTCGGTGCATTCCTCTTTTGTTTCTGGTTGTGTTTTCTGCAGAGAGACACGGTCTCAAGGAACCCAAGAGAGTGGAGGAGCTGCAAAACAAGATTGTAAATTGTCTCAAAGACCATGTGACTTTCAATAATGGGGGCTTGAACCGCCCCAACTATTTGTCCAAACTGTTGGGGAAGCTTCCAGAACTCCGTACGCTTTGCACGCAGGGGCTACAGCGCATTTTCTACCTGAAACTGGAAGATTTGGTACCACCACCAGCAATAATTGACAAACTTTTCCTGGACACTTTACCTTTCTAAGACCTCCTTCCATGCACTTCAAAGAAACTGGAAAGAAACCTAAAACTGTCCAGAGGGGGCAAGTCAGAAGGGCAGAGAGATCCCCCTGAGCTGCCTCAGCTCTAGCCGGCCCCCACCCCTTCCATACACCTTGGCCCTTGATCTCTAAAGAAAACAAACAAACAAACAACAACAAAAGCAAAAACTGTTACTATTTCCTAACCTGCAGGCAGAACCTGAAAGGGCATTTTGGCTCCGGGGCATCCTGGATTTAGAACACGGACTACACACAATACAGTGGTATAAACTTTTTATTATCAGTTTAAAAATCATTTTATTGTTCAGAAGGAAGCTTCTTAATGTATGACGGAAAAGATTTGGCCATGTTTGGTTGTTGCAGTTAAGACAAATGTAATACACATAGACACATACACACACACACCCACATTGTAAGGGGACCCACAAGTATTGCCCTTTAAAAGACTTCAAAGTTTTCTGCTGTAAAGAAAGCTGTAATATATAGTAAAACTAAATGTTGCGTGGGTGGCATGAGTTGAAGAAGGCGAAGGCTTGTAAATTTACCCAATGCAGTTTGGCTTTTTAAATTATTTTGTGCCTATTTATGAATAAATATTACAAATTCTAAAAGATAAGTGTGTTTGCAAAAAAAAAGAAAAAAGAAATAACCACAAAAAAGGGACAAGCATGTTGATTCTAGGTTGAAAATGTTATAGGCACTTGCTACTTCAGTAATGTCTATATTATATAAATAGTATTTCAGACACTATGTAGTCTGTTAGATTTTATAAAGATTGGTAGTTATCTGAGCTTAAACATTTTCTCAATTGTAAAATAGGTGGGCACAAGTATTACACATCAGAAAATCCTGACAAAAGGGACACATAGTGTTTGTAACACCGTCCAACATTCCTTGTTTGTAAGTGTTGTATGTACCGTTGATGTTGATAAAAGAAAGTTTATATCTTGATTATTTTGTTGTCTAAAGCTAAACAGAACTTGCATGCAGCAGCTTTTGACCGTTTCCAGAGTGCTTATAATATACATAACTCCCTGGAAATTACTGAGCACTTTGAATTTTTTTGTTTTTTGTTTTAATGTCTAAGATTGTCAGTTAATATATTATTTTATGTTTGAGTAAGAATTTTAATATTGCCATATTCTGTAGTATTTTTCTTTGTATATTTCCAGTATGGCACACGATATGAGTCACTGCCTTTTTTTCTATGGTGTATGACAGTTAGAGACGCTGATTTTTTTTCCTGATAAATTCTTTCTTTGAGAAAGACAATTTTAATGTTTACAACAATAAACTATGTAAATGAACAGAATTTTGTCTTCTTTCTGGGTTAGGAAAAATGATGACTAAACAGCAATATACAATAGACAGAGTTGGAGATTGATTTGGGATAGGTCACTTATTCAACATCTGAGTTTCTGACAGCTTAGACCTATTCTGGCAAAAGGAACTGGGAAATTGAACTAATTATCCAGAGAATTCTGTACAATATTTTTCCTTAACCGGAATTTTCTGGTGTGGCAACCTACATTTATCAGAATCAGGTGAGAATATCTCAACTCTTCTGATAACTTTGCCAGTAAGTGCAGGTTTCAGAAGAGAAGTTCAGGAGACCTAACAGCTTTTGAACTTTTGCAAGGTTCCAAGTCCTGTCAAGTTTTTGTCTTGCACAATGTTTACAAAGTATCTTTTTAAGACTCAGAAAGTCAACATGGATTTGAAGTGTATTAAATATAATCTCTGATTTTTCCGATTCCTTGCAAAGGATCTTGGAGGAAGAGCCAAGCATTTTGGTCCCTTTGGGCCTTGGGTCAGTGGTCTTTGGCATAGAGCAGAACAGTAGAGGCATTTCTTACAACTTTTTGTTTTCCTCCTTCAGTGAATAGTGATAAGGTTCAATCTGCAGTTTTAGAATAATATTTCCGTCTTACAAGTTTCTCAGGTAAAGAACAAAATATCCATTTGTCAGGTCCTGGGTCTTGTCAGATACAAAAAGTTATACCAAAGTCTCTAGGATTCCACCCAGCACCAACTTTTAGCAAAGAAAGTAACTAACACTGTAGAAGCCACTTCGGGTACCAGCTTCCTCTCAGCGACCTGGTCCTTGGGGGGTGGAGGTCCAGCCAGTTTCGCCTCTGGACAGCTGTGAATTCATAGAAAGTGCAGGATGGGGGTGGTTTACTTCGTTGGCCCTGGTGGATTTCAATTGGCCTCCCGGTCACTGAAATTTACAGAACGTGTTATTGTTTTTAAAACGCAGAGTTAGAACAGTAAATTTCCAGGAGAGTTCTCAGGTTATTTTTACTTTGCCTTTTCTTCCTTAAAAAAAAAAAAAAAAAAAAAAAGACATGTTTTGCGGGTCGGGCAATAGAGATAAGGCAGGTCTCCGTGGTAATTTAAGGTTATTTTCAAGAGATGCGTTTCTCTACAGGTAACTCTGAGGGGCAAAAGTGGGTGGCCACTTAAGAGATTAAGTAATAAGCAAAATGTCCGATGTCCTAGCTTCCTTGAAAAGATGGGGCTTGCCATTTCCTTTTATTTTCACAACTTCTGCTCAACCAAAGCCGAACACTAACAAGCAGAGAGAAAGAGAAAGCTCTTTAGAAATGCAGTGAGTCTGCAGAGCCGTCAGCAGTCGTCTCCCAGGTGTCTGCAGCCCCGAGACAATTACATTCCGACTCAGAATCCTCGAGAGTTGAACCCAGAAACGAACTCTGTTGCAGGTTCTCCCTTAAGGAAGCCGCTGTGCATCACCCGAGGCCAATGGGGTGTCAGGTAGTGCGCCTCCAGAGAATTTGGGGTGAAAAGAGGGAGGGATGACTCTCTCCCATGCCCGCATGCAGACTGCACCGGCTCCGCGTATATTTAGTTGTAATTCCTAAATTGAAAAGTGGCTAGTCCTTTTTCTGCTTCACAGTTACCGAGTCAGTTTCCAACTCCCGGCTGCGCACCGGGTTGCGCGGGGAAAGAGCCTCGCACGCATCTATCCCGCAGCTTCCGGTATCCCTCAGGCTGAGGACTTCTCCTGTCCTGGTCTTTCTAGGAGTAAAGCCCAAGAAAAGCAACAGACACGATGCGTTGCAAAAGACAGAAGTTTCATGGAACTCCTCTAGAAATAGATTAAAACTTGACAATGGGGGGCTTCATATAGCCCTCCTCTCCCCAAGTCCTCTTAAGAATTTCAGTTACTGTGTGTTGTTTCAGCAATGGAAATATTTTATCATTGTTCAGGAGACATGACCATACACTTCTCAGCTCTGAAAGAGGGTCTAATTTTAAGTCTTCACGGTGTCTAGACCCACGTCGAGTGGTTGCTTAGAACGCCCTGAATTTATGGAGAGTTGCCCTTAATACAAAGCACGTGGGCTCCGCTTCTCTACCGTCCAGGCGACTGCCACAGTCTCTCCAAGAACCCAGGCGGCCCTCTCTCCGACCTTCCGCTTTCGGAAAGAGAGAGAGAGAGAGAGAAAGAGAGAGAGAGAGGGTGTTTGAATTTCTGGTCCTGATTCTAACGAGAGAGATAGCCTGGTCCACAGAGCTGATAGCACCCTGCGGTGACAGCGGCACCCAACGACCTTACCTTGTGTATTTCATTTTGGTGCTCAACTCCATCCCTAGAGAGTTGGTGTGCCCCCTCCGCTAAAAATACCGGTCATAAGTCTTATGGGACACTGGTTCTCAGAGTGCAAGGAGCCGGACAACGAGAAGCAGATATTCCTGCCAACTTAAGAATGTCGTTTGAAGGTTCCATTTCACTCTGCCATGAGAATCTCCCGGCTTTATCTGCGCTTCAAAGCTAATAGTCAATTACTTAATTGTATCTTAAACCTAGGCGTCGGCAGTGAATACTTCCAAGATACAAACACGTCTGTGAGGGAAAAGTTTTATTTCATTGCAATATTTGGATCACAGAGTTTTCCGGTACAGGATACATTACCATCCCGCCAGGCCCTATCCAGGGTAGCGATACCAGGGCCCTCCCAGGCATGTCGCGGGATGCGCATCTTAGCGCCACCAGCTCCCTGCCTAGCTCCGCACTTGCGCCCGTTTCCTTTTTTATCCGCCGCGCGGCAGCGCGGAAGTGGCTGCGGAGAGTGAGGGCTGGGGTCTCCCGGGCCGGCATCGCTTCTCTCGGTGAGGGAGGCTCTCGGTGAGGGAGGCTCCCGGTTCTGCCTCGAAGCCGTGTTGCTCGCCGCCACCTCAAAAATGGAGACGGGTTCTATCGAGGTGGGAGGGGGAAAAGAGGGTATCTTGTCCCGCGGATTTGAAAACTTTTTTTTTCACTATTATTTCGACGGTTGAGCAAGAGGTCTGGGAGTGAGTATCTCTAAAACATCCTCCTCCAAAAGGGGTTTTAAGGCTTCCCCCCACGCCCGCCTGTGCCTGCTATTCGGGAACAGGAACTGTCGCTACGTGGGCGCGCCCGGAAACGCCTCAGTAGTCCAAGCCTCCTGTGCGCCCCGCGAGTTTTAGAGTCCCACCGGGGTGGGATGGAGTTTGGGGTCCCAGCCTAAGCCCAGTCAACGGATCCTCCCCAGGGTTCTCAGCCAGGACTGAAAAGAGCGCACCCGGTAGCAACAGTCTTCGGGAAAGGTTCGGCCAAGATCTGTGCATCTGGCAGAACTCAGCCAGGGGATCGCGTTTAGCAAAGCTGCATGTTTTGGGGTTCAGTCGATACTGGCTGACTTTACTAGTAAAGCAAGATAAGAATTCCAAACAGGGCCGTCATTTTTTTGTAATTCGTTTTTAATAAGAAAACAAACACGCACAAATCCACTTTTCATTTTTACTTTTGAATTTTACTAGAAACTCCAAATTGGATATTACGCATAGCCATTTAGGATGGTGAGGCTGTCATTGAAATCCATCTTCCCTCAGTCTTTCTGTTTCCTGAGCACGACTGGAGACGACCGCTGGGGCCGCAGGGTCTTTGCTCCGACTTTAATTTTGCGCTTCTTTAGGGAAAGTCCCACTTCCGTCGGAGGGCGCTTCCCGGAGCGGGACAGCGGGGCCCCACCCAACGCTAGGGGCATAAGGAGGTGGCCGCACCCCTGGTTCTTAGCCGCGACGTGCGCTCCCTGCCCAACAGACAGTGGCGGGAGAACTCCGGAGAGCGAGGCTCCCGCCGCTTACTCCCTACCCCACGCCTTCCCACGAGGCCCTCCCTCCAAGCGTGGTCTGATTTTGAGGCCCCAGAATGGCTGGAGAGGACGTGGCTCCTTTTGTGGTTCGGGGGTGCGAATGTGGGGACGCACGCGCTCCAGCGCTGCCCGAGGCGTTTTGGAGACTTAGAATTTGACTCTGCAGGTTGCAGCAGGAGACTTTGCCCAGGGAGCCCTGGACCAATTAGGACGTACTCGCCCGGGTTAACTCTGTTTCCTCCGTTTCCTGCCCTGACCTCCCCAGCTGCTCCTCGCTTCTTTCCCAGCTGTTCCACGTCCCCCAGGGCCGGAGGCCGCAACAGGTTCCAGTCGCCGAGTGGCCAGGTCCGGTGCGACAGGGCGCGAGCACGTGCGGCCGAGCGCGCCCCCGGCTTCCCCTGCACCCACAGATCAGTGGTCAGTCTTGGGTCTCCCCTAGTTGTGAGCCGAGCTGGAGCGTCCATCCACTCCAAACTGGGGAAAATCTTTTCTCCCTGGTTGTGGGCTCACAAATAGGAGGGGCAGAGGCGCCGGGGCGCGAGTCGGAGGCGCATCCGCCCTGCGGAAAGGGGCCCCAGCACCCCCCGCACACGTGTGCCCCGCAAGTGTGCTCCCAACCCCGAAGCTCCGAGGAGACATCGTGCGCATCCGGCTCTGCTTTCAGGTCTCGCACCACGGGTAGTGAGCCCTAGGCCCGCGCGCCGGGGGATGCGACTCGTCAGGTGGCCAGATGAGTGCAGCGCCTGGAGGGGCCTCAGGACATCCAGTCTGCCTATCCGCCTGCCGCGGGCGCTCTCCTTCCTCCCCTAAAGACGCCTCCGACTGCGGGCTGCTGGCTGCCCTCTTCTCTGCTTAGCCGAGCTCTGTAGTGTTCAGCTGGACCTGACAGAGCACGGAGCAGGGACCCAGATCCTTGGAGAGCTCGGCTTCCACGCTTTCCTCCGCGTTTCTTCTTCCTCCAGTTGATCTCTCTTACTCCTATTTCTCTATATTTCTAGCTGAAGTTGTGTTTAGAGAAACTAGGATTTCCAGGACACGTGCCGCCAGTCCTAACAAATAAGAGTCTCCGAGTTTCTGTTAGAGACTTCCCTGGGGCAGTAGAGGGTGGTCGAGGGGCAGCTGCGCGTGTGAGAACTCCGTTGGATACTAGAAGGGCTTCTAGAAGGACTGCTCCTGCTAAGAGAGGCTCGGGTTAACTGTCTCAAATTAACTTGGACTTCCGAAGAAGGTACGAGGTAGAGAGGGAGAGAGGACGCTCCATCAGTAAGCTGCCAGTAGGCCAGTGTTTTTCAAACTGAGGGTCCTGACCCATTAGTGGTGTGTAAAATCCATATAATGGGTTACGATCAGAATTCTCTTTCAAAGGAATAAATGAATAACAGAATAGAAATCACGAGTTCTTTGTACAGAATAGCCAAAGTATAAAAAGTCTAAGCATTGTTAGCTGGAACTTTTCTTGGCCCACAGTATAGAATATATTTATGAGTGTGGGTCTCAGGTAAAAAGTTTGAGAGCCATTGCTGACCGAACAGACTGTGCCGGAAGTGAAGGAGGGGGGCTGCCTGTACTGAGAGATGCTGATAAGGGAATTTCAGCACTGTGGTTTTGTGGTCAGTCTTCTCTTTTCTGTATGTTTTATTTATTTTTTTGTCCCCCATCTCCTCCGTGCTCCTCCCCAACTCCAACGAAATTCCACCTCTCTTTATCCTCTGGCCCGTTGAGTGCTTTGAGCCCGGCTGGGCATTGTGAGTAAGGACCAGGGGACAAGCACACAAAGCCATTCCCTTTGCCTTTCCCTCAGCAACCTAGCACCTGGGAAGAGAGTGAACAAGGGAAGCAAGTCGTGGGGGAAGCTAGAGAGAGGGTAGGGGAGTGACCATCACATTGTCCATTCACCACGTGCCTGGCCTTTTCATTTATTGCCCAACACTGGGAAAGAAGCAAAAGCTTTTGAGGAAAATAGGTATAGATAGGGATGGGTAAAGATAATGAACCTTACTGAGATAGATCAGATGAGTGGGGACTGAGGAGATGGAAGAGGAAGGGGAAATTTGAGGATTTATTTAATCGAAGTGCTAGAATTGAAGGCAAATAGAGATGGGAAAGAGGACTAAAATGCCCTAGAAACACAGGATGCCAGGGTACCAGCAATAATATGGATGGGCTTCAAGAAAAAAAAGAGATCAATAAGAGCAAACAGAAGGGGCACATAAAGGATGCTGGGTGTGGGTGGGCAGATATAAGATGAAAGTTGGATGTGGAGGCCATAGTAAAAGGTTTATGTAAGGAGAGGGTGGATTTAGGTGCGGGAAACCTTGGGTTAATGGGGACCATACAGAAGTTTCAAGTTATGTCATAAAGGAATTAAAAGGAACAAAACCATTGACATGGAAAAGTACTTCCCCTGTCATTTCATTCTAACTAAGGGGTATTGAAAGCAGGCTTGTTTCTTAAGGGGTGCTGCAGTCTCCAGTCTGGGGTAATGTGGATTCTTTTCAAGATTCCGGCCAATGTGAAAGGCAGTACCAAATGGCAGATGAGGCCATGGTTTCTGAGATTGTGCCGTCACAATAACTCTACCTGCCATGTTGCAGGACTAGATCTTATCTCATATAATCCTCTCAACTCCAACCTGTGAGGTTCACATTGTTGCTTGCATTTTACAAATGAGATGAGACTCAAAGGTACTGTTAAATATCTTGGCTTCTAAGTACATGGAATAGCTGGAACTTGAACTCAGAACCAGGACTACAATTCCAACTGCCTTGCTTTTGTGCTACCTGGCACAGAAGGATTGTACCTTTTTCTCCCATAACTTCTGCCAAAACTGACTATGAGTTTCTGCTGAGAGTTGAGAATGTTGTATTCAGACTTCTAGAGGGGAGAACTAACATGAAATCATAGTGGGTAGTGATAATAGTACACTGCTCTTCTCTCTTATTTATGAGAATAATCCCTTCTCTCAGAAGGGATTATTTTGATTGTGTTTTGATTGCTTTCACAGTTAATGCGTGAAGGAGTTTTGAGTTGCTTGCTTTGCTGCCCAAGAAAAGAATGGGAATGATTGCTGTATTTGTTTTTGTCACCAAGAAAGTCGTATTAAAGGTAATATGAGGAAAAATGTTTTTCCTCCTCAAGCTGTTTGAATTTCCTTTTATTAATCATCTGATTTTTAGCCAGCTTCTACATTTCCTATCAGGAAAACCAAATTGTACATCAGTAAGTTCACTTTAGTCACAGCCCCAAGCAGATCACTTTGTAAAAACTGGCTGTGCACGAGCCATTCACTCTTTCTCCGACTTCTCCTGTATTTGTGGTCTGCAATGTTTAACTGTTATGAACATTTTCTTAAAAGCTACTCTCACAATCCACCAAATGGCATAAATGGATTTTGCTTAGAGTGTCAAGTGGAGAGTAATATTTCTCCAGAAGACTATCTGCATCCAAGTTGGCATGGTTAAAGGGCTGCAAAAATAGTCTTATTATGTTACACAATTTATTAGAATATAGCACTTGACAAACAAAATATCGTGGATTTAGGTCAGCTGTTTGCTTATACAATAGATTTTGTTCGTCTTTGACATTTCATTTAAGCTTCGCTTATCTGAGGGCTGGGAATAGGATAAGTATGTTCTGCATGTGTTATGCTTCTTGTTTTATAAAACATACTTGTCTGCAGCTATCTGGAAATAATTCACCATCAGTGACTTAGGACAAGGAAGCCTTGTGACATGTTCTGAAAGTGCCTTTCTGAAATCAAGTTCTGAAAAGTTGAATTATGGAGACCCTAACAGGGGTTTTTATTTTTGAGGAATGAAGACAGCTACATTTGCTTTCTTGGTCTTTTGCTGAATTATCCTCCCTGTATAGTGAATTGATACAGCTAAAAACAAGCTTCCAGAAATCCATAATGAATCTATGTGATGCCAAGAATCTGTGTTCTGTGTAACTGTCCCACTCTCAGCAGTGCTGGGCAGAATGTGGCTGGGCCACATGTGTGGAAACAACATCAAAAACATTTGACACTTCAGTGACTTATTTTTAATATATCTGAGAAAAATGAAGTCTGTTGCTGTAAAGTCTGCACTTGCAGATGTGTTAGCCCTAAATAACCTTTAAAATTGGTCATGGTGTGGCGGGAGATCTTGGTATTCATGAGTGTTTTGACATGTTTGACATTTTATGTATGGTGTACTGCTCTGTCTTGCATTTTTTCCCCCAATAGTGCATGTTTTCCTACTAAAATGCAGCTCTTGGTGTTTATATTTGGGGTCTATAAGTCTCCTTATTGGATGACTGATTTGTTATTATTTATGCAAATAATGTTTTAAATGAATTAAATTATTACTGGTTTCTATGCTATGGCCAGAAAAAGAGAGCTATATAAGGAAGAGATCATTTGATTTTTAGTTTTAAAAGAAAAAATATATTTGATATATGTCAAACATACCAAATTTGCTACAGTCCTGGATTAGCACATAAGGAAAAGCAATTCTATGGAATGATTATGCTTTCAGAAGCTGAGGAATTTGTGTGCCAGAATCTGGTGTAATGAATAGAGGTTTTGAAATCTGTCTGAGTAGCATTTAAAATTGTCCTCTATTCATTTATTTTTGGAAGGGTTGTAAAGTATCTCTAGTAGGGAATTGCCAATTGAACTGAGAAATTTAGGTGGCCTTGAGGTAAGTATACTGTAAAAAATCTACATACCTAAATATAGATAGAATCAGAGATTTTGACAGCATTCTCTGAATAAGATATAGGTTTGATACTGTGGTCATCTTTCCCTGTACCATCTTCTATGTCAGCTCTACAGGTAGAGCTGAGTAAGTGAGTTCAAAAGATTCAGTGAATGTTTGGTGAGGAATTTTTTTCAAATTTATGAATAACATATTACAAAAAGGATTCCCATTTGTTTTCTGAGTGTTGGAAAAGGCAACAACTTTGACTGAAAATCTTTTGCTATCACTTTTACCTTGTGTGATAAACATGGGTGCTACACAAAGTCTGTTCTAATGTCTATTCAGACTTGTCTAAGGATGGATGAATTTGGCTGAAAGTTTTGTAATTCAGAACTAATAAGTTGCTAATTACTTTTTCCCCTTTAAAGCTGATGTTGCTAATAATGTGACTTCCCTTGAAATGTTATTCTCTTTAAGACTATAACTGACTCTAAGGGTTTGACATTTTTTTTGTCCCAGATATTTCTCCTGTTTTTAATCTCCACCTGTTGTCACATGCTAGGACCGTACTGTACCTCCAGGTGGGAGGACAAAGGGGCAACTTTCTGTGTCCAGTGTGTCAGTGCTGCTTTGCCTCTGGAGTGGAAGTTTTATGTGCACTTTCCTATGTACCCTCTCCCTGGAGACTAACACATC
Source organism: Balaenoptera musculus (assembly GCF_009873245.2). Taxonomy (NCBI): domain Eukaryota; kingdom Metazoa; phylum Chordata; class Mammalia; order Artiodactyla; family Balaenopteridae; genus Balaenoptera; species Balaenoptera musculus. The sequence goes on along the minus strand of NC_045791.1, from coordinate 39,071,641 downwards.
ACCTCCATGACACACACAGCAGTTGTGGCCTGGGGTTTGACAAGAATACCATAAGTTTACTTTCAGTTAGCGCAAGTATTTAATGTCGCATCTTGCAATTCAAATGGTATCAAGAGACCAACTTGCACACTATCTGCTACCTACTGGTATCCTCCAGTTTCTCTTCTGGACTCACAAAGCCTTACGTCTTTCACATCCCTTTGAGGATCTTTCTGAGCAAAATTTCTTCATAAAACACAAAACAACAGAAAACTTTAACATGAAAGGTGCAGTGCTGTCCTTTTAAAAATAGTATTTTGATTTGTAGAGCAATGTGAATGATGAGAGTCTAACACTAACAAGATTGTGAATCTCATTTCCAGTGTTATGAGTTAGGAAAAATGCAAGGCTTCTCTTCAATGTGCAGTGTTTTGTATGTTTAACATTGCTTTCATCAAAATATGTACTGTTGATTCATTCATTACATATCTTGTATGTACTTAACAGAAAAGCAAGAAAAAGAAAATCAAGTGCTTGTCTTTCCTTGAGTTAATTCCCCTTAACATGTATTCAAAATAAGCATTCCAATGTACCATAATATAAAACAGTTATGGAATTTGATGACTATAGGAAAGTTGGTGTGGGTGAGAAATGCATCATTCATTAGATCGCAAGTAGCAATGTATGATACAGAAAAGGCAAGGTACTATAAACAGGAAGCTGTAAATAAGCATTTTTTTCCTTTCTGTAACTAGAATACAAATACTTGCATTATGTAGACATATTCATAAATTTTGATGATAACTTAGTGAAACAGGACCATAAATATGGAAAGTAAGCATATTATTAAACGTATATGATTTTGCAATGAATGCATATTATTTTTAAAAGTCTATGTTCCTATGGCTTTCACTTAGAGAAATCAATCTCCCACTACTATGAACAACTTCATCATTTTTTTTTTCCTCCAGCTAATAATGGTAACTTCCAAAATTGAAGACTGAACTGCAGCAGTCAAACTTAACAACCCTCTGATCAAATTACAAAACTGGTGACTGAAAAGAACATGAAACCTGTGATACAGTTTCACAAAACCTTTTTTGAAATCTTATTCAGATTAACATGAGCACTGTCACGTGCTGAAAATTGGTTGGAAGAGCATAAATAAAATGAACTGTTGTCTGGCAGTAAAGCCGGCTTGTGTGGAATGATTCACTGGGGGTGCTGTTATAAGGCTTGTATTTAACCTTATTATTAACAATCCTTATAATGGGCAAAGATCACATTAATTACACTCACAAATGGTACAGAACGGAGAACTTGGTGAGACCAGAGAAATACAGAGGCCCAAAGAGAGGTCAGGCATACACAGAGAAAATGAAGCACTTCTCAGCTGAGAAAGATGAAAGCAAATATGTCCAATACATGTCTCAGCATAATGGATTTGAAATACAGAGTATGAGCGCAAGCGAAAAATTTGTAAAATGCTAATGCTCGGAGTGAAGGCTGCATAAAAAGTTCGGTAGAAATAGTCCACGTAAAATTAGAGCCAAAAAGAAAAAAAGCTTGTATGCTTTTAAAGCTGCATGCCCAGGGACTTCTCACCATCAGAACAAGAGAGTTGAAAATCTTTTTCTGAAGACAGCATTGAGGAGGCAGTGCCAGAATCCCACGTGCAGTCCTGAACTTCCCAGCACCAGAGGGATGTTGACAAATTGGACAGATTTCAGAGAACCACAACAAAAAATGATTAAGGGCTGGTGCAATTGACTTAGGAGAAAAGATTAAAAGAAACAATTATGTATTGCTTATCCAAACAAGACAAACAGTAGAGTGGGGAGGAGACAAGAAAACCATGTATGATTATTTGAGGAGTGTAAATACCAAGGTAGGAGATGAATTGCTTAGATGGGTCCAAAGTGGTGATAACTTTGAGGTAAGGGGAAGAAAATAAGTAAAGAGGGATTTGGTAGATTATCAGAAAAATAATTTGCATGATGTTACTTGTAAAATAATGGAGGCAATTTTGAGGAATTAGTAAACTGTATTGCATTATTATTATTATTATTATTATTATTATTATTATTATTATTATTATTATTATTTTAATGCAAAAAGGACCACTTATTCACTACTAGAAAAACTTTGAGATGAGAAAGAGGAAAACAAAGAAAAAACAATAGTTTACTTCAATTTAGAATGTGAAGAATTTTATATATAGTTTAAATTAAATATGACACATTCAAATAAAGGTCAGAGTGAATCTTAAATGAAGCTATCCTAAAAATAGGACCTTTCCTACTTCCAGAGGTCTTCTTCGCAGTAGATCTATTCTTGACCACATATTCTATAGTAAGCTAACCCTACCTTGGTTAATGTAATAAGAGGATTTTAACGTTTTCTTTTAGTAAAATATTCCTCTCATGGAATTGTTCTCCTCATAATGGAAGTGATGCTGATGGAACACAGCTCAGTATCAAATATATAAAAGAAGCAAGACGTGCTCTTATTTATCTTTTATTAGTATTTTTTCTGGCATGCCCCTCTGAAACTTGGAGCAGCTTGGAAGGGAAAAGTACAAATGGAATGAAGTGGCCACTTTAAATTATAATAAGCAAGGAGGTGAGGGAAAGGATATTACAAAGCATCCTGCTCTAGAAGCCAAGCAAAGGAAAATCTTTCTTCCAGTGTCGATGAGAAATAGAAACAGATCTAAAAATATTAATGGCAAAAAGAAGTAAGTGAACTCAAGACTCATAAGGATCTCCTGCTTTCCCTGTCGTAGTAAGAGAGTGATTTTTCTGTGCTAGAAGATGCAGCATGTGAGGCAGAGAGATGCAGAAAGAGAATCTCATTAACATGAGCTCTCCACTCCCCATGCACTTTGAAACTGCCTGCTGTCAGGCTGCTAAGAAGCCAACATATGCAGGCTTCTAGGGGTGCCTGCTGCAAAAGGCTGCGTGTAATTATTTCTGGATAGGATCCTATGTATGATTCCACGATAATACTAACTTATAGTCTGTCTCTATTTGAACTGATATTTCCTATATGCCTAGTTTAAACTTCTAACAGTAAGGTATCATATTGGGAGCACACAGGTATTTTCTCTTAAGCCGTGTAGTAAACGTTGATGTCTGGACCCTGGTGGATTTACTGTGCTGATTGGAGAAAAAAAAAAAAAGCCAACATTTGTTTGTACCTTTTTTTGATATGTTGTTTATAGCCGGTACATAATAGCTTGTGTCAATTATGGCCAGTTGGTTTTATCTGGAGTATCTTTACGTTTCTAATGGGTATGTTTTATACCAAAACTCACCAGATAATTTTAGTTTCAAGATGACATATAAAGTGTCTGTGTGGTGCCTTCTTAGTGTGCTGCAGGAGATCCCAACTCTTCTTCTTTATTATTATTATTTGTTAAAAAATGTTTTAAAAAATGCATTACCCTAATAAAAGTCAATGAACTGTATTTACTAGACAGTTTTATTAAGTGAAGAGGATGCTATAAGATTTCAGTAGATTTCTTTTTCATTTTGTAAATGGTTATAATTTCTGATTTTATTTTAGAAAACTCTTTAGCCTGGAGGTTTAATTTAATCATTTTTGCATTAAAAAGCGATAGAAAAGAGATTACACAGGTAGACTATGCTGTAAGCAAACATTTATTATTTCTAAACTGCTTTACTTTTGTTACTGTGTTAATGATTTAGTGGAAAAATGACCTTACTTTTGCACAAAGAATTAATTAAAGTAAACAAAGCTGCTATCATTGACTTTTTCATGTAAAACTAATGATAAACTTTTCTAACGAGGAACATTTCTGCTGTAACTGTGCATTTAAAAATACCACTGTGGATAAAGGAGGGGTTGATTTTTATTTTCAGTTTTATGATTAGCTTATTTCAAACACTCTTAATTCTTCTGATCATTTAAAGGAATGTTGAATTTTAGATTATTCTATTTAACCTAGGTTCTACAACTAATGGCAAAGTCTTTTTATTATTCTAATTTATTTAATAATCAGTAATTTGTTGTAAGTGATATTAAGGTTTTTTAAAATTAATCACTTCTTTTTCCTTTTTAGTCTCATCATGGCTCCACAGCGGAATCTTAGTCCTAACCCTTCCATTTGCATGCTAAACCTTTTATTTAGTTTAATCTTTCCATTATTTTGAGCTCAGGTTTTTGACCACAAGACTTCCTGACATGATTATGCTTTTTTTTTTCTTTCTGTGCTGTTTGTGTTTCCTTTCAGTCTGTTGTTTGAAAGCATAGGACAAGTCCAACCAGGGCAGAGTGGTCATGTTAAGGAAGCTGAGAGTTAGACAATGACAATGTATAAATGAGTTGTCTAGATCCTTGCAAATTCACCAGATCATTGCACAGCATGTGAATTTTCTTTGGATACAAGAACATTATTATTATTATTAACTATGACATAACGTGTGTAATCTTTATAATGGCTACTTTGTGATTAGATTGATTTTTTAAAATAAATTTATTTTATTTACTTTATTTTTATTTATTTTTGGCTGTGTTGGGTCTTTGTTGCTGCACGCAGGCTTTCTCTAGCTGTGGCGAGCGGGGGCTACTCTTTGTTGCGGTGCACGTGCTTCTCATTGCGGTGGCTTCTCTTGTTGCAGAGCATGGGCTCTAGGCGCGCCGCGAGCTTCAGTAGTTGTGGCTCGTGGGCTCTAGAGCGCAGGCTCAGTAGTTGTGGCGCACGGGCTTAGTTGCCCGTGTGGCATGTGGGATCTTCCCGGACCAGGGATCGATCCTGTGTCGCCTGCATTGGCAGGCAGATTCTTAACCACTGTGCCACCAGGGAAGTCCCTAGATTGATTTCTAGGGAAATAGATGGAGGCAGTTAACATCTGCTGTCTTCTTAGGAAGTTAAGCAGCTGTCTGTTTATAGAATTGTAAAATGAACTTAAAGTGGTCTCACAAGGTTGTCTAAGGCCATCTTTCTTTCACTTGGCCAGTCTTGTCTTGCTTCCTTTGCATGTCAAAGACAATATCCCAGTTTATCTCCAAGTGCACAAAGGGAATTGTGTCATGGGATGGGGATTTGAAAAAAAATTTTATGAGCATTTTAATATTAGATGCTAATTACTTTGACTATGCCATTAAAAGGAATGGAAGATTTATCTTTTGATAATTTTCTGGTACCTAGTGAAAATCCTTAGGCACTCAAGTGTTTTACCCCATAGTGCATTAACACATTTATATTCCAGATAAACGTCTCAGAAATGACTGTTTTTAGGCCCACTTTAGGAAGGGCATATTTTGCATATAAAATATTATGATACAGTGACAGAATATTATAGCATTTAGTGAATGATTTCGTGAATACTCTCCCAAGTGTTTTCAGGATGCCAAGTGTATCTAAATTACATTATGTACATTTGGCTTACTTATACAAAATGTATTTATTTATAGAAAAAGTAGTTTTTTGAGATGATTCTTTAACATATGTGAATAACTCCCATTGATTTTTTTCCAAGGAATAAGATGTCTTTGAGTTGGTATGAATATGAGAGTTTTTGACAATGGTAAGCTTTGTTGCTTAACACTTTCTTCGTGGATTTATAAATAATGACTTATATTCTAAAGATGTGCACAGTGCAGAGGAAACGCATGAGGCTGTAGACATATATTTATTACATATATAGATACCAAATTGCTCTGGCACTAATTAGGGCTTAAATAATGGCATACCTAACCAAAGGCAAGCAAAACATTGGTTTAGTCATTAAAGTAAAACTTACTTCTTTGCAGGTTCAAAGTTCATGTTTAAAGCAGTCTAGGCTAGATAGATAAAACATAAGCAAGTAGACCTATACACAGTGCCTGGTCTTTTGTCGTACTGAGTGCACTGAACTCCCACTGAGAGTCTAGGATCTGGAGGCTTGTGGAACTAGGGAGAGTTGACATATTTAATGGAACAAACCCTTGTCTTAGAGCTTTTTATTTTCCATAGGTGTATACAAGACTCTGTACCTATTCTGCTCCCATTGTTCTTTTCTATTTGGAGGTTTTTAGGGAAGAATGAACCCACCTTGTGCTGATATCAGGAGCCCTTCAGGAATTAGATTAATTGCTTAGTTTAAAGCTCTATGTTTTAGAAAAATAAAGGGAAGAAACAGGCTCCAGTGGAATGATGGCTTTAGAATCTTTTAGGAGTATTCCCTGGGGAATAGTTCTGAACATTTGGATATAAATGTGGGAGTTGACTAAATGCAAGATTATAGCTATTCCATGACTCAAGAATCCAATGCATTGTATCACGTACAAGATACGGTGAGATTCTGGGCACTTCCTGTGAGCATTGAAATAAAAGTAGCAATCATCGTAAACAACCGAACAAGTATGCTGAGCATTGCTAACTACTAGCTGTGTTACCTTGAGCAATTTACCTAGCCTATCTATGCCTCAATTTCCTCATCTGTAAATGAGATAAAAATAGTCTGGCACAGGATGAACCCCCAGTAAGGTGTGATTATTTCTACCGCCACCATCTCATTAGGCTCTGAGAATAGAAGCGCTTTTAATTTCAATTCCACCTTCCACTCTAATTAATTTTGTAGTTGTACTTGGTGGTTTGTAATACTGTTCAATGTGGAGGGCCTTTTTTGCATTCATCTAATTGACCAATCTTGACTGCAAATCCTCCATGTGCTAGTGTAGGGATGCTGAGAATACAAAGAAGAAAATCCATAGTCATTGCTCTCAAGTCTATTAGAGTCACATAAGAAGGACATACATGAAAACCAACACTTTTGGCACAGTATGTTAATAACTCTACACAGGGACCTCTACGCCATGTGTTGGGATGGAGTACCCAAGTATCCCTGGGAGCATCTCTTGAAGGGAAAATAGGAGTTTACTTCTAAGACAAAAGGGAATGTAAGATTAAAGGCTTAGAAGTATGAAAAGGCTAGGGTTTTCTGAGAAATGCTGGCATATAAAATCTGAGGGAGAAGATATTGGCAGGTGAGGTTAGACTGATAATCAGAACCTGGATTCTGCAAGGCCATACAAAGCAATTTATATTTTATATTTTGACCAGTTGGCAATTAATGAAACGTCAACTGGGAAGTGAAATCATCTGATTAAATTTTTATAAAGATCACTCTAGCTAGACATGGAGGATGGATTGAAGGTGAGAAGTTGCTTTAAGAAAAAACGAATGTGGAACCTAGAAAATAGGTACAGATGAACCGGTTTGCAGGGCAGAGATAGAGACACAGATGTAGAGAACAAACTTATGGACACCAAGGGGGGAAAGTGGCAGGGAAGTGGTGGTGGTGGTGTGATGAATTGGGAGATTGAGACTGACATATATACACTAATATGTATAAAATGGATAACTAATAAGAACCTGCTGTATAAAAAAATAAATAAAATAAAATTCAAAAAAAAAAAGAAAGAAATAGCGAATGTTCTAGATGTCTAGAGAAAAGATGGGTCCCTAAATAAAGGCAGTGGCAATGGGCATACAGGGAAGGAGACTGCGTCCAGTCTATCTTGGTCTCTGAGGTGCAGGGGTGCTTCAGCCTCACCCCTCTGTTCTAGGATTCTCTCAGTGGTGTCTTGATCTTGAACAGATGTTAGCTATTCTTGTGAGGCGGGGAGCAAAGTCAGGAAGGATCTAGATTACCATCTTGGTGATATCACTCTCCTCATTCGTTTGACACTGGTTACTTATGGGGAGGTGAACAGGACTGGGGGAGGGTGAAGAAAACTTTTCCATTTTATTATACAGTCTTCCACATTGGTAGTTTTTTCCCCCAGGGACCATGTACTCATGGATGAATTTTATAAATTAAAAAAATTACTAAATTTTTCTCACCGTCAAATAAAATTAACCTAGGGGCACCCACTCCTCATTGTAACCCTGTGGGCTTGGAATATTTTCTGTCACTGCAGTTTATACCTTGATAGTTGTTACTATCTTAACTTGAGAAGTAATTTTATAATAATGCAACAAGCTGTACTTTATTTCTGATTGTTTTATACTTTATTAATTGAAGACATATTTGTCACTTACTATTTCCTAACATTTTCTGCTTTTCTTGAAGAATGCATAGAGTATAGAGTACAAAGAAAATAATCTATCAAGATTGGCTCAACAGCCTTTGGCTGTGAGAATCTCGAGGAATGACTGATAATTAGTTTTCATTAGTGAGAAGAGAGAAGCAAAGAAGCATAAATCAGCTACCACATATGTGAGTCAACCTAGGATCAAGAGTTCCATTTTTTTCCATGTGAATGACTTCATTTTTTAAAAAAAATTTTATTCTACTGTAGAAGGATAAATAGTATATGAATACTTCAAATTTGTAACATACTCGAAAACTGTATAAAAAGGAGAAAATTTACTCATTTAAAGAGGGGAAATATTTAAATTAAAAATATATACTGCTGCAAAGAATATGTTTGTTCAATAATGTGTCATGGAAAACATACTTGTTCTTCATAACTTACATGTATCAAGAAGACAAGAATTTTAATGGATCTTGGTGTTCTTTATTGTTGTTTTAAACATATTAGTTTCAGGTGCACAGCCTAATTATTTGATATGTACATGTATTACAAAATAAATACATATTTTTATTCTTTCCTCTCATCACAGATTGCTTGTGGATAACACCTGGTTCTTTGACAATATCCTAAAGTTGCCTGGTTTCTTTAAGAAAAGACCTATTCAGCATTCTCATATCACCTCTCAGCTTCACACTCTAAGTTCAGAGTCAGGTTTGTCATTTATTGTGTTGCTGAAAAATCTTATGCAAATGTAACCCCAAAATCACAAGTGATGATGTTTTCTGTTTTTAAAGGCAGCTTCTGGGTGTCCAGGTCACATTTCAAAACATCAGATTGCATGGTCCACTCAAAGGTTATGAATTTTTCTGTGGGCAGATGTTTGTGGAATACGACTTCTTTTTTATTTTTGCCATGATTATCCCTTTGAATTTTCTATAAAGGTAAGCAGAAAATCAGGGTTGCGGACTGTTGAGAGGAGAAAAGACATTGTTATTCCAAAGATATTTTATTTATACATCAAGAAATGTCTACTTAATACCATTCTTCCTTTTCAAGTGGAATAATGTAAATGCTCAGTCTTTTTGAAAGAAAAGAAAAATACACATGCTCTGAGAAAAAATTTGTTATTTGTTATTAAGTTATGATCTTTTATGCTAAGGGAAGGGTATATAAATGTTGATGCACATGACAATATAACTCATATTAAAAATGAGCATTTGGGTTTTTTTAACATCTTTATTGGAGTATAATTGCTTTACATTGTTGTGTTAGTTGTTGCTGTATAACAAAGTGAATCAGCTATATGCATACGTATATCCCCATATCCCCTCCCTCTTGAGCCTCCCTCCCACCCTCCCTATCCCACCCCTCTAGATAGCCACAGAGCACCGCTGATCTCCCTGTGCTATGCAGCTGCTTCCCACTAGCTATCTATTTTACATTTGGTAGTGCATATATGTCAATGCTACTCTCTCACTTTGTCCCAGCTTACCCTGCCCCCTCCCCCTGTCCCAAGTCCATTCTCTACGTCTGCATCTTTATTCCTCTCCTGCCCCTAGGTTCTTCAGAACCATTTTTGTTTTGTTTTGTTTTAGATTCCATATGTATGTGTTAGTATATGGTATTTGTTTTTCTCTTTCTGACTTACTTCACTCTGTATGACAGACTATAGGTCCATCCACCTCACTATCAGTAACTCAATTTTGTTTCTTTTAATGGCTGAGTAATATTCCATTGTATATATGTGCCACATCTTCTTTATCCATTCATCTGTCGATAGACACTTAGGTTGCTTCCATGTCCTGGCTATTGTAAATAGTGCTGCAATGAACATTGTGGTACATGACTCTTTCTGAATTATGGTTTTCTCAGGGTATATGCCCAGTAGTGGGATTGCTGGGTCACATGGTAGTTCTATTTTTAGTTTTTTAAGGAACCTCCATACTGTTCTCCATATTGGCTGTATCAATTTACATTCCCACCAACAGGGCAAGAGGGTTCACTTTTCTCCACACCCTCTCCAGCATTTATTGTTTGTAGATTTTTTGTTGATGGCCATTCTGACAGCTGTGAAGTGATACCTCATTGTAGTTTTGATTTGCATTTCTCTAATGATTAGTGATGTTGAGCATCCTTTCATGTGTTTGTTGGCAATCTGTATATCTTCTTTGGATAACTATCTATTTAGGTCTTCTGCCCATTTTTGGATTGGGTTGTTTGATTTCTTGATATAGAGCTGCATGAACTGCTTGTATATTTTGGAGAGTAATCCTTTGTCAGCTGCTTCATTTGCAAATATTTTCTCCCATTCTGAGGGTTGTCTTTTCGTCTTGTTTATGGTTTCCTTGGCTGTGCAAAAGCTTTTAAGTTTCATTAGGTTCCATTTGTTTATATCTGTTTTCATTTCCATTTCTCTAGGAGGTGGGTCAAAAAGGATCTTGCTGTGATTTATGTCATAGAGTGTTCTGCTTATGTTTTCCTCTAAGAGTTTTATAGTGTTTGGCCTTACATTTATGTCTTTAACCCATTTGGAGTTTATTTTTGTGTATGGTGTTAGGGAGTGTTCTAATTTCATTCTTTTACATGTAGCTGTCCAGTTTTCCCAGCACCACTTATTGAAGAGGCAGTCTTTTCTCCACTGTATATCCTTGCCTCCTTTATCAAAGATAAGGTGACCATATGTGTGTGGGTTTATCTCTGGGCTTCCTATCCTGTTCCATTGATCTATATTTCTGTTTTTGGGCCAGTACCATACTGTCTTGATTACTGTATCTTTGTAGTATAGTCTGAAGTCAGGGAGCGTGGTTCCTCCAGCTCCATTTTTCTTTCTCAAGATTGCTTTGGCTATTTGGGGTCTTTTTTGTTTCCATACAGATTGTGAAATATTTTGTTCTAGTTCTGTGAAAAATGCCATTGGTAGTTTGGTAGGGATTGCACCGAATCTGTAGACTGCTTTGGGTAGTATAGTCTTTTCACAATGTTGATTATTCCAGTCCAAGAACATGGTATATCTCTCCATCTGTTTGTATCATCTTTAATTTCTTTAATCAGTGTCTTGTAGTTTTCTGCATACAGGTCTTTTGTCTCCTTAGGTAAATTTATTCCTAGGTATGTTATTCTTTTTGTTGCAATGGTAAATGGGAGTGTTTCTTTAATTTCTCTTTCAGATTTTTCATCATTAGTGTATAGGAATGCAAGAGATTTCTGTGCATTATTTTTGTATGCTGCTACTTTACCAAATTCATTGATTAGCTCTAGTAGTTTTCTGGTAACATCTTTAAGATTCTCTATGTATAGTATCATGTTATCTGCAAACAGTGACAGTTTTACTTCTTTTCTGATTTCGATTCCTTTTATTTATTTATTTTTTTAAAGAGATAACATACATATTTTATTTATTTATTTATTTATTTATTTATTTATTTATTTATTTATTTATGGCTGTGTTGGGTCTTCGTTTGTGTGCAAGGGCTTTCTCTAGTTGTGGCAAGCGGGGGCCACTCTTCATCGTGGTGCACGGGCCTTTCATTATCGCGGCCTCTCTTGTTGCGGAGCACAGGCTCCAGACGCGCAGGCTCAGTAATTGTGGCTCACGGACCCAGTTGCTCCGCGGCATGTGGGATCTTCCCAGACCAGAGCTCGAACCCGTGTCCCCTGCATTGGCAGGCAGATTCTCAACCACTGCGCCACCAGGGAAGCCCTGTATTCTTTTTTATTGATCCCCACGAGGCAATGAATTTTTACCTAAAATTATTTTTTTATTTATAGTTTAACTAGAGTCTTGAAGTTTTTCTTTTTGATCCTTGGGAAAATTTCCTGGTTAGCCAATTCATAAAATGCAGCTCACTTGGAGCTAAAGGGACATTGTGAGGCAGAGAATGAAAGGATATGGATCTGGAGGCAAAAGCAGGAGCTGGACCACCCAGAACCTTCTAAGTGGTGTTAACATTATCCTGAGGGCATGGGTTGCCAGTGACCCAAATTACCAAGAGACGTTATCATTCTTATTGGAAAATGATGGCTTCTGTAAAGAAAACTTTATTCTGGAGTCAAAATGCCTAAAGAAGAAATTCACATTGAAAATAAGGTTTCATTAATTAATTAAACAAATAATTATTAGGTTTCTGTTATGTACCAGATAGCACGGGGGATATAAAAATGAAAGACACAGATGCTTAGTCTAACAAAGCATTCACAAGAATCAACAGATACACTACATAGTGAGCAGTGCTGGAATGGGAGTATGCACATTGTGTTATGGGAACACAAGAAGAAGCATGTTTACTTCACTTTGTTAGGAAATGAAAAAAAATCTATGTACTATATATATATTTTTTTCTATACAAGCAAATTATAGAAGTTATTTAAAAATACTTTTAGAGTTTGTGTGTATGTATGAAATCTTCACAAGGTGTATAAGACTTTTCTTGTTTAGAAAAAATATTACACATGTGAACTTGAGATGAGCTTGATGTTCGTTGTTCTGAGTTGGCCTAAAACATTTTAGGCCTTAATATAATTTGATGTATAGAATTACTATATTGCAAATCCCCCCACAGAAGAAATTACTGACACAAATATAAATTTATTGTTTTGCACAGTCTATTCTGCTGCTCAAGACTCTTAGTTTTAATTCATTTAAAATGCATTGAGCTCCTAGTATGTATCAGGCAATATGCTAGAGCTTGGAATTAAAATGAAAAAGAAAGACATAGTCCTGGTTCCTCCAGAAAATACAATGTAGTGGGGAATATAGATAACTAAACAGTCAGTCCCACACTGTTGTGTTTTTCTAGTTGGTGAATGTTTTCTTCCTTTTCACTGGTAGCTGTCACTTCTCAGTACTGAGTTGTTTCAAAATCTGATTTGAGATGATACTAATTAGTAGTTGTGGATGAGTAACAGTGTTTTTCTTGTTCGGGAGCAACCTGCTTTGTTTATTATTCCCAAAAAGATAACATTATAAATATGGGATTGGTTTACATATATAATGTCTTATTTATTCAGTTGGCTTGTTTAAACCTTTTGGGAACAAGCCAGTTACAAATAAATGAATCATTATTTACGACTGTCTTTGATGGAGTGTTTACTATGTGTCCTTTACATGGAGTAACTCATTTAACCATCAGAACAACCCTGTTAATAGGATCTTATATCCCCCATTTTACAGAAAAGGGAACAGAAGTACTGAGAGGTTAAGTAACTTGCCCAAAGTCACACAGCCAACAAATTGGAGCCAGAATTTAAATGGTGGTAGCCGGGCCCCAGAACCATTGCTCTTAATCAATACACTATACTGACTCCAGAACGAATATATACATAAATATTCCGTTGTATGTATGGGAAATTTTTAATACCAGAGGTCTAAATGATAAAGCTTCGATTGTCATTGATCACGATAGAATCTGATTGTCACAAAAAGACCATTACCCCAACAGACCTGCTGTAGAGCATGACAATTCTACCAGAAGAATTACTCCTTTGGTATGAGACAGATATTCTAGAGGGTCCCTCTAAAGCACATAGTTATCTTGCTATGAAAACAGTAATCTTGTGGAATGCACCATCACATGACCATGGATTACATTGCTAAATAATTCAGCTATCTCTTAAATAAGTTTGAGGGCCTAAGGAGATAGCACCTGGGACAAGTAAATTTTTAAGAAGATAAACCTGGGGAGTAGGGGCAAGATGGCGGAAGAGTAAGACGCAGAGATCACCTTCCTTCCCACAGATACAGTAGAAATATATCTACACGTGAAACTGCTCCTACAGAACACCCACTGAATGCTGGCAGAAGACGTCAGACCTCCCAAAAGGCAAGAAAATCCCCAAGTACTTGCGTAGGGTAAAAGAAAAAAGAAATAACAGAGACAAAAGAATAGGGACGGGACCTGCACCAGTGGGAGGGAGCCGTGAAGGAGGAAAGGTGTCCACACACTAGGAGCCCCTTCGCGGGCAGAGACTGCGGGTGGCAGAGGGGGGAAGCTTCGGAGCCACGGAGGAGAGCGCAGCCACAGGGGTGCGGAGGGCAAAGCGGAGAGATTCCTGCACAGAGGCTCGGCGCCGAGCAGCACTCACCAGCCCGAGAGGCTTGTCTGCTCACCTGCCGGGGCGGGCGGGGGCTGGGAGCCGAGGCTCGGGCTTCGGTCGGATCGCAGGGAGGGGACTGGGGTTGGCGGCGTGAACACAGCCTGAAGGGGTTGGCACACCACAGCTATCTGGGAGGCCGAGAAAAAGTCTGCAGCCGCCGAAGAGGCAAGAGACTTTTTCTTGCCTCTTTGTTTCACGGTGTGCGAGGAGAGGGGATTCAGAGTGCCGCCTAAACGAACTCCAGAGATGGGCGTGAGCCGCGGCTATCAGCGTGGACCCCAGAGACGGGCAGGAGACGCTAAAGCTGCTGCTGCCGTCACCAAGAAACCTGTGTGCGAGCACAGGTCACTCTCCGCACCGCCCCTCCCGGGAGCCGGTGCAGCCCGCCACTGCCAGGGTCCCGTGATCCAGGGACAACTTCCCCGGGAGAACGCACGGCGCGCCTCAGGCTGGTGCAACGTCACGCCGGCCTCTGACGCCGCAGGCTCACCCCGCCTCCTCTGTACCCCTCCCTCCCCGCGGCCTGAGTGAGCCAGAGCCCCCGAAGCAGCTGCTCCTTTAACCCCGTTCTGTCTGGGCAGGGAACGGACGCCCTCAGGCGACCTACATGCAGAGGCGGGTCCAAATCCAAAGCTGAACCCCGGGAGCTGTGCAAACAAAGAAGAGAAAGGGAAATCTCTCCCAGCAGCCTCAGAAGCAGCGGATTAAAGCTCCACAAACAACTTGATGTGCCTGCACCTGTTGAATACCTGAATAGACAACGAATCATCCCAAATTCAAGAGGTGGACTTTGGGAGCAGGATATATTAATTTTTCCCCTTTTCCTTTTTTTCTGTGTGGATGAAAGGCTCTGGGTGCTCCAGCCAGGCATCAGGGCTGTGCCTCTGAGGTGGGAGAGCCAACTTCAGGGCACTGGTCCACAAGAGACCTCCCAGCTCCACGTAATACCAAACGGCGAAAATCTCTCAGAGATCTCCATCTCAACATCAAGACCCAGCTTCACTCAACGACCAGCAAGCTACAGTGCTGGACACCCTATGCCAAACAACTAGCAAGACAGGAACACAGCCCCATCCATTAGCAGAGAGGCTGCCTAAAATCATAATAAGGCCACAGACACCCCAAAACACACCACCAGATGTGGACGTGCCCACCAGAAAGACAAGATCCAACCTCATCCACCAGAACACAGGCACTAGTCCCCTCCACCAGGAAGCCTACACAACCCACTGAACCAACCTTAGCCACTGGGGACAGATACCAAAAACAACGGGAACTACGAACCTGCAGCTTGTGAAAAGCAGACCCCAAACACAGTAAGATAAGCAACATGAGAAGACAAAAAAACACTCAGCAGGTGAAGGAGCAGGGTCAAAACACACCAGACCTAACAAATGAAGAAGAAATAGGCAGTCTACCTGAAAAAGAATTCAGAATAATGATAGTAAAGATGATCCAAAATCTTGGAAATAGAATAGACAAAATGCAAGAAACATTTAACAAGGATGTAGAAGAACTAAAGAGGAACCAAGCAACGATGAAAAACACAATAAATGAAATTAAAAATACTCTAGACGGGATCAATAGCAGAATAACTGAGGCAGAAGAACGGATAAGTGACCTGGAAGATAAAATAGTGGAAATAACTACTGCAGAGCAGAATAAAGAAAAAAGAATGAAAAGAACTGAGGACAGTCTCAGAGACCTCTGGGACAACATTAAACGCACCAACATTCGAATTATAGGGGTCCCAGAAGAAGAAGAGAAAAAGAAAGGGACTGAGAAAATATTTGAAGAGATTATAGTTGAAAACTTCCCTAATATGGGAAAGGAAATAGCTAATCAAGCCCTGGAAGCACAGAGAGTCCCATACAGGATAAATCCAAGAAGAAACACGCCAAGACACATATTAATCAAACTATCAAAAATTAAATATAAAGAAAACATATTAAAAGCAGCAAGGGAAAAACAACAAATAACACACAAGGGAATCCCCATAAGGTTAACAGCTGATCTTTCAGCAGAAACTCTGCAAGCCAGAAGGGAGTGGCAGGATATACTTAAAGTCATGAAGGAGAAAAACCTACAACCAAGGTTACTCTACCCAGCAAGGATCTCATTCAGATTTGATGGAGAAATTAAAACCTTTACAGACAAGCAAAAGCTGAGAGAGTTCAGCACCACCAAACCAGCTTTACAACAAATGCTAAAGGAACTTCTCTAGGCAAGAAACACAAGAGAAGGAAAACACCTACAATAACAAACCCAAAACATTTAAGAAAATGGGAATAGGAACATACATATCGATAATTACCTTGAATGTAAATGGATTAAATGCTCCCACCAAAAGACACAGGCTGGCTGAATGGATACAAAAACAAGACCCATATATATGCTGTCTACAAGAGACCCACTTCAGACCTAGGGACACATACAGACTGAAAGTGAGGGGATGGAAAAAGATATTCCATGCAAATGGAAATCAGAAGAAAGCTGGAGTAGCAACTCTCATATCAGACAAAATAGACTTTAAAATAAAGACTATTACAAGAGACAAAGAAGGACACTATATAATGATCAAGGGATCGATCCAAGAGGAAGGTATAACAATTGTAAATATTTATGCACCCAACATAGGAGCACCTCAATACATAAGGCAAATACTAACAGCCATAAAAGGGGAAATCGACAGCAACACAATCATACTAGGGGACTTTAACACCCCACTTTCACCAATGGACAGATCATCCAAAATGAAAATAAATAAGGAAACACAAGCTTTAAATGATACATTAAACAAGATGGACTTAATTGATATTTATAGGACATTCCACCCAAAAACAACAGAATACACATTTTTCTCAAGTGCTTATGGAACATTCTCCAGGATAGATCATATCTTGGGTCACAAATCAAGCCTTGGTAAATTTAAGAAAATTGAAATCGTATCAAGTATCTTTTCTGACCACAACGCTGTGAGACTAGATATCAATTACAGGAAAAGATCTGTAAAAAATACAAACACATGGAGGCTACACAATACACTACTTAATAACGAAGTGATCACTGAAGAAATCAAAGGGGAAATCAAAAAATACCTAGAAACAAATGACAATGGAGACACGACGACCCAAAACCTATGGGATGCAGCAAAAGCAGTTCTAAGAGGGAAGTTTATAGCAATACAAGCCTACATCAAGAAACAGGAAACATCTCGAATAAACCACCTAACCTTGCACCTAAAGCAATTAGAGAAAGAAGAGCAAAAAACCCCAAAGCTAGCAGAAGGAAAGAAATCATAAAGATCAGATCAGAAATAAATGAAAAAGAAATGAAAGAAACAATAGCAAAAATCAATGAAACTAAAAGCTGGTTCTTCGAGAAGATAAACAAAATTGATAAACCATTAGCCAGACTCATCAAGAGAAAAAGGGAGAAGACTCAAATCAATAGAATTAGAAATGAAAAAGGAGAAGTAACCACTGACACTGCAGAAATACAAACGATCATGAGAGATTACTACAAGCAACTCTATGCCAATAAAATGGACAACTTGGAAGAAATGGACAGATTCTTAGAAATGCACAACCTACCAAGACTGAACCAGGAAGAAGTAGAAAATATGAACAGACCAATCACAAGCACTGAAATTGAAACTGTGATTAAAAATCTTTCAACAAACAAAAGCCCAGGACCAGATGGCTTCACTGGCGAATTCTATCAAACATTTAGAGAAGAGCTAACACCTATCCTTCTCAAACTCTTCCAAAATATTGCAGAGGGAGGAACACTCCCAAACTCATTCTATGAGTCCACCATCACCCTGATACCAAAACCAGACAAAGATGTCACGAAGAAAGAAAACTACAGGCCAATATCACTGATGAACATAGATGCAAAAATCCTCAACAAAATACTAGCAAATAGAATCCAACAGCACATTAAAAGGATTATACACCATGATCAAGTGGGGTTTATTCCAGGAATGCAAGGATTCTTCAGTATACTCAAATCAATCAACGTGATACACCATATTAACAAATTGAAGGAGAAAAACCATATGATCATCTCAATAGATGCAGAGAAAGCTTTTGACAAAATTCAACACCCATTTATGATAAAAGCCCTGCAGAAAGTAGGCATAGAGGGAACTTTCCTCAACATAATAAAGGCCATATATGACAAACCCACAGCCAACATTGTTCTCAATGTTGAAAAACTGAAACCATTTCCACTAAGATCAGGAACAAGACAAGGTTGTCCACTCTCACCACTATTATTCAACATAGTTTTGGAAGTGTTAGCCACAGCAATCAGAGAAGAAAAAGAAATAAAAGGAATCCAAATCGGAAAAGAAGAAGTAAAGCTGTCACTGTTTGCAGATGACATGATACTATACATAGAGAATCCTAAAACTGCCACCAGAAAACTCCTAGAGCTAATCAATGAATTTGGTAAAGTAGCAGGATACAAAATTAATGCACAGAAGTCTCTTGCGTTCCTATATACTAATGATGAAAAATCTGAAAGTGAAATTAAGAAAACACTCCCGTTTACCATTGCAACAAAAAGAATAAAATATCTAGGAATAAACCTACCTAAGGAGACAAAAGACCTGTATGCAGAAAATTATAGGACACTGATGAAAGAAATTAAAGATGATACAAATAGATGGAGAGATATACCATGTTCTTGGATTGGAAGAATCAACATTGTGAAAATGACTCTACTACCCAAAGCAATCTACAGATTCAATGCAATCCCTATCAAACTACCACAGGCATTCTTCACAGAACTAGAACAAAAAATTTGACAATTTGTATGGAGACACAAAAGACCCCGAATAGCCAGAGCAATCTTGAGAACGAAAAATGGAGCTGGAGGAATCAGGCCCCCTGACTTCAGACTATATTACAAAGCTACAGTAGTCAAGACAGTTTGGTACTGGCCCAAAAACAGAAATATAGATCAATGGAACAGGATAGAAAGCCCAGAGATAAACCCACGCACATATGGTCACCTTATCTTTGATAAAGGAGGCAAGCATATACAGTGGAGAAAAGACAGTCTCTTCAATAAGTGGTGCTGGGAAAATTGGACAGGTACATGTAAAAGTATGAAATTAGAACACTCCCTGACACCATACACAAAAATAAACTCAAAATGGATTAAAGACCTAAGTGTAAAGCCAGACACTATCAAACTCTTAGAGGAAAACATAGGCAGAACACTCTATGACATAAATCGCAGCAAGATCCTTTTTGACCCAGCTCCTAGAGAAATGGAAATAAAAACACAAATAAACAAATGGGACCTAATGAAACTTAAAAGCTTTTGCACAGCAAAGGAAACCATAAACAAGACCAAAAGACAACCCTCAGAATGGGAGAAAATATTTGCAGATGAAGCAACAGACAAAGGATTAATCTCCAAGATTTACAAGCAGCTCATGCAGCTCAATAACAAAAAAACAAACAACCCAATCCAAAAATGGGCAGAAGACCTAAATAGACATTTCTCCAAAGAAGATATACATATGGCCAACAGACACATGAAAGAATGCTCAACATCCTTAATCATTAGAGAAATGCAAATCAAAACTACAATGAGGTATCATCTCACACCAGTCAGAATGGCCATCATCAAAAAATCTAGAAACAATAAATGCTGGAGAGGGTGTGGAGGAAAGTGAACACTCTTGCACTGTTGGTGGGAATGTAAATTGATACAGCCACTATGGAGAACAGTATGGAGGTTCCTTTAAAAACTAAAAATAGAACTACCATACGACCCAGCAATCCCACTACTGGGCATATACCCTGAGAAAACCATAATTCCAAAAGAGTCATGTACCAAAATGTTCATTGCAACTCTATTTACAATAGCCAGGACATGGAAGCAACCAAAGTGTCCATCATCGGATGAATGGATAAAGAAGATGTGGCACATATATACAATGGAATATTACTCAGCCATAAAAAGAAATGAAATGGAGGTATTTGTAATGAGGTGGATGGAGTTAGAGTCTGTCATACAGAGTGAAGTAAGTCAGAAAGAGAAAAACAAATACAGTATGCTAACACATATATATGGAATCTAAGGAAAAAAAAAAAAAAGGTCATGAAGAACCTAGTGGCAAGATGGGAATAAAGACATAGACCTACTAAAGAATGTACTTGAGGATATGGGGAGGGGGAGGGGTGAGATGTGACAGGGTGAGAGAGTGTCATGGACATATATATACACTACCAAATGTAAAATAGATAGCTAGTGGGAAGCAGCCGCATAGCACAGGGAGATCAGCTCGGTGCTTTGTGACCACCTAGAGGGGTGGGATAGCGAGGGTGGGAGGGAGGGAGATGCAAGAGGGAAGAGATATGGGAACATATGTATATGTATAACTGATTCACTTTGTTTTAAAGCAGAAACTAACACACCATTGTAAAGCAATTATACTTCAATAAAGATGTTAAAAAAAAGAATAAAGTGCTTCAGGCAATGCTCAAAAAAAAAAAAAAGAAACCTGGAACCTTATCTACTTCTTATGGAGGCTAATACTGGGGCTGAAATGCATGGGCAGCCTAGTAGGGCTCAGCACAAGGGTGGTGAGTCCTTTGAGCAGGAGATTGGTGCTGGTGACATCCTCAGCCCTCTGGGAAATCTGCTCTAGTCTATTCCAGGAAAATGGTCTTCCTATATATTCTTATTTGCAAATATGATTCAGCCTACTATTTTATCTTGGAAATAAATACATTTTGTACTCATCTAGCTCAGATTATGTTTAAGAACTTGAAGAATCACTGAAACTCTTCTGATCACTGATTTAAATGTAATAACTTTGTTCTAGTATTTATCAGCTGGGGTATCCTGAAGCGTCATAAGTGGGCTGCCTAATTTTGATCAAATATTTTCTATGATGTTACAGCGCTTTTACAGTGCTATTGGTCAGAGCTGTTGTTTTTTTTTTTTTTAAACAAAACTTTGTTTTCTCAGAGCAGCTTTAGGTTCATAGCAAAATTGAGAGGAATGTACAGAGATTTCCCATATGCCTCCTATTTCTACACATGCATAGCCCCTCCTATTATCAACATCTCCCACTAGAGTGATACGTTTGTTAGAACTGATAAACCTACATTGACATCATAATCATCCAGAGTTCGCAGTTTATATTATGCTTCACTCTTGGTGTTGTACATTCTATGGATTTGGACAAATGTTTAATGACATGTATACATCATTATGGCATCTATTTTTACTGCCTTAAAAACCTGTTTTTTGCCTATTCATCTCTCTCCCTTCACCTCAACCCCTGGCAACCACTGATCTTTTTATTGTCTCCATAGTTTTTCCTTTTCCAGAATGTCATATAGTTGGAATTATACAGTATGTATAGCCTTCTCAGATTGGCTTCTTTACTTAGTAATGTGCACTTAAGTTTCCTTCATGTTTTTTTCATGGCTTGATAGTGTATTTCTTTTTAACACTGAATAATATTCCATTACCTTGATATACCCTAGTTTCCTAATCCATTCACCAACTAAAGGACATCTTGGTCGCTTCCAAGTTTTGGCAATTATGAATAAAGCTGCTATAAACATCTGTGTGCAGGTTTTTGTGTGGACATAAGTTTTCAGCTCTTTTGGGTACCTACGAAGGTCTGCAATTGCTGTATTATATAGTAAGAATATGTTTAGTTTCATAAGAAACCATCAAACTGTCTTCCAAAGTGGCTATATTAACAGTTTCGCATTCCCACCAGCAAGAATGAGAGTCTGTGTTTCTCCACATCCTTGCCAACAATTGATGTTGTTAGTGTTCTAGATTTTGGCCATTCTGATAGGTGCATAGTGGAATCTCATTGTTATTTTAATTTGTGTTTTCCTGACGATATATTATGTAGAGCATTTTTCATATGTTTATTTGCCATCTGTATATCTTCTTTGGTGAGAAGTCTGTTCAAGCTTTTGGCTCATTTATTAATTGGGTTGTTTGTTTTCTTACTGTTGAGTTTTAAGAGTTCTTTCTATCAGAGCTCATTTTAGGATTCAGTGCAAAGTAGGGTTTAATATTAAGTTAATAAGAAGAGGCATAATACAATGTGAAACAGGGACTAAAGAAATGTTTGTGTTTATAGAAGCATCATGAGTATAGAAGAGGTGAGTTGCTGCTACTCAAAAATGCTTGAAGTCATTCATGGACAGCCATGTTGTAAGAAAGCCCAACTTAGCCATGCAGAAAGGATGTGTGGAAAGGAGTGATGTAGGCTAGCTCTCAGTCGCTTCAGTGACCCCAGCTCAGGTACCAGACACGTCAGTGAAGGGACTATCTTAAACATTTCAGCCTCAGCAGATGCTAAGTTAAGAATATCTGAGGCCCCAGAGATATGGCACCAGCTGAACTTCCCATCATCTACAACTACTTGAACAACCTTAGCTGAGATCTTAGATATTGTGGAGCAATGACAAACCACCCCTGCTGTACCTTGCTCAGCCTTTCTGATGCTCAGAATCATAAGCATAATAAAATGATTGTTAAGTGGTTTGCTACTGAACAATAGATAGTGAGGACAGGCTCCTTATATCCCCCCTATAAACTGGATTAGGCTTACAGCTTGGGTTGGGCATGAGACTTCACTTTAGCTGGAACAACCTAAACTGCTGCGTCAAGTACACAATTGTTTGTAATTTGTCTTCAGGAGTTTCCTTTGAAAGTGCACATCATTGATGGTTAACTAACCTTTAATAGCAAACTTGTTGGCATCTTCTGACTGAGTAGGATCCTATAGGAATAGGACATAACAAAACACTTTTCCACTTGCACCCTAGGGCTAGTTCTGATGCAGCACTCTGTGGTTCCATTAGGTTGGTGTTCTTAGGTCTCTCTCTCTTTCTCTCCCTTGCTCTCACTCTCTCTTACTGGGATAACATGAAAAAACAGGAAAAGTAACAGCTACATTGTCGGCATGGTGTATCGTGATTAAGACTTGTGGACTGAATAGAACCTATGATGACTTTGACCTGAGTGGACTTTAGAATATTTATGTTTTAAGCGTGGATGATGAACCATGGAACCCAACCCAGTTGCTATTTGTACTGAAGAGTGGAAGCAGTGAAGAAAGAAAGGCATTCTGTACCTAAAAGAGAAAAACAACAAATGGCAAAGTATACACTGTACGTTCAAATAATTTGCTGTGCCTTGAGTGAGGGAATTTTAACCTCTCTAGATCTCTGTTTTGGGTTCCATAAATTAAAAGTGTTGGATTAGACGGCCTTTAAAATTATTCCATTTCTAAAATGTTTGACTCTAAGTGTAAAATAGAAGAAAAGGTAAAGTCAGTGATCATGACATGTTGTGGGAGGTCAGTAAATATTTGCTGAGTGATTAATATGAGACATGTATCCGATTTACCTAGTAGGGTCTAAGCCAGTGAAACCTTAGCACTGTTAAGAATGTTATGATTTCCCAACTTTAACACATATTTATAGTCAGAAGTAGGCAAAACTGATATAGCACATACATTTCTTTGTAATGTCACAAGTTTTCTTCTCTTCCAGGAATTCCAACCATATTCCAGGAATATTCTGGTACTATCCCAAAAGGATTTTCTTTCTAAACTGGACATCAGGTGTTTGGAAATCAGCCTAAAACCAACAAACAACCCCATGCTTCCGTGCCACTGACTTTTTTAAAAAAATAGAATTTCTTATTTTATTTCTAGATTCATATGCAGCTGTAAGAAATAACATCAAGGTAGCCTGTGTATCTTTCACTCAGTTTCCCCCAGTGATAACATCTTGCATAACTATGGTATAATAGCACATCTGTGAAATTGACATGGATCTAATCCACTGACCTTATTCAGATTTCACCAGTTTTACATGAACTCATTTGTGTATATGTGTGCGTGTGTGTGCATGTGTATTTTGTTCTATGCTATGTTACCACGTGTAGATTTGTGGAACCACAGTCAAGATACAGAATAGTTACTTCACCACAAGGATGCCTTGTGCTATCTTTTAATAGAAATCTGCCCCTCTCCCCAACCTCTGTCCCTAATTCTTGACAACCACTAATCTGTTATTCATCTCTATACTTTTATCATTTCAAAAATGTTATATAAAATGAAATCATGCATTATCTAACCTTTTGAGATTAGCTTTTTTCACTCAGGAAAATTCCAAGCCCCTAACTTTTTTTAAAAAGTGTTTTGGCTGTGTTGGGTCTTCGTTTCTGTGCAAGGGCTTTCTCTAGTTGTGGCAGGTGGGGGCCACTCTTCATCGCGGTGCACGGGCCTCTCATTATCGCGGCCTCTCTTGTTGCGGAGCACAGGCTCCAGACGCGCAGGCTCAGTAACTGTGGCTCACGGGCCTAGTTGCTCCGCGGCATGTGGGATCTGCCCAGACCAGGGCTCGAACCCGTGTCCCCTGCATTGGCAGGCAGATTCTCAACCACTGCACCACCAGGGAAGCCCAAAGCCCCTAACTTTTAAACTCAGAAAAATGAAGGTGTAATGATGAACTAAGATATGAAGAAATGGATATTTTTGAATAAGAATTCCTATGTGTTGTCTGTTTCTCTGACAACTCCCCACTTTGCCGAATTACCTTCTTCCTCCACTGTCTACACCAATTCACATCATGTCAGCAACCTTTTAACCTCAGTGAAAAGCTTTTACCTGAGAAGGTGGAATCAGGAAAAGGGAATTGAGCCTGATCTACCATCTACCAAATATGTCATTTCTGACAATAAGCTCAAACGAAGGGGTTACATTTAAAGACCTCAAGGGTCTTTTCACCTTGGAAATTTTACAATTAGAATTATGAAGATCCCATAAAACAAATGTTTGTTGACCATTTAGGCCTCTAGAATTGAGAAGGCAGGGGGAAAAAGCTGTAAATGGTACAGAATCAGAACTGGAAAGTAACTAGTACAGGTGGAAAAACTAACGAAATATTGATATCGTCACACAAAATAAAAATAGGTATTATTATTCTTGTTTGACAAATGATTAAAAGAGAGCTAGAGAGCTTAAATAATTTGCTTAAAATCACACAGTTGGAGGCAGGATTAGAATCCAAATCTACTTCCAAAGAAGTTTCTTTCTTTCTCAAAAAAATAAAACCAAACCAGTGCTATAGGCAGAGATAATAAAGTGTAAGCATCAGGGGAAGGGACAGTTTCATGTGGTAGTGAAGTCTGAGTTGACTATATATTGATTGAAGTGCAGTGGCCAATCTAGCCAGTTTGTAGGATATGAGAATGCATATTTATATTTTAGAGACAGCAAGAAGCACGTGTTTGCCTAGGGAACTGATTCTCAAAGTGCAGTCCCCAGACCAGCTGCTTTAGCCTCACCTAAGAACTTGTTAGAAATACGAATTTTCTGGCCCCAGACCTACTGAATTAGAAACTTTGGGGATGGAGTCCAGAAATCTGTTTCAACAAACCCTGTACGTAGTTCTGATGCACAGTAAAGTCTGAGAACCATTAGTGCCCAAGTGGAAAACTTATATTGAGTAGTATATGAAAGTGAAGATTTGAAGACTTTCAGTGGCCAACAGTGGTGATCCCATGTTTGAGGGATTTTCTTAGGAACTGCCCTTCTTCCTCTGCCCCTTGATTCTGATCCACTTACAGTGATGTCCACTGACTTAAACTCTAAATTTTAGTATTTTTGGCCTTGATTCCTGCCTCTGGAATCTACTATTCTCTGAATTTGAGTACATTCTATTTTACTCAAAATTACTTCTAGTAGAGAAAGCTCATACCAGCCCTGGGAGGTTTGGGGGGAATAAGAGAATCTAATGTGGTATGAATTTTGGTGAAATGAAAGGTTTTCCAAACTGGGAAGTTTAAGCTATTGTTTTTGGTTATTGGGTATCCATAAAAGACTTTCAGCAGAGGAATGACATGAGAAAATTGTATTTTTGGAAAAGTAATTTGGAAGCAATTTGTAGAATAGATTGGGTGGAAGTGCTTTATGAAGCTCATGCAGTAAACTAGGCATGAAGTATTGGTGTTAGAAGGCAATGATAGGGAAAGGAATAGAATGTGAGAAATATTTAGGGAGAAAATCCAATGTAACTTGGGGGCTAATTTGCAATAGAGAAAAAATAAGAGGGAGGAAAGAACAACTAACAAATTAAGAGACTTGATAAATGGAAACTAATGCTATTAACAGAAATGTGAAACAATTTCAATTCAGGTATCTTGTTTTGGAGAGTTAATCATAGAATTTGAATGTATTCAGTGTGAAGTAATGGTGAAACACCCAAGTGTTACTTCTCCTTAAATAAATTGATAAATGGATGTTTTTCCAAGGATCAAATGATAGAGTTAGATTGTCTTAGGGAAAACTGTGATTTTCTGCCTTGAATTTTATTTATCCCAACATAACTAAATATATCTGTGTGACTTTGAAGGAAAATTATTCCAGACAGACCATCCAAGAAACTGTAGTAAGTTAACAAGACAAAAGCAACTCTGAAAAAGCATGGCCCTAGCATAGTGGTTTCTTGGTAAGAGGGCTAGTAATGGTGGTGATCATAATAAGGCTTTGATGGTACAAGGGAGTGGGCATGGATATTAGACAGGATGGTGGTGGTTTATTAAATGAAGACTGGATCTATATGGGATATTCTTCTTTATTTCAATAGTCTGCTGCTCAATCAGTCTTGCTGATCTTGCATGCTTAGAATAATGCACAACAGAAATGGAGATATGAAAACAGATGGCATATGACTGTGGTCTTGTAAAACAATCAGAGTTTCCGTGCTTGCTTAGAAGTTGATGATAACTTAAAGAAGCCACCTACTTTGAGATGGAAAAATGTTCCCAGTTTCCATTTTCTTATCTTGTCAAATCATGATAGAATTTAGAGTTTGGAAAATAACATTATGGACATTATTTAACTACATGGAAAGTATGTGAAAGGGAACATAGTTTTTCTTTAGCAGATATACTGTGCCCTACTACACTCTTTACCTGACAAGTCATATTTTTCTTTTTAAATTCCTTGCAGTTTATAAGCTTTAAAACAATATATGAAATAGAGCCTGGGGACCCCAAAACACTGAAGCCAGGGTTCATAAAGCATTTATAAGAAAATGCTGATACAGCTCTTGAGGCCATCCCTGTTAAACCCCTGTTACTATAGATGTCTGAGGAGCATTTGAATATGCCTATTAGCAATGTAAGTCTATTTCATTTTTGGGTCAAACAGCCAAAAGAATATTTCTTTTTTTTCTTTTCTTCTTCTGATTGCCCTACCTGGGCTGTAACTAGCTGAACATTTACAACTCTGAATGATATAATGCAATTAAGACTCTCTATAACATTCTAATTTGCATATCCCATTATATAGAGTGACATCATTAGAAGACATGTGTTGAAGCTTTCCATTATGATATGTGAATGTATTATGGGATGAATATGCTTTGCCGAACCAAGATTGTACAGATTCACAGGCATACTTAGGCTAACAGGTGCTTCTTGAGCAAGTAATTTCTATGAGCAAGTGCCAATCATATTTTTTATTTTGCTTTCCTTCTTTATGAACACAAGCACAAAAGTCCAAAATAAGGTATAAATACTGTAAAATAGAAGTTTTAGAAGACAGGAATTATTCAAACACAATTAGCTGGGCTCCTTAAACTGTTTGTCCCTCCAGATCTGCCCTTCCATTTGGGTTTGGCCAATAGGAGGCACCAGCAGTAGAGAGAGCTTGAGGTTTTTATTTTCCTGGCTTCTTCCATGGTGGACCAAGATTTAGCAGTGACTGCATTTGGAGGAGGATTTGCATGAAATGAATGAAGCTTAAGCTTCAGAACCACTCACAAATGCAAGGCTCTTTCCAAGGTCCAGAGAGGGGCTCCAATAATATTTGTACAATCATATGTTTTTGTTAAAAGAAAAAAAAATTCTGACATGAAAAAGTATATTTGAAAAGAAATTTTAGAATATTTCAATAATACATCACAAGTTTAAAAAATGTAAGCAAGAAATCTGAGATTCCTGATTCATCACTAAACACACTTGTTAAAAAAACAGAGATAAATTAAACAATGAAATATGAAATGAAAATGATAAATTGAGTGATTAAATCAGTAGAAGGTATTCTGATAATGAGAAATAGAACAAAATTTTTTCAGATCTTACTAAAAGCTGTAATTCACTTAGAGTAAGAAATAAATTATGAATAGAAAGAATGAATAGGCTCTTGAATTGTTTGTTAATCTAATTAACAAAGAGGAATGAGTCATACAGACACATTGGAGAAAGATATAAATTTGTTGATGCTTTGACATGAACTACTGACATTGATAAAGATAATAGAAAACTCACAATAAGACACTACAACGAGGACAGTTAGGACAAACTGGTTAATGACTATTGTCAACTCAAACAGTATTTAATACTAGTCACTACACAAGAAAACCTGAGATGACCTGAAATCTTATAGCTTATATATGACAGACACTTGATGGAAGGTTTCCAAAATTTGAATACAAAACAAAAAAATTACATAACATTAACAATAGGAATTGTGAAGCTATACATCGTAATAGTTGATTATAAATTAACAATGATGAAAAATAAATTTCAATCCATCATGTTAGAGAAAATACTTATTTTTTCCCTATTAAAAATTGATCTTAAAAATTATATGAAGAAGCAATCAGAATATGCAACCAAAAGAAGTCAGATAAAAGATGTTTCAAAACTGTTTCTGTTAGTTAATAAATAAAATAATTACTTTCTAGATTTTGTTATGTTTGTGGTATTTATTTGATTTCAAAAATTTGAGATTTTTTATTTTAAAATATCCACATTCGTGCCTAATTTTATATTTGGAATTTTGCTTAATTTTTTCTTAAAGAGGGTACTTTAAATTATATAAACTTAAGCCCTATAAAACCTGAATCATGGTGCCTCTCCACACTATAGCTCTAACTGAAATCTGGTGACAGCTCTCTCACCTTGACTCTTTGGGCCTAAGGGCAGTAACCCTTTCCTGATTTTATGATTCCCTGAGGAATTCATCATCTTTTGTTGGTTCCCTTAAACCAGGGTTTCTCAACCTTGGCACATTGATGTTTTGGCTGGATAATTCTTTGTTATGGGGGCTGTCTTGTGTGGTGTAAAATGCTTAGTACCACCCTTTGCCTCTACATACTAGATTCCAGTAGCACTTCTCAAGTTGTGACAAGCAAAAATGTCTCCACATTGCCAAATATCTCCTGAGGGGGAAAATCATCATTCCCAGTTGAGAACCACTCTCTTAAAACCTTATAAATGGTCCCTTTGATTAAAATCCCTTTGATTACCCCTTTCAGCCTGCCATTTTTTTCTAAGACAATTATCAAAATGAGAGGAAGGATATGAAATTCTGAGAGAGGTTAAAAATATGTACTGTATCACTTTTTTTCATTAAAAAAACTATGCATTATATTTCTGTAGGTGAAGTAATAGCCTGAAGCAAATTATTTCTAAATGCTAAGTAGCTTAAAAGGAAGAAAAATATGCAAACATATAACAAATATAAAAAGGAAAAAAGGAATATACATTCCAGAGAGGGAAAAAAAGCATAATATCAATGTGGTGAAGAAAAAAAAACTGAAAATAATTGAACCTGCTCAGAAGATTCAAGTAAATAAAACAGAGAGCATTATAGAAGAAACAAAAGAGAGGTAGATTTAGATAGTACTTTCAGTGATGACAAAGTGAAGGGGGTTGGCAAATCCTCTTCCTTCAAATCCAGCTGTTGTTTTTTTGCTATTGAGTTGCAGGAGTTCCTTATATACGGTTGACCCTTGAACAATGTGGGGGTTGGGGACTCCAACCCTCTGCACAGTCAAGTATCAGTGCACAACTTATAGTTGGCCCTCTGTATCTGTAGTTTCCTATCCATGCAGTCAACCAACCATTGATTGTGTAGTACTGTAGTATTTACTATTGAAAAAAACCTGTGTATGACTGAACTATCACAATTCAAACCTGTGTTGATCAAGGGTTAACTGTATTTTGGAAATTGTTATCAGATATATGGTTTGCAAATATTTTTTCCCATTTTGTAGGTTACCTTTTCACTCTGTTGATTGTTTTCTTTGCTACACAGAAGTTTTTTGGATGGATGCATTCCTACTTGTCTTATTTTTATTTATTTATCTTTTTTTTGCTTTTACTACCTGTGCTTTTGGTGTCATATCCATGACATCATTGCCAAGACCAATGCCATGAAGTTTCCCCTATGTTTTCTTCTAGAAAGAAGTTTTACAGTTTCAGGTCTTTTAAGTCTTCAATCTATTTTGAGTTGATTTTTGTGTATGGTGTAAGATAAGGGTCCAGTTTCATTCTTTTGCATTTGGATATCCAGTTTTCCCAGCACCATTTGCTGAAGAGACTTTTCTTTCCTTATTGTGAATTCTTGATGTCATTGTTGAAGATCTGTTGACCTTATATGTGTGGATTTATTTCTGGACTCTCTCTTCTATCCCATTGGTCTATATGTCTGTTTTTATGCCAGTACCATACTGTTATAATTACTGTAGCTTTGTAATGTATTTTGAAATCAGGAAGTATAATGCTTCCAGCTTTTTCTTCTTTCTCAAGATTGTTTTGATTACTTCAGGTCCATTATGATTCCATAAACATTTTAGAGTTTTTTCCTATTTCTGTAAAAAATACCATTGGGATCTTGATAGAGATTGCATTGAACATGTTGATCACTTTGGGCCATATGGATATTTTAACAATATTCAGTCTTTCAATCCATGAACGTGGATGTCTTTCCACTTATTGTGTCTGTTTTAATTTCTGTCATCAATGTTTTGTAGTTTTCAGTGTACAAGTCTTTTATCAATACTTCCTTAGTTAAATTTATGCCTAAGTATTTTATTCTTTTTGATGTAATTGTAAATGAGACTGTTTTCTTAATTCTTTTTCCAGATAGTTCCTGATTAGTGTATAGAAATGTAACTGATTTTTGTATGTTGATTTTGTATACTGCAACTTTACTAAATCTGTTTATTAGTTCCAACAGTTTTTTCTTGGTGGAGTCTTTAGGGTTTTCTATACATACGATCAAAACCACAATGAGATATCACCTCACACCTGTTAGGATGGCTACTATCAAGAAACTAAAAACAACAAGTGTTGGCAAGGATGTTAAGAAGTTGGAACCCTTGTACACTTTTGGTTGGAATGCAAAATAATGCAGTCTCTATGGAACAAAAGTTTGGAAGTTCCTCAAAAAATTAAAAATAGAACTACCATGTGATTCAGCAATTCCACTTCTGGGTATTTATCTAAAAGAATTGAAATCAGGATCTTGAAGACATATTAGCACTCCCATGTTCATTGCGGCACTATTCACAATAGTCATGATGTTGAAAAAATCTAAATGTCTATCATTGGATAAATAAATAAAGCAAACGTGGTATATACATACAATGAAATGTTATTCAGCCTCATAAAAGCAGGAAATCCTGCCACATGTGACAACATGGATAAACTTTGAGGACATTATTCTAAGTGAAATAAACTTGTTACAGAAAGACAAATACTGCATGATTCCACTTATAAGAGGTATCTAAAACAGTCAAATTTATAGAAGCAGAGAATATAATTATAGTTCCCAGGGGCTGGTGGGGTGGGGGTGGGGGGATGAGGAACTGCTAATCAATGGTATAAAGCTTCAGTTATGCAAGAGAATAAGTTCTAGAGAACATGGTGCCTATAGTTAACAACACTGTATTGTACACTTAAAAATCATGTTGTGTTCCTCCCACAGTTAAAAAAAACCTTTAAAACTGGATAAAATTCTCAGAAACAATCTCTAGAAATTAACCAAAGGCAAGTAGTGAATTGAGAAATGTTTGTTTACAAAAAAACTGCTGAAAGTTAGGTAAAAACAGTGGGAGTTTTTGGTGTTCTTGCCTGGGGCTGTTTCCTTCTCAGCCATCCTTCCCCACTATTCCTCAGCCTGGTTAGTACAGTAATAAAACCAGGGCAGGGCTAGCTGTGAAAAACATGAGATTCACTGCCAGAGACAAGTGGCTCTACTTGGAGCAGAGAGCAAAAAAACCCCAAGCTCATTGGTGTTGTCAATAAAAATAGGAAACTTGGAAGAAAATGAATGGAGAAAACCTACAGTTCCCCTAGGCTAGGTGATAGCCCTGTTTAGGGCAAGAAACAGACCAGCTGACAAGCACAATATTTAATAGGGAGATACTGAAAATGAGATAGTAACTCTTGGGCTAGATAAGCTCTACACCTTGCTGGCTGACTGGGAGGCTGTTCACATAAGCAGGAAAGACCAAAGAGAGACTTGTGAAAAGTAAAAACCAGGAAAGACTTAAAAGAAGCTCTCAATACACACAGCTCCATCAGCAGAGGGTAGGAAGCCTTATTAGCTCAAGATGTTTGGACATATTCTCTGATCAAGCATTGGTTGGCTGCTATGCAATCAGGATGACTCCTGGGAAACTACGCTAAAAATAAAAATAAAAAATATTGAGCAGAGACATCAGTTCCCACTCTGCAAGGAGAAGAAAGTTTCCACAGATTAAGTCCAAGCAAGTCATTAAAAAGAAAAACAAAGCAAAACAAAACAAAAAACAGCAGCAATAACCCTCAGGAGGGGAACAGAATCCAGAGTTGCTAAACCTTACCTAAGATATCCAGTTTTCAACAAAAATTTATGGAACATTCATAGAAACAGAAAAGTATTTTCCTGAATATTTTTCCTTTACTCAGGAAAAAATAAACAGCCAATACAAACTGACTCTGGGCGCAGATGTTGGATTTAGCAGAAAAGATTCAAAGCTGCTATTATGAATAGAATTAGAGCAACTGTGTAATTATTTTTAAAGACTTCAAGGAAAATAAGGTGATGATGACTCAATAAATACAGAATATCAATGAAGAATAGAAGCTATAAAAGAGAACAAAGTGGAAATTCTATAGTTGGAATGTACAATGACCAAAAATGAAGATTTCGCTGGTTAGGCTAAACAGCAGATTTGAGATGGCAGAAAAATTAGTGACTTTGAATATATAGCAAAAGAAATTAAACAATCTGAAGAACAGAAAGAAAAAAAATTTGAGAAAAATGAACTGAACTTCAGAGATCCATGAGATAATATTTAAATGTACTAACACACATGTAATGGAGTGTCAGGAAATAGAAAAATAAGGTAGAAAAAAGATTTGAAGAAATAATGGTTGAAAAAATTTCAAATTTAATGAAAAACAATCTACGGATTCAAGGATCTCAATGAATCTCAAGTAGAATGCACAAATATATAAACATCTGGCTACATCGTTGTCAACCTGATGAATGTGGGAAGAGTAAAGTGCTTATCATATATAGAGGAACTACAACATGTTTAATAAGTGACTTCTCTTCAGAAACAATGGTGGCCAGAAGGACATGGATTGGCATATGCAAAGTGCGAAAGACATGAAAGACCTTGTCAACCAAGAAAGTTATATTCAACAAAACTATTCTTCATACATGAAGAAGAAATAAAGATGATCCTAAGTGAAGACTAAGAGAATTTGTTCCTAGATCTGCCCTACAAGAAATACTAAAGGAAATACTTCTTTAGGATGAAAGGAAATGACACTAGATGGTAACTTGAACCTATAGAAAGAAATGAAAAGCACCATGAATAGTAGATATGTAGGCAAATATAAAAGTCTGTATAAATATATATTTTTCTTTTTCTTTTCTTAATTTCTTTAAAAGATATGATTTTTAAAACAATAATTATAACACTATTGTTTATTTTATAATACGCATAGGTGAAATATATGCATTTAATAACACAAAAGAAGAGGGAATAAATGGAATGATATTGGAGCAAAATTGCTCTATTTTACTGGAATTAAGGCAATATTAACATGAAGCAGATTGTGAACAGTTCAGATGCATACTGTGATCTACAGAGCAACCATTATTTAAGAAAATAATTAAAATATGTATTTAAAAATATTAAAACAGTATGCTAAAAATACATTTTTTTCATTGTTGACCTATTTTATTTTATTTTTTTTAAACATCTTTATTGGAGTATAATTGCTTTACAATGGTGTGTTAGTTTCTGCTTTATAACAAAGTGAATCAGTATACATATACATGTAACCCCATATCTCTTCCCTCTGGCATCTCCCTCCCTCCCACCCTCCCTATCCCACCCCTCTAGGTGGTCACAAAGCACAGAGCTGATCTCCCTGTGCTATGCGGCTGCTTCCCACTAGCTATCTATTTTACATTTGGTAGTGTATATGTGTCCATGCCACTCTCTCACTTTATCCCAGCTTACCCTTCCCCCTCCCCGTATCCTCAAGTCCATTCTTTAGTAGGTCTGCGTCTTTATTCCCGTCTTGCCCCTAGGTTCTTCATGACCATTATTTTTTTGGTGGAAAACAGTATGCTAAAAATATTGATTTAACACAAAAAAAAGCAGTGAAAAAAAAGAGCAGAGGAATGAAAATGGCATATATAGAAACTAATAGCAAAATGGCAGATGTAAATTTAACCATATCAATAGTTACATTAAATATAAGGTTGGTTTAAGATAAAAAGGAGTAAACCACTGATACATGCTACATTGTGAATGTACCTAAAAAACATGCTCAGTGAAAGAAGTCTGACACAAAAGATCACAACTTGCTTGATTCTACTTAAATACACTTTTCAGAAAAGGCAAATCTATAGGGACAGAAAGTAGGTTAGTGGTTGCCTGGGTTTGAGTGTGGGAGCAGGGTTGACAATAAGTAGGCATGAAGGATCTTTTTAGCATAGTAGAAATGTCCTTAAACCGAACTGTGATGATAATTGCACAGTTCTATACTTTCACTAAAAATAACTGAATTGTACCATTATAGTAGTCTATAAATAAAACTTCAGCAGAGCGACTTAAAGGAGAGGTAAGTCATCGTGTTGGTAGACAATTGATGCTTTCTTGTACAAACAAAATGGAAATGATGTTTCAATTTAGCCACAGAACTCTAGCTGTCTTAAGAAATCATCAATATATTTTAATTCATTGTCTTTGAATTTTTTTGTTAATATTAGCAAGTTATGCTTCGTAGGCAAAAAAGTTAGTGGTAAGTAATTATCCTTCAAAATTCTGAGTGAGTGTAACCCTGGAAGTGTTGGAGTGAATTGACCTTTAGGTTGGAAAGGAATACAGACATTCTCCTTGTCATTTCACCATTTTGTGCTTTATGGTTAGGTGTGCCTAATTTTATTACATCCATTTCATTTTTGATTTTCTAAGTTCAATGACCTGGCTCAACTCTCCCTTGGTTCAATCCTTCCGTACAGCTTGACCTGGTAATGATTGTTAAACCAATTTTGTTAACATAGATAACAGTACATATATATATATTTTGTTAACAGTATATATATGTATATACATATCACACTGGCTTGCATTTATTACTACATTGAGTTCTGTGTATCTGGTCTAGTTAACACTAATGGGACTTAGACATTAGCTTGACTTAGTTTGGTTTGGTTTGGATTTGCCCAAACGTGTTCTGTGGTCATACATGAAGTGTCTAACATTCATTTGCAGTTGTCAGCAATGTCCCTTTCAATCAGGTTAGATAATGTGACTTGGGAAGCAGATTTCTTATTAGAATACTGTCTGATCAATCTAATAAACTGTAACTCAGTTCAGTTTAGCTTATTCATCCCCAGGGTGCAGTGTGACTTTCTCCAACTTGTTGAGGTAAGACTTCGATCCCACAGCACTTAATGGGTCCCAGATGAACTTACCCAACAGTTCTCCTACTAGTTACGCTAGGTGCTGCCAATATGTAACCTCTGGTTTAGTCTCCTAAACTTACCTAATTACTCATTTACTCAAACATCAGGTGCATCGTTCCAGAAATTCCAACCACGGAGCTAATGCAGAAGCTACTGAAATTAATTATAACCGTTGAGAGGAATACTCGAAGTCATCTGAAAATTTTAATAGGAAAAACATACTAGAGTTGGCTAGTGAAGGTTTCCTCTTTGGTATGATCATTAATGTGTGTGAACACAATGAGCTATTAAATATTTTGTAACAAAATGATATAATTATATCTTAACACAAAAATTTTTAGAAAGTTAAAACCAAAGAAATTTGGATATGAGTTTTCATTACTGTGTTTCTGAAACACTTTTCTAGACTCATGTTAGCTTTTAAAACGGAAGTATTTATGTTCCTTTTTGGCAAAATTGTTTTCTACTATCTCTATTCTCCCATTCCACCTCTACATTTGGGCTCGTCAAATTTTTTTTTTTTCTATTTTGGAAGTTTGAAGAGACATAGGGCAGTAAAAAGAATGTGGATTTTCAAGTCAAACAATCCCAGGTTAAACTTTTACTTACAGCAACCAGTGTTGTCCCGTTAGGCAAGTCAGTAATATCTCTGGGCTTCAGTGTCCCTGTCTCAGGATGTGGGTTGTAAATCTATCTCAGAGGGTACTGTGAGAAGTGAAAGTAATGTCCATAAAACGCCCGACACAAGTACGTACATGATAAATATTGGCTGATGCTCTTTCTTTTCTTTTCATTTCCTTTTTCTTCGCTATTACAACCTTTGCATGTCTACATAAAATAAACTTATTGGTAGTCATAACGCCCCTTTTCTTCCTTAAAAAGCCCCTCCCTGTTTTGCAGAGAAATAGGCTATAGTCATTCTTTTATTTATTCAATGACAATTTATGTGCCCCCATTATGTGCTGGGCAGTGTTCCATATGTTGGGTATATAGTTATGAACAAAATTAAAATCCTTGCCCTCATGGAACGTACATATTAGTAGTTATGAGTAATCACATGTGTTTAGCTCTTTTAAAAAAACCTGAGTTGATATAAAATTGATTAGTATTTCCACACCTTTGAAAGTGCTACCATAAATTGCCAATGAATTTGGCATGAATGATTTGACTTTAGAAAACAGTGGCTGTCCTCATGTGAAGTCTGGTACCAGATGTTTTAGACAGTTTGAAGATACTTTTAAAAAAATAAAATAAAGGAATAAACTAATACTTGTCACAAATCTTACCTCTTTTTCTCCTTAAAACAACCATTAAAGGCAGGTCTTATTTTTCTTCTATTTAGCATAAGGAACCAAAGAGGAAAAGATGGAAAATCTTGCCTAAGTTATATAGCCAGAAGGTAGTGGTTCTGTTTGTCTTCAAAATCCATCTTCTTGATACTATGTCAAGATAATGTAGCAGTATTAGCTAAGCAGACTAGCACCTGTTCCTAACAAAGGTGAATAGGATGGCCCCTGCTTTTGATACCCACAGCCTTCTCAATCTGTACCCTGTTCTTTCTTCCTGCCATTTTAAGTGGCTTAACCAGGGCTATCATCAGACACAGATTCTCCATAGAGCAGAGGTGGGATAGATGATTTCAAGAGTTACTTCAGTCTTGTGATTTATGATTTTTATGGGTTAGTAGCTTAATATTTTATTCCATTTATTTGCATTTTTAATGAGAGGATAATGTTTAACCCAAATGAATGAATCTCTAAAGAGGGAATTTCAAGCATGATGGCACATGCGGACAAGGGAAATACTTTATGGATGGAGCAGGAACGACCTTCTGGGCCCTGGTCTAGCCCTACAAAGTAGACAGTTACCCACTCCGTAGGCTCTGGTCCTGGATGTGAATTACCTAGGACTTCAGAGACATTAGCGTTTGGATAAACTTTGACGTTCTTGTATATAGGAAAGATAAAAGATATGTTGTCTATCTTACATCCTACTCCACTGTGACAGTTTGAAAACACCCCTCAGGAGACAAGAATCAGTGATTCATAGAGTATGGGCACTGAAAAGATTTTGCTGAACTGGGTGGGTTTTACCATTAATAAATTAAACCACTCTTCTAAAATCATCTCCTAAATGAAGTATTTCTCCTATATAGATTCAATTCTCTTAAAAAGTGTATCAAAAGACAAAGTCACCAGTACCATATCTCTATTTCATCACAATTACATAAACTCTTGAATGAAAACAATGACAATTTCAATGGCAAAAACTGATTTTAAAAGGGTACATTGAATACAGTCACAGATATATTCTAATACCTGTTCAGCCTAGAAAAACTAATTATAGCAACACACAGAAAATGTCACTTATATCCTAAGATCTCCAAATAAAAAATCTTTGCACCAAAAACTGTGTCTTTCCTATTATTTGGTCAGCACAGAAGAGAAATCGACTTCCATAAAGAGCCCATATCTCCAGCTTTCCCTCTTTCCTAATTATACGGAAAGTTACTCTGAAGTCAGACTACTTTTATGCATTAATTAACCTGATTCCCCCATGCAAATATTTAACAAACATCCAGGAAACAAATATTCAGACATTGATTGAATTAAACAAATATTCAGCCATTGATTGAATTAAACTGAACCCATAATCCAGATTCCACATGCTGTTTATTTTTTTCCTCACCTGAAGTGGATGGATGGGTGTGGGTTTTCTTACACTCCCGGGGTTTTGAGCATCATTTGATCTAATTGATTTCTCTACAAGCTGACAGTCTGATAGACAAGGAACATATTTATTTCTTAGTCAGAGAAATGGGCTACAATCTGGAACACAAGGGCTGATCTTTTTCAAGTGAAATCTATTTCTTTCATTAAAATCATGTTTAATCTTTAGAAAATTATAATAAGACAAGGGGAGTTACAAAGAAAACTCAAGATGTATATAATACCCAAACACAGTTTTGCTTATGTTAATAGAAATGTTTGAATACCATGTCACATCTCGACCAACAATTAATAATCATGGTTACCTTGTAAACAGGTAGATGGTTTGCCCCAACTTGATAATAAGTTACATCAAAGGAAAAGGAGGAAAGGGCAAGGTAATAAATTTTTAAAAAAATTCTGTGATAAGCCTTAAAAAATAGGCTCTCTAAAGATTTTTTTTTTATTATTATTACCCTTCCTTTCTTCTCCCTTAGCTCTCTCCTATCTTTTATTCAGAACTCACTTATTGAGAATGTGCTACATCGCAGGCTATGTACTAGATACTAGTTAAGCTAGTCATTACCTTTTTTTTTTTTTTAAATTAATTTATTTATGGCTGTGTTGGGTCTTCGTTTCTGTGCGAGGGCTTTCTCTAGTTGTGGCAAGCGGGGGCCACTCTTCATCACGGTGCGCGGGCCTTTCACTATCGCGGTCTCTCTTGTTGTGGAGCACAGGCTCCAGACGCACAGGCTCAGTAATTGTGGCTCACGGGCCCAGTTGCTCCGCGGCATGTGGGATCTTCCCAGACCAGGGCTCGAACCCGTGTCCCCTGAATTGGAAGGCAGATTCTCAACCACTGCGCCACCAGGGAAGCCCAAGCTAGTCTTTACCTTTTAAGAAATAGTTATTGTACATAGCATTTTGAGAGGGGGAAGAAGGGAGGAGGGGCAAGAGGAGGGCTGAGAGTTATGAGTGAGGTGGAGAGAAAGGATAGAGATGAAGGCAAAGACAAGGGCAAGTTGTTAATGTTAATTCATGTTGTATTGAATTTTATTTCCCCTTGAGTTGGTTGTTTTATTCACTGACCAAGTATTTATTGAGCAAACACTCTGTTTTAGGCACTGTCCTAAGCCCTGGGGATGCAAAGTAAAGAAAGACTTGCCTATTCACGTTCTCAAGGAAGGTACAGCCTAGTGGGGAATAGTGGGGTCAGTGAAATACGCTGGCCAGTGGCTGGGGAAGTGTGTGACACAGAGCCACGCACAGAGAACTGTGCCGGCCCAGGGAGAAAGCCTCCAAGGCAGATGAGAAAATGATCCTGAATTTACGATGAGAAGACCCAAAGCAAAACAAAACAAAACAAAACACTTTTATTTGTCAAGTTGGCCTAGATCAAAAGGGAAGGATTTAATGAGGAAAACTGAATGACATGGCTACACTTGTTAAGTCTCATCAGCCTGCAAATCCCATGATTAACTTAAAATGTAGAGAAATGGACTTCCCTAGTGGTGCAGTGG
The DNA here is from genome assembly GCF_009873245.2 of Balaenoptera musculus. Classification (NCBI taxonomy): domain Eukaryota; kingdom Metazoa; phylum Chordata; class Mammalia; order Artiodactyla; family Balaenopteridae; genus Balaenoptera; species Balaenoptera musculus. The sequence goes on along the minus strand of NC_045791.1, from coordinate 39,031,514 downwards.
TTAGGAATCCACCTGCCAATGCAGGGGACATGGGTTCGATCCCTTGTCCAGGAAGATCCCACATGCCGTCGAGCAGCTAAGCCCGTGCGCCACAACTACTGGGCTTGCACTCTAGAGCCCGCGAGCCACAACTACTGAGCCCACGTGCCACAACTACTGAAGCCCACGCACCTAGAGGCCGTGGTCCGCAACGAGAGAAGCCACCGCAATGAGAAGCCCGCGCACCGCAACGAAGAGTAGCCCCCACTCGTTGCAACTAGAAAAGCCCGCGCGGCAATGAAGACCCAACGTGGCCAAAAATAAAATAAATAAATAAATACATTTATAAAAAAAAATAGAGAGGAGTAAATTTACAACTTGCTATGCCATGTTTTAATGCTTACAGACTGCCAGCTCACTTTACAGATATACATCCCACAAGATGATATTGTGCTGTAAGTGTAATTTATAAGCTTTTAAGTATTGTTCAGTTTCTTTGACAAGTCCCAAATTATTTTATCATAATGGCAAAAGATCAATAGTTCAATGACTATTTTTACCACATTGAACAAACTGCCCGATATATTGTCTATTTGCTAGAGTTATTATTATTTTATTCTAGTGAAGTGGTTTTTTGTTTAATTGACAGTTCCTTACAAAAATATCAGCTCTGCCAGTCATACCATTATGTGGTGGTAACTTTGCTGCAAAGTTGAGGTTGGAATGTCTTTCCTCTTTGAGAGCACAGGGGAAAGGGCAAACAATGCACTTTACGTAATTTTCTTTGGTAGGCTGGGGCACTAAGTGAACTGCTGTATCCCACTGTGTGAGCTGTGCATAAGATGGGAGTATATTTAATGGCTGTCAAAAAAAAAATCCTTCAGTTTCAATGTTGCTTTAGACAAACCTTCAAAGTAGCCCTGGCACGAATCAATTAACCACTACCTTGAAGTAATTTTATACCCAAGAAAGCAAATATTATAAAAATAGAATTTGCATATATTATAATGTATAATTTTATCAAAATAATGTTAATAGTAAAACAAAGTACAGTAAATTAGTTACTAGAACTGTTCGACGACGGTACATAATAAGAGTAAAATAGTATAGATTCTTTTTATAACAGTGCAAATTCATATCTACTTAATATAGCATTTGACTTAAGGTACCATTCATCCTGCTAGGAGAGAAGGCACTCTTAAGTAAGATATTAATTCATGAGCAGAGATATGCTAGAGATTGTTGAATAGATAACATAATGAAAATCCTGGAACTACTTCTAGCTTTGCCCTTTCAGCTTCATTATTATAAGAGAAGAGTGGTACTGATTCTTCCTAGCAAATTTAATAATAATTAGGTAATTGAATCTCCAACTTAGAGCAGTTTTTCCTTCTTTGGTATCAGATATTCAAAGCTTCTCTGAAGCCTCAGTATGAGGAGTTTCCTAGGAATGACTTTTATCACAGTTAAGTCCTTCATAGTAAACCCACTTTCATTAGATAGTGAGAACTATCAGAATACTGGCTTTACCACTCTCTACATGCTGTCTGTTAATATGAGACAAATCTATATTTATTTATTAATGAATTCAAATTTAGACTAGGACATTTATTTTATTATAAAATTTTATTATAAATAGCTTTTATTTTCTAACATATTTATTTTATTTTTTGTCATCTAATTATAGCCATCTAATCACCCTGCAGTTTTTGACTGGTGTCGATTCGGTTACACACTACAAATCCATTTTCTTCAAGACTCACAGGTAATTTTGTCATAAATCTATGTGTACTTTCCTAATTTCTAGGCTAGTGAAGATAGAAACATTTGATGTTAATTCATTCAAAGTGACATGACAAGAAAAACTTCAGGTAATAAATTCCCAATTTACAAAAATAGCATATATAGCATCTTAACCAACAATAAATTTATCATACCATGTCTGTAAAAAAAAATCCCATTCAATGGAGGAATAGGGAACACAGAAAAGCTGGTATATAAATGTTGTAAAAATACTTACAAATTGTGGATAAGTGATAATTACTGTGGCATTTTTGTTGTTTTCTAGATGAGATGTCATCAAATAGATTCAGAAATGTCTGTTCTTTTTAAAATCAATATACCACATTCAATCACCATAGTAAAGAAAGATCTGTGGTAATTACTTATAGCCCGTAAGAAGCCCATTTTATTTTGAGTTATTTCACTTACATCTACATGTAATCAGCTTGAGTCTGATCACTGTTTTAGTCTGTGCAGAGTGATTATGTCAGGAGCCACTATACTCTTGGCAAGATGAAGGCTCACCTGGTTTTTGACTGTATCTGTGAGCTGACTCTTGTCTAACAGGGTCATCGCACATTTCCATCTCTGCTAACAATGTTCTTCCTCACATTGTCCTACTGGTCAACTCATGCTTTGTTGATAGAAAACTTAATTGTTAGTCTCAGGGAAGGTTTCCCTCCTTCCCTCAGTTTCTGCTTCCCCGTAGGGTTTGTTTTTGTTTCCAGTTTTATTGAAATATAATTGACATATAACACTGTATCAGTTTAAAGTGTACAACATGACGATTTGATATATGTATATATTGCAAAATGATTACCACAGTAATTTCATCACCTCACATAGTTACAAATTTTTAATTTTCTTGTGAAGATAACTAAGACTTGATACGGTTAATCGGACCTCGTGTAAGACCTGTGAACGGGTGTATTCGCCTCACTGTATTTTGGTCCCGGCATCTTCCTGACTAGACTGTCTCCCCTACCAAACCGAACACTTTGAAGACAAGAACTCTGTCTTACTTATCTGTTTTTCCCCAATGCTAGTTACTGTTTTTCCCCAATGCCTAGAACAATTTCTGGCATGGTACAAGATAGATATTAATACATATTTATTGCATCAAAAAACGATGTAAATTGCCATCTTTATAAAAAAAAGATTGTTGTAATTCCTAGAAGTGATAAGGAAATTTGGATCAGTAGGCATGATATGATTAAACATTTTGAAGGAGTCATGACAACAAACGCATTAGATAGATGTGACTCTACAACCCTCTGTTTAAATCTTTAAGATTTAAAAAAAAAAGGATTATCTTATTTTTAAGAAATTCTCACTGATTTAGAGCCTGTGTGACTTTTCTTCTCATATCAACTCTTTTCCTGTTTTTTTGTTATTTGTGAATAAGAAGGAAACATCCTACCTAGGTGCATAGATAAGTGATGAAATCAATATAGCAAAATGTTAACAATTGTAGAATTGTAGTGGGTTTTTGGGTGTTCGCTGTGCAATCTGTCTGACTTTTTTGTATGTTCTAAACTTTTCATAATAAAATGTTGGGAATACCAAGAAAAAAAAAGAAAACAGGTATCAATCCATAAGGGGTGTGGGGTACAGGTATCAGGAATTCTTTAATAAAATCAACTTTACTTAAAAAAAAAAAAGCCACATCCTGTAGGAATACACTGAAAACTCCATCAAGCTTCCAAACACGAAGAGTATTGCCAAGTTATGCACATCTTAAGATTTTTCTCTTATAAAGCCAAGAAATGTGAAACTTATTAGCAGTTCTCATGTGTGGTTTTATGAGGAAAAGGAAAATGCAGCAGTTAGTTTTCCTATGGCAATGAGGCTTCAGTTCTGAGTCCTTTCCCAGCTTTGCAACCAGCGAGCCATGGCTGCGGATTCCTCACTCATCCAGACAGCTGGCGGAGCCTCCTAGGACCAAACAGTTGCTTTGACAAAAATCTTTGTTGGATCTGCCTTACTCTTTTCTTCTCTGTTAATTCTCACTTGTGTTAAAAAAAACACCCATGCTTATGTACTGATAACTTGGTAGATTTTTCATAGAGCATGCTTTCCTTTCATATACATATAACCCATCTCCTTTTCATTTTCTTGTGCTTGACCTATGAATCAACCTGCATTTTGCAGGCCTTTATCATACTTAGAAAAAAAGTCTGAAAACCAGTGCATCATCTCCAGAGCAGGAGCTCCAGCTCTCTGATGGCACTGCAATGGGGACACAAATCAGGCACATTAGGCACCTAAAGCTGTATCTATGGTGTCAGTGGATTAATAGTATCATACCTTACAACTTGGTTTTGGATCATTAGAGGCTGTGTTCATTGGAGGCTGAATTTAGGCCACAGCAAAAAAGTTCTGATACCAGAAAGCTTCCCACTCATAAGCTGAATCACTTTGGATTAAATGAAGATTTAATTCCCGGATCTGTAAAGAGAACTCCACCAAAATCCATGTATCCAATTGTTCATGGAGAAAGAGTTGTAAGAAGCAGGGATAAGAGGAGCAGGTTTCATTCTAGTTACATAAAGTTTAATTAAGGGTGGTAGTTCTTTCTCTCTTTCTCTTTCACGGTTGGTAGGGGTTCAGGATAAGGTGTTTTGTTTTTTTTTTTCCTCTGAGAAAAACTTTTAAAGTTAACATAAAGTAAAATAGACTATTTTTTTGGTGTATAGCTTCATGAGTTTTAACACATACATTGTTACCTGTAACCATCACCATATTTAGGATGAAGAATAATTCCCTTACCCCAAAACATTCTCTCATACTATCCCTTTATATATCCTTTCTGCCCCAACTTCTAAGCTCTGGCAACCACTGACCTGTGTTGTGGCACTACAGTTTCATATTTTTGAGAATACACTAGTCCACTAGCAAATTATAATGTGATGTAAGTCTTGTGCATGGACCAGTCTGATTAGCAAATTTCAGGGGTGGGGAGCTAACGAGGGAGGTGGTTCGAGGGAGAGGAGTTGGAAGAATTACTTCCTCATCAGTTGATATACCTTTCTGGGTGCCTGTCTTCAATCTCATTTTCTCTCCATATTTATACAGAAGAGCTAGGAAGAGTAACCAACATCTTTTTTCCATTGTCCTCCAGCAACGATTCTGGTA